>NC_039358.1:137239275-137839275 GCF_003573695.1 Papaver somniferum
AAGGAAAAAACATAAACTTATTGGAGCCACTAAAAAACGAGGCAATTACAGATGCTTCACAATGATCGGCCACTAACAACCAATAAAAAGGTGACATCTATGAGTTGAACAGTTGACTTCATCAGTCGTAGGACTGTAATCTAGTTTATGTACGTGTCGTAACGGTAACGCTGTTGTATATTGAATCATGTATCAGCGCTTTACACTCAAGTTTATCTCTAAGGAACCTGTTCGATTCGCGTGTGGTGTTGGTTCAACAAACTTCCTGTTAAACGACAGAAAAACCTTGAGCGGGTGCGTCTCGTACACCATGATGCTAAATAGACTGGTACTGTTTTAATTACGTGTACTTCCAACAACCAATTATTTTATTTCATCCCAGTGATTTTGGATTCCTCTGTTGTCGTGGCCTTTTCACCACTGTCATAATCTTAAACGGTGTAACGCTACATTTTTCGTCGTGTTACAGTTAGGTTTTGCGTGACAGTATCAGTTTCTGATTGCCATTTTCAACTTAGTTTTTGATTTTCACAACCAAATCCAAATTAATCTAACTGACAATTATCGTGTAACGAAAATAGACACCAGTCATATCATCGTGAGAACTAAGCTCATTAATTCAATCATACAAACACAAATCTTCCTTAGCATGTCTGGGCCATTTGGTGTCGTACTTGTGCTGCAAATATAGAACTGCAGAAATTGCTTCACATATTTTGACCCAAAACCAGTTATTGAGTTTGAATGAATAAAAGAGCTGAATTGATAAAACTGTTATCTATATTTAGTACAAAAGCGTCTCGACGACGCAATTATGTTCTGTTAAAAAAACATGCTTGACAGTAGATATGCGACGGATATTTCTGCGATCTTCACTTATGTCACTCTGCAGCTCTTGAACAAATTCCACTGACATTTCTTGTAAATGTAACTTCTCAAGTGTTGCAAGATGTTCAATCCCCACGGGCAAAACTTTCAATTCTTCACATCGAATGAGATGCAAAAACCTATTACATGGCAATGCTCCCTCATTGATGATTACATTATTCAGTCGTGTCAGTTTACATAAGTTCAGTTTGTTGAGTTTAGGAAAGAACCCTGCATGAAATTGTAGTAGCTCTCCTTCATATGCCTTCTTGAGTTCAAGAAGGACAAGATTAGACAGAACTTGGAGAAACGAAAGTATATCATCATCTCGGCCGAGTGGTGACCAACCTAAATACAGGTGTGTTAAGTTCATGAGTGAGCTGAGCCAGGGAGGTAACCTCTGCAAATGACCAACCAAAATGAGCTTCTGAAGAGGAGTCGGAGGAGATAAAACTTCTAACTGGAGTAATTCTTCCTCGTTAATTGCCGTTACACCCAAGTAGCGAAGGCAATTCATCTTCTCAATAGAGGCACATAATTTTGGCCCGTCACATGCTCTCAACTTTGTAACTTGAAACCTCCTAAGTTCGCATAAATTGCCAACTTGTTTAATTAGGTGTTCATCTGCTTCAAGGCATGCTAGAGTTTGTAAGCTATGTAAATTCCATATTCCTAAAGGAGGCTTCATCGTACAAAGAAAATTGAAATCTTTGGCGCAATCATTTTTGTAAAGGTACATGTATAGATGACGCAAACTTGGTAGCTTGGTTAGTTCATCTGGTATCCTTTGAACGTTGGTATTCCTGATATCCAAGGTTTGAAGGTTTCGTAAACTTCCTATCGATTTAGGTATCTCCCTTAACTTGGTGTCTCTCAAGTTCAAATACCGTAAATCGACTATGCTAAACAATCCACCAGGCAAGGTTTCAACAGACACACCTTGCAGGTCTAAGACTTTTAGCAATTTGAAGTGTGATAGATTATGATGCAAAGAAGAAAATGGGAACATTTCAGTTTCGAAGAAAAAGAATGAGCGAAGATAGTTTGATATACTCTTGCTTAGCTGAATATTTCTGTCACTATTATATATTGATAAGTGACGAACTCTACCATCTAGACTCGAATCTGTAGCACTCAAATGTGTGCAGAAATTCTGTTTCTCCGATGTTGTTAACGCCAATTCACGCATGAATTCATGCAGTCAACATGTCTTGACTCTCCCAGCATCATTGGTTTCTGTAATGTGAATCATGCTTCGAAAAATAAGTTCCCTGAGGTATTCTTCTGCAACTTCCTCCATTGTCATTCCTTTCCTTTCTTCAATGAAGCCTTCAGCTACCCATAACCTGATTAGCTTTTTTCGTTTAATTTGATACCCGTTTGGGAAAATGCTGCAATACAAGAAACAATGTTTAAGGTAGTATTGTAAAACTCTGAAACCTAACAACAAGATGACCTTCACATTTAAGAGCATCTCATTGTTACTTATGTGCCAATCAAGACTATCATAAACCTTCTTCCACTCGATGAACGTCTGGTCTCTGGATGACATTAGTCCCCATATAGCAACAATAACAAGTGGTAATCCTTCACATTTCTTTAGGATCACAAGAGAAATTTCTTTCAGCTCTGGAGGACATGTGCGATCCTGACTTCTCCAGAATGACCTTTTACAAAAGAGGGACCAAGCATCGTCTTCGAGAAGTGGTTCAAGGCGATGAACTCGACTTCCAGTACCTATACAAGAAGATACTAGTTCATCTCTAGTAGTGAGGATTATCCTACCAGCACATCCATTATTCGGAAATGCACATCGAAGTATACTCCAGAGATCAATATTCCATACATCATCTAATACAATCATATATCTTTTCTCACTCAAGTAGTGTTGGGCCAGGAGATGTATAAAATTGAGCGTAATGAAACGCGGGCCTACAGTAATACCGCAAGTGCACGGTCGTCAGTTGTAGCTCGTGCAAGTACGGGTCGATCCACAGAGATCGGGTGTGTTTCGGAAGTGTTTTAGCTAAATTGGGTTCCTAGTTTTGCTTTGGGCTTAGAAGCCCTTTGGAAGTGTTGGGCTTAATGTACTATTGGGTTTGAATGCCCTTTGAATGGATTGGGCTTAATGAGTTTGGGCTTTGGCTTGAAACAACTGGGCTTTGGTTAAGCCCACAGGTTGACTGAATTGGGCTTGGCTATTTGAACTAGGCCTTTGGTCTTAACTATGGAATGGGCCTTAGTGAACTGTGGCTAAGCCTTTAGGGAGGAGGCAGCAGTGGAGCTGCAGGGAGGCAGCTGCAGCAGCAACAGAAGGGCAACTGCAAGGGGGGCAACAGCAACAACAGCTGCAATGGAAGTGGTAGCAGTAGTAGCAACTGCACAACAGAAGAGCAGCTCAGGAGAAGCAAGAGCTGCACAGCAAAGTGGAAACAACAGCAGCTCTGCATAGGAGAAGCAGCAGCAGTGCTGCAGGGCAGCAGAAGAAGAGATGCACAGCAGTGCAGCAGCAACAGCAGGATGTACCAGAAATGGCAAGAAAACAGCAACAAAAGCAATACAAGGCCAAAAACAATGGAACAAAGTAAAGGAATGACAAACATCAACAGATCATTGAACAAAAGTAAAACACAACAAGACTGAACCAAGGCCTAAGGCCAAGGGCAGAGATATGAAGATAACAGTAAATGGAAGAAAGAAAATAAGTGAAGTGAATATGAAAACAGTGAGAACAAGAGGATGATCACTAAGATTTTGAATCCACTACCAGCCTAAGGAACATTCTAATCACAGCTAAGGTAATTACCTAAGTACTAATTGTCTGTTTAGAGCACAACTAGTCAGAGGGTTCATAATAGCATTTTAAGCATGAGCTGTACATGATAACACAAGGGAATTCTAACTACAATGCATACATGATATGCACTGTGAAAGCAGGATGTTTGACATGTGTTGATTAGGAAACTTCCTTATGGTTTATATGATTTCATCTAATCTTAGCAATTGACTTAGAGCATGATAGGCAGGAACATGATAGAATAGATAGATGCACAACATCACAGGAACAAACATCATACACATAACACAACAAGGTATTGCACTGACATAAACACAACAGGAACACAACATGAACAGCAGAAAAATTATCATTAACAGAACTTGGTTCTGGATACACTGGCTAATCCAGGCATTAACACTAACAGTGAACAAGGAGAAAAATATGCAAATGGTTAAAATTGAAAGTGAAATTAAAATCAAACCTAACCCAATTAGGGGGAAACTTGGCTAGTCCAAGAACAGTTTTTACATCTCATACACAGTTCTATTTATACCCAAATTAGCAAATTAGGGTTCACACACATTTTCCCCAAATCAGAAAATTAGGGCAATTTTAAATTACCTAAAATTTGCTTACATTCTCCCAAAATTGGCTCGACCCATGCTTTGTACTGGCTTTACGCTGCTCGAAATCCCCTATTCTTCGTCTTCTTTGCACTGCAACCCTATCTTGGAGCGAAACCCTAAGCCTGCCTCTCTTAATCTTAGCACCTATGTGAGAAGACGCTACGAGGGAGAGAGATAGACTAGGGGGTTCGATAGGTCTCTTGGTCGGCTGGTTGTGGTGGTGGTGGAGCTCGAGGTCTGGTGGTGGCAGTGGAGTTGCAGGCGATGGTGGTTCTGGAAATGGTCGGGTGGAGAAGATGAGTTCGATGTTTTGGGAAGGAGGGAGTGTTTGGGTGGTAGTATAGGGTTTGGTGCTAGGGTGTGAAGCGGGATCATCTGGTTCGATGTTTGGCGAGCTGAGCTGCTGGATATGGAGATGGTAGGTAGATCGGACGGCTAAGAGAGAAGCAGTTTGTAGCGACCGTTGGATGTGTAACACAACGAAGTCAACGGTGCTAGATTGAGTTAGGTGTTGTAGTGTTAGGCGGAATCATCGGGAGTTGATGCACAGGCATAGGAGCGACCGTTGGATTCAACTACCATCTAATCTGAAGGATTGGAATTTCAGCACTGTGGTGCTCGGCAGAAACATCAGATTTTGATGCTCATGAAGGAGTGACCGTCGGATGCTCCTGAGAACTGATCTGATGGCTGAGAACGGAGGCGCTTCTTTGCGGTTTCCTTGCGTAATTTCTCCCGGCTTTTCACTACTTTTCTGCTCTTTTCGCTCCACGTCTCATCCGAACTTTATTTATTACCTAAAAATGCAAAATTAATTAATAAAAATATTTATTCTTGAAAACAATGAAAATACAGAATATGGGATAAAATGTAGAATTAATGCGCAAAAGATGAGTTAAATGCCAACAAAAAGGGATAAATATATACAATATTTGGCACTCATCAAATACCCCCAAACCTGAATTTTACTTGTCCTCAAGTAAAACAGAACTAAGGAAATCCTAACTATACCACTGTCGCTGGTCTCTCGAGTGCATTTAGCGTATGCACTAAGCCTTTTAAACCACTAAGTGTCCCTAGTGGACGAGTTGAAGTCTCGTGAAGGTTTACCAGAGGTGTGCCTACAAAACCTAAGGACAAAATATAAGCTCAGATTCCATCAAATGTGACATGTGCAAAACAGTTTAAGCTCACAGCAAAATGGAGATGTCAATCTAGCTATCAAGGCACAATCCTAGCACTGATAACAAATAAGGACATGTGATAAGAGTGTAAAGTGTATCTACACATGTGTAAAGAAAGATCTGAAGTTATGACTACTAATCACCAAGAGATAGTTTCTCAGGCTAAGAACTGAGGTCGAAATCTAGCTAGCTGTCCGGACTTTACGAGAATTGTGAATGAGTTGGAGGTATTTCACAATTACTCGCGTTGTACATCAATGGCATACACCCTTCCTTGCTTATTACAATGAAACAACAAAAGATGACTATTTACATGACTCTTATTTACATTGACTATTCTCTTTTTATTTTGGAACAAGAGATGATGGAATTGATAAATACTTGATTTTTTTTTATTTTTTTTTTTTTTTTTTTTTTTTTTTTTTTTTTTTTTTGATATTTTTCTGAATATATACATCGTTTTTTTTTTTTTTTTTTTTTTTTTTTTTTTTTTTTTTTTTCCGAAGGAAACACTTTTGATACATAACAAAAGAAACAAAAGATTACATGACACTTTGCAAGAGGTAGCCCTTTTTGATGCACCCAGTTAAATTCGATGGTTGTCTTTCTTAATGTAACCTCCACCTTCTATCAACCAACCAACCAAAGAACAAGCTAGTCAAGTTTCGTTCAGTATTCTAAAGTGATTGGCAATCGTAACTTCCTATCCAACACCTTGAAGATCGAGGCCATACATGTATTGGTAGATCGTGCGCGTGCAAATTTCTTATCACTATGTGAATTGTGCTAGAATCAGGGTGCCTAATATCTAGACTAAGACTCCTAATAATTATACATATTTGCACAAGAGTCAACATTTCAAGGTAAATGAGCTCCATTTTTATGATTTTTCATTTTTTAATTTTTTTTGAATTTTGATTTTTTAATTTTTTTGGAATTTTTCAATTTTTTCAAAAAGAAGAAGGAGTTCGTTTTTAATTATAGCATATTATCGTGGTATCTACTCTATACCCCCAAACCTAAACTAAACATTGTCCTCAATGTTTCAAAATATGGAAAGAATTAAAATGCAACATATGGAAAGGGACATGCTGAGTAGAGTAAAAGGAGAGAGAATACCCGATTTCGGCGAAAGCAGAATTAAAACTCCGTTATTCAAGGCAAAAATCCAACATATTTCAGCCGAGATCATATTGGATTAGCAAAATATATACAAAAGGAACAAAAGGGTTTTTAAAATTTTATCTACTGGATTATATACAAAAAATTCACCATACACTAACAATCTAAAGAGTTGAGGATCAACCCACAAGACAAAGTGTAGAGACAAAGGAAGATTCAAAACACTAAAATTGGACTTAAATGGGAATGAGAGTGAAAAACCGAATGAATTACCTCTAAACCTAAATTGTTCAACAGGTTTACTTTTAAGCACAAAATCTAACAATTTTAGGGGTTCAGGATTCAAAAGGTCTAACTCATAATGGACTGTTTTCGGGATGGGCAAACATGCAATTTCCAACTGTGGCTCTTTAAAAGTGTTATATTTTGAAGCAAAATAGTCCAAGAGGACTTGGGAAGCACACAGTTCCAATCCTAGATTAGGAATTTTCAGAAAAATTGGTTTGACAATATGGGTACAAACCAAATCTAGGTTGGGTGGAAGGCCATCAGATTGTGACTTAGGTAGGACGATAGGCACATCATTATCAATCAAATCAAAATCTCCTAACTCATCTACACATGTCACATCATGCTCACAATCATCAATCAGTTTAGCAAGTTCACACTCAGAATCATCAACAGATTTATTCTCGTGTATCGGCACATCAGGGGAAACATCACATGGAATACTAGAAGAAATATCATGCATTAAGGTCGGGGCAGAGAAGCCTAATGTATTTGAACCCAAAGGTTCCATAACATTTTTAGTATAGACATGTTCTTCTAACATAACATCATAATCATCATCATCATGATAGGTATTTTGCAATCTAGGATAATTTTCAAACCTAAGGTCGGAGCTATTACAAGAATAAAACTCTAATTCATGAGGGTGACTCATATCATGTGGTGTTGTTCCTGTTTCCCTAACGGATTCCCATTGATGGGTTTTTTCTGCAATCTCGGCTAAAAAATTCCATGCATCATCCACAGATTTATCAATAAACTCACCATTACACATAGACTCAACCATGGTTCGAGATTTAAAGTCTAGTCCCTCATATAGGATGACGACAAGTCTCCACTTCTCAATTCCATGGTGCGGACATTCCTCAACAAATCATTTAAACGTTCGAAATAGTGAAAAACAGTTTCCTCATCCATTGGACAAAACAATTGATACTTTCGAATAGCGATGGTCCTATGGTGTGGAAAAAATTTTTGGAAAAATTGATTAGTGAGTTGTTCCCAAGTGGTGATTGATGTGGTCTCAAACCGTAAAACCATGTTTTGGCCCTTTCCTTTAAAGAAAATGTAAACAACGCAATTTCAGAGAGTCTTCGGACAAATGATCAGGTTGCATAGTCCGACAAATTTGTTCAAACTCCTCTCACATGAGTATAGGGGTTCTCAGAATCGAACCCTCGAAATATAGGAAGTATTTGTATCATGCTTGCATTTATTTTAAAAGGGTTATTGGTTTGAGGTAAGACAATACATGATAATGGAATTTTATTGGATGATACATGTATCATGGAGAGCATGAGGTTGGTCCATTTTGAAATGACACAAAGCCCACTATTTGGTTTTTAAAGGGTTTTCAAAAATTTGGTTTTGATGGGTTTGGATTTTTGGGAAAAAATTTGGTTTGGTGGGATATAAAAGAAATTTGGTTTAAAATTGGGAGCAAAAGAATTTTTTTTTTTTTTTTTTTTTTTTTTTTTTTTTTTTTTTTTTTTTTAAAGTAAAAGTAAAATTTGGTTTTTGAATGGGAGCAAGCCCACTGTGCAAGCCTCTAAGGAAATGGAAGGAAGGCTGCGGCCCACAATCGGTTATCAGCTCAGCTGGGTTTAAACCCAGAGTCCAAAATACAAGTCCAATGGAAAATTTAAACAAGCCCACACAAAATAAATACAAGCCCACAAATTAAACAACAAGCCCACAAATAAATTATTACAAACCCAAAATAGAAAAATAAAAAGCCCAAAAAAATTGGGTTAATTATTACAAGCCCACAATTAAAAAAATTGGAAGCCCACAGGTTGGGTTCTCTCAATTGAATGGGTTTAGGCTTACCTTTTTAGCACAGCCCAGCTGCTCTGATATTGTTGCAAAAACCCAGTTGGGTTTTGGTTCTTTTCCTTGGTGGCGTCCCAGCAGAGGAAAAACAGGTTCAGAACAGCAGGTCCAACAGCAAATGAAGTGAAGCAGATGCAGATGCAAATGCTATGCAGTGAAATGCAAAAATAGCAAAGAAAAACACAGATAAAACACAACACCAATCCCCGGCAGCGGCGCCAAAAACTTGTTGGGCCAGGAGATGTATAAAATTGAGCGTAATGAAACGCGGGCCTACAGTAATACCGCAAGTGCACGGTCGTCAGTTGTAGCTCGTGCAAGTACGGGTCGATCCACAGAGATCGGGTGTGTTTCGGAAGTGTTTTAGCTAAATTGGGTTCCTAGTTTTGCTTTGGGCTTAGAAGCCCTTTGGAAGTGTTGGGCTTAATGTACTATTGGGTTTGAATGCCCTTTGAATGGATTGGGCTTAATGAGTTTGGGCTTTGGCTTGAAACAACTGGGCTTTGGTTAAGCCCACAGGTTGACTGAATTGGGCTTGGCTATTTGAACTAGGCCTTTGGTCTTAACTATGGAATGGGCCTTAGTGAACTGTGGCTAAGCCTTTAGGGAGGAGGCAGCAGTGGAGCTGCAGGGAGGCAGCTGCAGCAGCAACAGAAGGGCAACTGCAAGGGGGGCAACAGCAACAACAGCTGCAATGGAAGTGGTAGCAGTAGTAGCAACTGCACAACAGAAGAGCAGCTCAGGAGAAGCAAGAGCTGCACAGCAAAGTGGAAACAACAGCAGCTCTGCACAGGAGAAGCAGCAGCAGTGCTGCAGGGCAGCAGAAGAAGAGATGCACAGCAGTGCAGCAGCAACAGCAGGATGTACCAGAAATGGCAAGAAAACAGCAACAAAAGCAATACAAGGCCAAAAACAATGGAACAAAGTAAAGGAATGACAAACATCAACAGATCATTGAACAAAAGTAAAACACAACAAGACTGAACCAAGGCCTAAGGCCAAGGGCAGAGATATGAAGATAACAGTAAATGAAGAAAGAAAATAAGTGAAGTGAATATGAAAACAGTGAGAACAAGAGGATGATCACTAAGATTTTGAATCCACTACCAGCCTAAGGAACATTCTAATCACAGCTAAGGTAATTACCTAAGTACTAATTGTCTGTTTAGAGCACAACTAGTCAGAGGGTTCATAATAGCATTTTAAGCATGAGCTGTACATGATACACAAGGGAATTCTAACTACAATGCATACATGATATGCACTGTGAAAGCAGGATGTTTGACATGTGTTGATTAGGAAACTTCCTTATGGTTTATATGATTTCATCTAATCTTAGCAATTGACTTAGAGCATGATAGGCAGGAACATGATAGAATAGATAGATGCACAACATCACAGGAACAAACATCATACACATAACACAACAAGGTATTGCACTGACATAAACACAACAGGAACACAACATGAACAAATTTTCATTAACAGAACTTGGTTCTGGATACACTGGCTAATCCAGGCATTAACACTAACAGTGAACAAGGAAAAAATATGCAAATGGTTAAAATTAAAATTGGAATTAAATTAACCTAACCCAAATTGGGTGGAAACTTGGCTAGTCCAAGCACACGTTTTAACATCTCATACACAGTTCTATTTATACCCAAATTAGCAAATTAGGGTTCACACACATTTTCCCCAAATCAGAAAATTAGGGCAATTTTAAATTACCTAAAATTTGCTTACATTCTCCCAAAATTGGCTCGACCCATGCTTTGTACTGGCTTTACGCTGCTCGAAATCCCCTATTCTTCGTCTTCTTTGCACTGCAACCCTATCTTGGAGCGAAACCCTAAGCCTGCCTCTCTTAATCTTAGCACCTATGTGAGAAGACGCTACGAGGGAGAGAGATAGACTAGGGGGTTCGATAGGTCTCTTGGTCGGCTGGTTGTGGTGGTGGTGGAGCTCGAGGTCTGGTGGTGGCAGTGGAGTTGCAGGCGATGGTGGTTCTGGAAATGGTCGGGTGGAGAAGATGAGTTCGATGTTTTGGGAAGGAGGGAGTGTTTGGGTGGTAGTATAGGGTTTGGTGCTAGGGTGTGAAGCGGGATCATCTGGTTCGATGTTTGGCGAGCTGAGCTGCTGGATATGGAGATGGTAGGTAGATCGGACGGCTAAGAGAGAAGCAGTTTGTAGCGACCGTTGGATGTGTAACACAACGAAGTCAACGGTGCTAGATTGAGTTAGGTGTTGTAGTGTTAGGCGGAATCATCGGGAGTTGATGCACAGGCATAGGAGCGACCGTTGGATTCAACTACCATCTAATCTGAAGGATTGGAATTTCAGCACTGTGGTGCTCGGCAGAAACATCAGATTTTGATGCTCTATGAAGGAGTGACCGTCGGATGCTCCTGAGAACTGATCTGATGGCTGAGAACGGAGGCGCTTCTTTGCGGTTTCCTTGCGTAATTTCTCCCGGCTTTTCACTACTTTTCTGCTCTTTTCGCTCCACGTCTCATCCGAACTTTATTTATTACCTAAAAATGCAAAATTAATTAATAAAAATATTTATTCTTGAAAACAATGAAAATACAGAATATGGGATAAAATGTAGAATTAATGCGCAAAAGATGAGTTAAATGCCAACAAAAAGGGATAAATATATACAATATTTGGCACTCATCAAGTAGCTAAAGAGAGCATCGCCAAGCTGTTTATGGTTCATTGAGCCTAAATTCCTCGTAACTGCAACTTGCTCTCTGTCCATGAACTCTTTTTTAATCAAGCTTAGAAACAAGTCATCGGTTCTAAAATTTGGAGAAACATAAATCCATGCCCAACAATCAAATGTTTGCTTCACCATTGCGTCATTGTAGAATTTATAAGATTTATCAGTCCCTTGATAAATTTGTTCAAGTATACATATTTACAAAAAGAAAGATAATATCAATCACTACCATTACTCAATGATCTAAACATGGAAAGAAGATTAGTACATGCAATCTAAACATAGAAGGAAGATTAGTACATGCAAGATAATACGTGATTGATGTCATGCAAAGAAGAATATGGAAAGAAGATCAATGCATGCAGAGAAGATTATATGTGATTAAGAATACGTTGTAATTATATTTAATTCCTTTGATATATTTATAGTATTAGGATCTTTACTCTTGTTATGTAACAACAATCAGTATATATACATAATAAAATCATCAACCTTCACACTGTTGTGTGAGAAACCAAAACCTGTGTTACCCAATTTTCTTTATGGTAATCTAGAGCTTGGTTAATTATTTTTTTTCCCCTACAACATCATCATCATGACTAACGGAGGCGATCAATCTTCCCCTTCGACTGTCATTCCAGAGAAGGATATTGGTTTATCTCCTACCAGTCCCTATTATGTGCATCCTTCTGATAATCCCACATCAGTCATTTATTCTCCCTTGCTCACAAGTGAAAACCACTGCACCTGGAGTCGAGGTATAATAAAGGCACTAAGTGCAAAAGGCAAACTAGGATACATTGATGGAACGGTAAAAAAGCCAACTAATGCATCAGATCTCGCTCACTGGACGAGATGTGATGACTTAGTAGGTAGTTGGATCTCTAATTCCGTGGATCCAGAAATCCGTTCAAGTACTCAGAACTTCCCCTCGGCATATGAACAATGGTTAGAAATCAAATCTCGTTTTTCTCATCATAATGTGTCAAAGTTATATGCTATCAAACAATCTATTGCTTTGTTGAAACAAGAGAATCTGAGTGTTGTTATGTATTATACCCGGCTCAAATCACTCTGGGATCAATTAGATGCTTTTCGACCCATTGAACCTTGTATATTCGGAGCAGGTAAGAACTATATGAGTCATCACAGTCAGGATCGCTCCATGGAGTTTTTGCAGGGTTTACATGATAGGTTTTCAGCCCTGCGTAGTCAAATACTTCTTATGGAACCCATGCCAACACCTGCGAAGATATATAACCATGTCAGGCAGGAAGAAGAACAGCAAGGACTCAATTCTTCTTTCATTTCTTCTGTGGACTCTGCTGCCCTGAATGTCTCTCGCATCTTCGATCCTCGTCAGTCAAGGCCTTTTCAAAATCCTGGAAACAACAAACGACAGCGGCCCTTCTGTGACCACTGTAACAAACACGGTCACACTAAGCAGACCTGTTGGAAGCTTAACGGGTACCCAAAAGACTTTCCCAAGACAGGGGATTCAGAACCTTCTGTGGTCGCTGCTATCACTCAAACCCCGGCTGTTGCACCAGCTATAAGCGCTGCCGAGTATGCACGCCTGTTATCTCTACTTGAAGATGATAATGATCGCACTGATGTAGCACCATATGCTCATTTTGATGGTATGTCTCTTTCCTGTTCTAATGATATTTGGATTATTGACAGTGGGACAACCCATCATATTTGTTCTTCCTTGTCTCTTTTTTCTTCTCATCTTGTGGTTAATAAACCACTCACTGTTCAGCTACCAGATGGTACACATACATCCGTGACACACATCGGCACTGTGAATTTATCTCCTCATCTTCAATTGCTAAATTTTTTTCATATTCCGAGTTTTAAGTTCAACTTAATCTCCGTTAGCAAACTAACCAGCACATCTAATTACTATGTTCAGTTCTCACACGAATCTTGTGTGTTTCAGGATCGTCAAACCAACAAAGTGATTGGATGGAGTAAGCATGTGGCACGCCTATATCACTTTTGTTTTCAACCATTTTCTTTATCATTAGCTGCAAATAAGCCTGTTGATACATGGCATTGTCGTCTAGGACATCCGAGTGTGGATTGCTTTAAGTTTTTATCTCGTAATTTCCCTTTCATTAGTTCTTCATGTAGTCATGGTTGCGATGTGTGCCCTCGGGCTAAACAGACTCGTCTCAAGTTTAATAAAAGTATTTCTTTGTCTAAACATCCATTCCAATTGATTCATGCTGACATATGGGGACCGTTCTCAACTCCCTCTCTGACTGGTGCTAAATATTTTTTGACAATTGTGGATGATTATTCGCGCTGCACTTGGGTATTTTTGATGAAATCCAAGTCAGAAACTTTAAAATATATTCATTATTTTTTCAACTTTGTTGTCAAACAGTTTGGTCGAAAGATCTCTACCATTTCATCTGGTATCAATTCGTTGATTATCCCTCAACTCCAGACTTTCCGGTCTGATAATGGATCCGAGTTCAAATCCAATGAACTACAATCATGGTTTCACCAACAAGGAATCTTACATCAAACTAATTGTGTGTATACTCCGCAACAAAATGGCATTGTTGAAAGGAAACACCGCCATTTGCTCAATGTAGCTAGAGCATTGCGTTTTCAGGCTAATCTTCCACTTCGTTTTTGGGGTGAATGTGTACTTGTTGCTACTTATATTATCAACAAGTTACCAACTCCTGTGTTGTCTCATAAGACTCCACATGAAATGCTCCTGCATAAACAGCCAGATTATTCATCCTTGCGTGTAATTGGCTGTCTTTGTTTTGCAAGAAACACTCGAATTTCTCACAAATTCGATCAACGTGCCAAGCCTGGCATCTTCATTGGTTATCCTTATGGTCAAAAGGGATACTCTATTTATGATCTAGAATCAAAATCCATATACACGTCCAGAGACGTTGTATTTCATGAGAATACTTTTCCTTTTCATGATGTTGTGAACAAACTCAATCCCACCTTTTCTGTACCTGTTCAACAATCTGAGTACATTGATTTCGATCCAATTTTTTCATCTCCATCTTCGCCTGTATTCTCCCCTGACAGTTCACGTCTGTCAGTTCCCAGACCTACCAATCCTGAAACTCAGGATTTCTCTCATTCTGGGATTCCACCTCATCCAATCTCTACGGACCCAAGGAGTCAGGATCTCCAAGTGGTTCTTCCACTCTGGACCCCTCCACTACATCATCAGCTCCACGTGTTTTTCCTAACTCTGACGAGTTTTCTAAACAAAGTTCAACAGACACTTCCGTCACACCAGTTGTGGTATCTCATGCACCATCATCATTACGTATTGATTCTTCACGTACTGTAATCTCGTCTCATCCTTCTGAGACTTCAAACTCTTCTGTGCTGCCAACACCAGTTGTGAATCCTAGGCCAATTCGTTCCAGGAATCCGCCTGGATACTTGAAGGACTATCATTGTGATGCAACAAGCTGTCCCTCTACATCAGTCCACCCCATGACTGATTATCTATCATTTGATACTTTCAATCCAACTCATAAAGCTTTTTTGGCTATTGTTGTCCTCACAGCTGAACCAAAATTCTTTTCCCAAGCCATTCAATGTTCTAAATGACGCGTAGCTATGGCCAAAGAAATCCTTGCTTTACAAGCAAATAATACTTGGGTTGAGGTTGATTTACCACCTGGTAAGACGGAAATTAGATGCAAGTGGGTCTTCAAAATCAAGTTTAATTCTGATGGCACCATTGAACGTTACAAGGCTCTACTTGTTGCAAAGGGTTACACTCAACAAGAAGGTATTGATTATTATGATACTTTTTCACCTGTCGCTAAGCTTGTCATTGTTCGTGTTTTATTGTCAATTGCAGCAATCAAAGGTTGGTCTCTCCATCAGTTGGATGTCAACAATGCATTTCTTCAAGGCGATTTGGATGAAGAAATTTACATGAAAATACCTCCTGGTTTAGCTCGCAAAGGTGAGTCTAAAGTTTTTCGCCTTAATAAATCTCTCTATGGCCTTAAACAAGCCTCTAGGCAATGGTTTGCCAAAATTTCTTCGATTTTGTTAGCTGGAGGCTTTACAAAATCTCTATGTGATAATTATCTCTTCACATATCATCGGGGTTCTACCTCTATTTTCGTTCTTGTCTATGTTGACGATATCATCATCACTGGCACAGATGATAACTTCATTTGTTCTCTTAAATCACGTCTTGCCTCTCATTTTTCCATTAAGGATCTAGGTCGCTTACAATATTTCTTAGGAATTGAAGTCTCTCGATCTCCTAAAGGTATTTTTCTCTGTCAAAGAAAATATGTCCTAGATATTCTAAAAGACTCAGGTCTCACTGGAGCTCGTGTTTCATCTTTTTCCATGGACACGCATATTAAATTGCTCCCTACAGATGGAAAAGCTTTAACTGATCCAAGCTCTTTTCGTCGTCTAATTGGTCGCCTTTTATATCTCACTGTCACTCGTCCTGATATTACATACGCGGTCAATTACTTAAGTCAATTTATGCAGCATCCACGTACAACTCATCTTGATGCTGCTCACCGTGTCCTTCGTTATCTCAAAGGTACAATTGGACATGGTATGTTTCTCTCTTCTTCCAGTGTACTCTCATTACATGGATACACTGATTCGGATTGGGCAGGATGTCCAATTACTAGACGATCTACTACAGGCTATTTTGTTTCCATAGGTTCTAGTCCTATTTCATGGAAATCAAAGAAACAACCCACTGTTGCTCGCTCTTCCGCTGAAGCTGAATATCGTGCCATGGCTAATCTTACGGCTGAACTTCAATGGTTACGTTATCTTTTCAAGGACTTGCATATTCCTTGTCCTTTACCTATCACCATCTCCTGTGATAATCAAGCTGCAATTCACATTGCCCAAAATCCTGTTTTCCACGAACGTACGAAACACATAGAAATTGATTGTTACTTTGTTCGTGAGAAGTTACTGAACGGGTTGATTTTGCCAAAATATCTCCCATCTTCTGATCAACTCGCTGACGTTTTCACCAAGCCACTAGGAGCACAACAATTTGGGCGGCTGGTTGGCAAGTTGGGCGTCCATTCAGGCTCTCCCGCTCCAACTTGAGGGGGGGTATTAGATTTATCAGTCCCTTGATAAATTTGTTCACGTATACATATTTACAGAAAGAAAGATAATATCAATCACTACCATTACTCAATGATCTAAACATGGAAAGAAGATTAGTACATGCAATCTAAACATAGAAAGAAGATTAGTACATGCAAGATAATACGTGATTGATGTCATGCAAAGAAGAATATGGAAAGAAGATCAATGCATGCAGAGAAGATTATATGTGATTAAGAATACGTTGTAATTATATTTAATCCCTTTGATATATTTATAGTATTAGGATCTTTACTCTTGTTATGTAACAACAATCAGTATATATACATAATAAAATCATCAACCTTTACACTGTTGTGTGAGAAACCAAAACCTGTATTACCCAATTTTCTTTAGACTTCAGTAGCAAGAGTTGTCTTTCCAAGACCACCCATTCCAACAATTGAGATGATTGTTCGCCGTGGTTCCTCCTCTGACAACCACAAGAGCAGCTTCTTTCTGTTTTCATCCATACCCACAATCTCATCTTCCTTGACAAACAGAGCCGTTTCACCCGGACTTCGCCGTCCATTGACCTCATTTGGGATTTTTCTGTCGTCTATCTTATCAAAACCATACCGCTTGCTTCTCTCCGCTATCTCATGAACCTTAGTCTTGATGTTCTGTAACTTCGAAGCAATTCGATGACGAGTGATTACAATCTTAAGAAGGTTAACTGTATGGTGTATAATTCCATTGATCCCAGTACCTCGTCTTCGCCATTTATCCTCATGATGCATGAATTCATCAATAATATCCTCGACATCATGAGCTACCTCACTTACTTGTCTCACCCAACTGCCAACTCCGTCATTAGTCTCTTTTCTTCTGTCTGCATCTTTCAAAAAAGCTCTCATACTCTCAAACTCTTCCTTAATATCTTCTACTTCATCTTTCACATCTCCTAAAACTGATGCTTTTTGAAATATTAGAGTGGTTAGTTTATCAAGCAAGAAATTTACAGCACCATCTGCCATGTTTTGATCTTTTTAGAGGAAATAAGACTCTTTTTAGTTCATAGAGATGGAGTTGCATAGACTAGACATGATTCAAATGAGCTAGTCGATTTGTTTGACTTCTGAATCCTCATAATTCACTTCCTAGTGCATTCGTGTTTTAATTTTGACTTCTGAAACCTTGAACGAGTCCGTCTTTGTGTTTGTTTTTAGCAGGAAAGCTCCAATGAAATTTCATTACGCCAGGCGTTGACCCACCACTGTGCTGCACATTTCAGCATATGCTTTCAGACTGTCCTGCGGACATGAGTAGTCGTAGTAAGTGACGGTTAAAAGTGTTAGCTCACGCTTAATGACAGTTTAATATCAAGGGAAAACATAGTGACCCTTTTCAGCAGGTAAAGACATGACAAGCTCTTCATGACCATTGCCACCATTGGGTTTTTTGAATAACTTGCTTCCGCTACACATTGATGGTGTAGCGGTCAGCATCTACTAAATGGTGCCTAATTGCATCTGCCGCAGATTTTGTTGACAAGATTAACAGGTTATAGAACCAAAAGACTGACGAACAACAAAAAAAGAAACAGAGGCGCAAAAGATTGATGGAGTATATCATTGAGATGTGCCCATTCAAGTTTCAACTACAGGAGATGTTTAAAGATTACATGATTAAGTTGTTAGGGCAACACATGATTAACTTTCTGAGCATCCCTCCCCCGCCTTCCCCTTCTTACTATATTCACAGTTGGGAAGACCAAGTGCAGTAGCATACAAAATTCACTTGGTCACTTGCATATACGCTTGGGCCTTAAGTTAATGACTGTAACCACTGTACAAAAATACAAAATACCCTCTCTGTGATTAGCTTAATAGACGACCTAACAAAGAACTTCCTACCACTAATAAGTTAGGGGAAGATATTTTAGTTAAAATCACTTCAATCGCTTTGGAGATGCTTCATTTCCATCTGTTCTCTCGTTGAGCCTTTTCACAATATTTTGATATGTCTGGCGGACGAAACCATTCTCTTTGGAGGGGCTTACAACAGGACTACACCTGTGTCTAACAACGTTGGTGACAATGGCATAGGTTGTGATCTCGCTTTTTGAAGACAAAAGGCTCTTTCTCTCAACAATTTCACACTGCCCACGACTAGGATCATTAAGTGCACTATCTCTAAGCTTCTGTACCACACCATCTGTGTCATCGTCGATGCTGCCCTTCGGAGCCTGCAAATTTCACATTATATACTTGGGAAGGACTTTGCTCTCAAAATTCTGATTTCAAGGTATGTTCCACGACAATTAACACGCTCCATAAACTAGCACATAATAATTATCAAGCAAGTAAAAACACAAAAATAACAGCTACATAAGCTCTATCTTCTTACCTCGAAGTTGAGTGGGAAATCAATGCTAGTGCAAGAACAGCTACACCCGTCACCAAAGTTCAGCTTCACCAACATCTGAAGCGGTCTTGACAACATCTGCCTGTTATAAGAGCATCAGAAGGTGAAAAAATGTATACGAGGAATACATCTGCAACAGTATCGTACCTAGATATCACAAATTTGAAGTGGACAAAGCCAGCAAATCTAAGGATCAAGTACAAATGATCTTCTAGAACACGGGCAAAAGAACTTTATTCAATGTGACCATAAAATTGACATGGCTAAAGCATCAAGTTCAAAAAAAAAAAGCGGCAAGGAAGACTAGGATCAGAATTGTTCAGCATCAGATCAAATTCAACCACCATTTGGGAATGCAAAATGGTGAAACACATAGAGATGCCAAAATCAAATTCAATATTAGTACACATATAGATATTGTATATAAATTTCTTATGCACGATGTATGTACCTTGTTAGGTGAAATGGCGGCTTAGTTAAAATGGCACCCTTCAGTAGTGTGCTTTCTGGAAAAAGAACCTAGTTCGCAGATGTAGAAGGATTAGCTTCAGTTCAACATACATGGTGCTAACAAGGAAATAAGAACTGATACCATAAAAAAATAGATAATTCGTAACTTGATCTTACTATTAAGACATGGATCAGAATTAAACTAAAGAAAAAATCATTTGCTGCGAAGCTAACCCACAAATAAATGGCAAATTCTTTCACATTTGTGTGTAAAAAAATAGCACTTCAAGTAGCAGTCAGCCTTTTAAGAGAACTCCCAAAAGAAAAAATACTATCATAGACAAGAAGCCATTTTTACAATGTTGATATACTGAAAGAACTGCAAAAGAACATATTGCCATTAAAAACTAGGACTCTAACTTGAGAGCAGCTTAATGGGACTTACCTCAACTGATCTCACGAAAGGTAATGGAGCTCTTGATCCATGCACACTACCTACACTTAGAGCCCATCTCACATATCTTTGATCTGCAAAGCAAATTAAATGGTAAATTAAGAGGATCCCACAATAAAGTAGAGACAGCCATGAACATATGAACCAACATTTAACATCCAGGAAATATGTATAAACCTCAGAGTGCATATCCATCTACGCATTAGATAAGAAAAGTACATAGCTGGACGTACTTACCATTATCTTTAGAGATCAGTCGCTTAAAACAAATCTGCAAAAAGTCAATCCGCACATACGGAGGAATTCGCATATTCAGCAACTGCATAACACCTGCTAAAACCTGCACTTTTTCGATATTAAGTTAATGATGAATACCTTGAGCAAGTGTGCATAACTATTAAAAAAAAATAAAAAAAAATGCTAAGTTTATAAAATGGGTCAATTTGAGATGGTCGCCAAATAATTCAATAAAAATAGTAAAATATACAAAATCCATGCATAGATATGATATATCTTTAGAAAATTTAATGCAAAATGTTAGGGAGGATGTACCTTATCAACAAGCCCATGAATGACCAAACCTGCTTTCTTGTCCTTCGGAGTGGCCTGCAAAATTTACAGTCAGTATTGTATTTGATCATGAAAAATAGAAAGAACAATCTTTAAATGAGGATACGAACTATGGTAATCGGAAGCACCTGAAGATTCACAATTACAACTTTTCCTCCACCACGAATACATCTTAGAGGCAAATTGCATGCAGGAGTTACCTGCAAACTGCATATATGAAAATCCAGAACTTATCGTCACCTATGCATGCTTACACACAGTTAAACAAGCCAAATACCAAGATCTCATATATATAAGCAGTTACGTATGATGTTTAGATTCTGCAGTTACCTGGTTCCTAAACATAAAACAACATCAGCCATCCTGCAGTGCTTATCCGCTAGATTCACTTCCTTGGGAGGTAAAGCATCCTACAAGACAAAAATCACAAGCACAACTATGAAAAGAATAGAATTTCAAATTGAAATATGATTTATTTGATAATAAGCGAAATCTGATTCTTTCTAGAACATTGACAACTTCTGAGAGACCTCATCAGGAAAAACAAATTGCCTGACAGTGAGACCTGGAAGTAGGGAAGATTTTAATTTTCATCAGAAAAAATAAAATAAAAAATGACCTACATCCCAATCAAGTACTGTGTCCTTGAGTCTTGCTTTACAGTTTTCATTGGAACAACGTCGTGGCGTCTCCTTTATTCCGATGGTCTCCACCTCAAAATCCCTCACATACCTTGATCATTTAAAAGAATTATATTTTTAGAATACGAGACAGGTACATCTATAAAACACACACTTCTGATCAGGATTACGCCACTTCTGAAAATAATAAGATAGAGGCTCCAGTAAAACATCAACACTTACTCCCTTCCACAAGAAGGGAAAAGCTCCCTAAAGGAATTCCCATGCAATTCAGAAAGTTTGTCCCTAGGTATTCCGGAACTGAGATGGAGGCTATCCACATTCTGACAAGAGTAAGTGTTACCAAAAAAATTAGAAACTTGAGAAGCTGAACATGCAAAATTCAGGTAAATTCATCTGTGGAGAAAGGAAGCCCGGAACTACATAACAAATGTTACTGGTTAATTGTCTTAAGTGCAATTAATCCACCAGGTCCTTATACGCAATAACTCTATGGAATTGCTAAGAAGAAATAACATAGATAAGACATTGTGGCAACACCTGGCTAATAAGAAACTTCAAAATTCCAGCTTTCTCGAGCTCAACCAAAGCCATGTGGGTAAAACTTGGTGTTGCCCGATCAAATGGTAAGGACGCTTCAGGGATAATTTTGCCATCACGCTGCAATTCAAAAAGAATGAACAATCAAACATCTATAGACACTTAAATTCACAGGTTGTAGAGCAAATTTGGAGGTGCAATAAAAAAAATCATAGTGAACGATGCCCCAAGTCCCTCTGATAGCAGGAGAATCACCCAACAAAGGAAAAGTTGTAAGAACTTTTCTATCTTTGTGAGCAATGTAATACAAATAGTGTAATCTTAATGCAAAGGCAGAAGTACATCATATATGTATATTATATATATACATGGCTTAACAGGCAGAAACTTATACGTAGATTGGAAAATTATTTCATAAGCTTATGTATCACCTGAAGTGTCCAAACTCCCTTGGGCCCTCGAAAATCAGGTATACCACAGGACGTTGATATTCCTGCGCCTGTAAATGCAACTAGATGCTTACTCTGCAGGCAAATACAAAGACAGTTTGATGTTTTTAAGTATCAAATCCAGATACTATTCTCTTAACTTCACTAAACCATAAGATAACAACTGAAATTTCTGATGTACTTACATGTTTTATAATCGTAGCTAGCTCTTCAATCTGGAAAATGAACCATCACACAAATCCGGAGTTAGAAAATATGTACAAAAGGTCTTGCAAGTTTTTACATTGGGAAACTTCATGTTAAATACTAAGATCACAGAATCAAAACAAAATCATCTCAGATATCAAAACGCTTTGCATGTTTAGTTCCCATTCAAAAAACCATGTTTTTCTTCCACTACATCATCTCTATTCTTTCCTTTAACACTCCGATCTCAACCCACACAACGAAATTTTAAACATCATATATTAAGCCATGAACAACTAAGTTATACTAAAATTTTCACAAAAGTAGTACTTTTCCATTCTGCCGTTTCAATCAAATAAAAACCCATTAAAGAAAAAAAAATTGAGATCAGATAAACAGTACTGAGATACTATACCTAGTACTTAAAAGGGCTTCTTCTTATCACTTATCAGCTTAAAACATCACAAAATTTACTACAAATTTTGAACTAGATTAAAAATGCAAAATAAACCCATTAATAGAAACATAAAGAAAATAAATAAATGAATAAACAAACCCACTTTTTCTTGCAAAGTTTGTGGTGAATCAAAACTTTCAGTCATTCCAACAGTTCCAGTATCTTCTTTGTAAGAGAGCTTTTCTGCATAACCCAAAGACATGTTTAAATTTGTTTTTGTTCAAGTGAATACCCACTAAGTTCGTTTTTTTCTCTCAATGAATCTCTGTTTTCTAGGGTTTATTTCACAGGAAGAGAAAAGAGAAGAAGAAGGCATTGTGATGATGGATGGGTTTGTTTCTTGTTCACAGTTGTTTTCTCCTTTTAACTTTGTTGAGAGTATTTCCTGTCACATTTATGGGAAGGTCTCAAAAGCAAACAATGCCGATCCTTCCTCTTCCCCCCGACATAACAGGAAAGGATTTTCTTTTCTTTCCTTCTCTCAGAATGGCGGAAATACCCTTTGCGTAACAACAATGACAGATGGCAAATAGAAATTGTAAAAATGTAATTATGATTTTCCCATTCACGACCTGTCATACAATTTTTTCAAAATTTCTTTTTTTGTAAGGAACAGAAAATACCTCTGTAGATTATGTTGTCCATTAATTGGGGTGTACTAATGGGTGAAGTTACAGAACTACCCTTTCTCATAATAATTCTTATTATCCTAATAGTTTTTTCAACTCATTTTCATTTCATCTTCTCCTCTTCCCTCTTCTCCTCTACCATGTCGGCTTCTCCACCACATCTCCATCAAAAACTCGTCGATTAATTCGTTCTAATCGTCGATTCGAAAATTCAATTGTCGATTAATCTTCAAACATGAAGCGGTTGAAGGCTACTCGTATGAAACAAACACATAGAAAACCTAATCGAGATAAACCTAGAATTGGAAACTTAGTTCAATACAAACGGAATACAAAATCCGTTCCAAAAAAAGAGATCACTGACGCCGCTAAAACCGAAGAAATTGTGCGATTGAGGAAGTAAGGGCCTAGTTAAACTCACTCTGGTACTTCAATTTTATGTTTGCATGTCAAATTAAGGCAGGAAAATCGAATTTGTAAATGTGCAGTTGCGACGCCGGCAAGGTGTTTGTTTCACGACCTTGCCGACTTTTCATGTTTTGATGTAGTCGTTGTCTTCCTAGGTTGAATACCATGCCGTCTTTTCATATCTGGAAATGCCGTTTACAGGGTCGGCACGATATTCAACCTCAATACCATGCCGACTAAATATGTTTTTAATAGTCGTTGGTTTTGAAATTTATACCATGCCGACTAATGCTTTGAAAATGTTTGTATTTCCTGAGTCCATAAAGTTATAAAGTCGGCATGCTATTTGAATACCACCCTATCGGCTATATATTAGTCGTCATTGTATGGATTATAGACCCCGCCGACCAATTATGTGGAAAATCATTTGTATTTCCTGTGTTCTGTTTTGTTATAAGCCGGTATGGTATTTGAATACGACCCTGCCGGCTATTGTTTAGTCATCATAGATTATAGTTATCGACCCTGCCGACTATTTGATTTCTTCGTCGTTGTTCTTGTTTAAGATGCAAAAGTTCAAGCAAGGAAAGAAGAAAGTTGTTACTCCTCCTTCAAAACCTCCTCGTATTGGTGACAAACTCTTTACTGCAACACATCGAGAGGCATTCATTGAGCCGGGAACACTCAAGATCCGTGAACGGAATGATTCTCAACCACCATCGGAACCAAGAGATTCAGATGAAGACCCATCAATTCCATATGGTAGAAGAGGCAATAATGATGTTGAAAGAACTCTGGCTGCTGGAGGAGATAACGATGATGATGATGATTAAGACATGCCACCTGTTGGAGGAGATAAAGATGATGGTGATAACAATGATGGACATAAAGATAATGATGAACAAGGTGAAATTGTTGAAGAGGATAAAGAATAGGAAGAAGAAGAAGGTGGAGAAGAAACAGGTAATGACCAACAAACTCAAGCTGCAACTGCAACTGATACCGAAAGACCGAAGAGGGTTGTCACTAAACTAGTTGCTTCCCACACACCTTCCTGTCACTTGAAGAAGCAAGTGAAACCGGGTTAGCCTCCACTAGGGACCCCAGAAGATGGTGGACATGTGTTTTTTTGGATACAAAGACTCATGGGCATGTGAAATCCATAATACTATCGTAAATAATCCCAATCCAACTTTGTTTTTATTTAAGTGTATCTATCTTAAATTTCCTTCAAATGTTTGTATTTCTTTTAATTTAATATTTTTGGTACTGAGGATCACAGGCATGCCATCCGTCTCACGATGTGCCAAGCTTCAAACACTATGATGAAGAAATAGCCACTTCATTGGGAATGTGACGAGGTGAAAGCGATTGTCAAGAATTCCGGGTTGTGGTCTGCGGTGAAGAGTTCAGTTGTTCGGTATGACAAAGTTACTGTATCTACATTCTATAAGAGGTTCTACGGAGAGACTGATACAATGTTATTACCATTCAGTGGAATGACGGTAACTCCCGATGATGCTTATCAAATTCTAGGCCTCGAGGTTGAGGGAAAAACAACCAAAGATGGCTACGAATATGAAATTTCTTGGGAGAATATCTTCAAAATGACCAAGATATTGTTCGGTTTGGATGAGAAGCAGTCGGAGTCTATGTTTGTGTTAAAGGATGGTTATATAAGCAGGAATCTGAAGATGTTGAGAGACAGATACTATGGGACCCAGAAAATCTATGATGAGGAAGGACGTGTAGACTTGGTGCGAATCAATGCTACTGTGTCAGCTTATTTGTTATACATCTTGGGCAACTGTATCTTCCCCGACAGTTCTGGAAGCTTGGTCGACATCAAGTATCTTCAACTATTGCATCCCTTTGTTCAGATGCATATGTATTCTTGAGGTAATGCGGTGGTTGCCTTCTTGAATGCAGAGTTGACAAAAGCTTCAAGGGAAGTCACTAAGCAAGTTAACAGAAATCTATGTCTCCTTCAGGTAATTCAATTGTCTAAATCATTTATATTTTCAAAATACTTATAAGATAAGATTCTTACTAAACTTTGTGTTTGCATAGGTTTGGATATATGAGCACTTCCCTTCTCTGGTGAAATCCAACCCCCACATCAAAGTGAACACTAAACTTGCGAGTCACAAGCCAATAGGAAAACGATACAGTTTTACTGGTGCTCGGGAGAAGGATATGCCATAGCACCTTATCAACATGCGAGTCGCCTTGGAAAAAACGACTGCGGTTGAGGAAATATCTGATCCGTATCGAGATGATAGAAAAGAAAAAATAATTGTAAGGAGAAATGATGTTGCATCCTACTACGGTCCCTTGTTTTACCCCCAAGGATTTTCAATGTACGATCCACAACGACTTTTGCAACAAGTGGGTTACGTCTAAAAAGTACCTCATCTCGGTGATGATCCATATTATAAAGTGGTACGGGAGAGCTGCAGAATGTCCAAAAAAAGTATTGACGTCCAATACGCTCCACCACCAGATATTTCTCGTTAGGACGAAAGACGAGACCACAAAATCGATTTGACCCTTTTGGACGAGGTGACCGAAGGTCATGAAGCTGATGAAGGTTACATGCCATGGTACGATGGTTTTGCTCATCCTACTGTGATTAGGGAAGAGATTGTTGAACAACCAACTCGTAAGAGGAAGATGCCACCGAAAGACCCAACAACAAGTCTTAAGAACTTTGTAAGTATTTTAGAGTTGATTTTATTCTTTTAATATTACATTATCGAATCAGTCTATTAATTATTTGTTGTTTAAATAAAAATATAAGGAGCACTTGAATACCCTTGTGAAGATGATGTGTTGCGGGAGAGATACAAGAAAGCCTTTGTCGGTTGAAGAGCAAACTAAGCACATTGACTATTGTTAGAGCACTACTCGGTCGAACTCGCAAGCATTGCTATCTCAAGCTTGTTTGTCAAGTTTAGTTGATCAAAACTATATACTTGATTTTTAGTATACTTATACCTATGTTTCAGATAACAAAAAGTAATCACAACAGTTCTTCGTCTCAGACTCTTGTGATTCCGCAATAACTTCTTTTGTTAATCAGTTAGATTATTATGAGGTGACTAATATTTCAAAGCTGCTCTTCGGGAGTATAAAACCGGATTATTAGTTGATTCTTGTTCACCTTGATCTTTGTATCAAAAGACGGAATAAACAGAATAAAGGATAGACATATCTGTGGGAGACAGATTTGTTTATAAGTCTTCAACTTTGGGTCATAGCAACTCTTAATTGTGGGTGAGATCATCTAAGGTAATCAAGTGCACAGAATCCGGTGTGGTTCTAGACGCGTAAGGAACGTGACTATACCTTAATAGGTGTGAGACTTGGTTAGGGCTCAACCACATTCCAGTCCGAAGTTAACTTGTAGTAGGCTAGAGTCTGTAGCGACTTAATACACTGTGGTGTTCAAATCTGGACTAGGTCCCGGGATTTTTCTGCATTTGCGGTTTCCTCGTTAACAAAATTTTCGGTGTTTGTGTTATTTCTTTTCCGCATTATATTTGTTTATATAATTGAAATATCACAGGTTGTGCGTAGTTCAATAACAATTGATAAATCTGACCTTGATTGTTAGATATAACTTGATTGACACTTGGGCATTGATCTTTGGCAACATCCAAGTTATTTCTCATATCAATCAGGCTCACGGATTTTTTTTTTGTTCGATTTGCTGATTGTCTTGAGAAAGAGATAAAGCTCTTTGATATATTTCTTGATTGAGTCTCATTTTTAAGTTGGTGCTCTCGGAATTATATTGAAGTTTAGTCCATACAGATTTCCGAACGAATTATTGGGTGTGGTTGTTATACCCCAGCTTTTTCAATTGGTATCAGAGCAGGCAAACACGATAAACCTAATAAGTTTGTGTTTGTTTGATCTTAAAAGTTGTCTTGATGGAAACCACTTTGGGAAACTTGTTATGTGCATCCATGATGCACACGAGAAATCGTTAAAGGTTGTTCAAAGTTTTTTCTCTACAAGACCTCTGGTCCCTCAAGATAATCTCAGGTCAACTAAGACATTAAAAATCTTAGCTGATGGAAAACAATCTAAAGGAAAAGGAAAAGATTCCTCTAAGAAAAGTCGTTGCAAGAAACGTGCTGACAAAAGCTCAAAGATATGGAATCTCATTGGATTAGTTCTCTATCTATTTAAGGAATACTATCGTGATGGATCAATTGACAAAGATCTATTTAAGGCTTTTGAAGACGCTTTTAAATTCTACGAAAACGACTTTATTCGATTAAGGAAAAAGGTAAACCTGGTGTTAGTTCTGATTCTATCAAGTCATGTATTCATGATGTGCAGTCTGTGTTAGAGCACTGCTCGGTCAAACTCGCATGCGTTGCTATCTCAAGCATGTTTGTCAATGTTAGTGATCAAAACTATAAGTCTTGATTTCTAGTCTATTATAGCTAAGTCTCGGACTAGGATAGTAAGTGTAGTTGAGCTCAAGGACTTCATGGCGATTCATCATACAAGTAGAAGATCTAATCAAGTAACCGGTGGAACTTCTCGACAAAAAGGTATGTGGAGACTTGAACTTATCTGTCACTCAAAAGTCTATCTATTCTATCTCCTACTCTTTGAGACAAAAGTCGTATGCTATATATATAGACTAGATCATACACGTTTGGTATTTCGAGCCGAGTATACCTCGCCTATCTATATCTCGAAATATGTGTTGGTAAGCTTTTCGCTTCGACCAAGTTTATCTTTACCTAGTGACGAAAGTCATGAATGTTTCAATCACCTTGAAAATTGCTTTGACGATAAATAGTGTAACAACTATATAACGTCCTCTAAGAATGTTTCGATGATTGGAATGAGAGTTTAGATTACATAACCAATGGATTCCTTGAACCGAAGTTTTCGAACTTTGTTGATCAAGAGAACCGGGAGTATGGCAAGTGCCAAGTCCGCGAACTCAGTCCGCGAACTGCCGAAGTTCTCAAACCCGAGAATTTCTGTTGGAGTTGACAAACTACTTGCGTGAGCCAAGTCCGCGAACCGGCATAGTTCTCGAACCCGAGAATTTCTGCTAGAGTTTGTAAACTCTATTCGGTGTCTTAAGTCCGCGAACCTAGTCTGCGAACTTGAGAAGGTTATATATCTAAAGATGATTTCTGAACTTAATCTTAAAAGACTAAGGAATGTATTTGCAAACCATGGCTATTAAAGTTCATGAACCGATTCGAGTGAATCAAATCATCTTTGCTTCAATTGTGTCTTGTGTAGTTACATAAGATTTCCTTGCAATTGAACAACTCTCTTAACTAGTTCATTTGAGTCAATTGAACTAGTTATGGTGCAGAAGAACATGGTTGGTATGAAACGCTCATATGGTTAACCTCTTTGGGTAGACTATAGTTGAACCAACAATGTACAGGTTTGGGTGCGGTTAACAAACCTAGAAGCGTACAGTCATTAGTCGTTGCTCCGCAAGTTTAATTATGTTGAGCACAATGAATTAAATTGATCACTTTTGTGGTTAATTTGATTATGTATTCCGATTAGATTATTCATGGGTTTACTTATGAATAATTTGATTGAGTGTTGGATATAAAAATCATTCTCATGGTTTTGGTGTCCAATAAAATCTTCGTTTCTCTTGAAATTAAGGTCGCTCGTTGTTGTTCTTTCGGGAATGACGTCATATGGGGGAGAGTTCTTTTGAACTTGTGCTTAATGGTCATATCTTGAGGGGTGTGTGGCTATGGAATTTTAGAGGGGTTATCTTGTATCTTTAAACTCCTTGATGAATGTTCTTAGCTTCGGCTATATGATTGCATCTAAATAAGATGATGTGTGTTTCTTTCTCTCAGTCATGAAATGTCTCTTACGAAAATTTCATTATGATCCCGTTCTTGTATCTTTGCCAATTTTATTGACAAAAAGAGGGAGAATTAATATGTAGTTCAAATTACAAATACATATGGTTTTCGGATCATTGTGTAAGGGGGAGTGCTTTTCATGTGAGATGGAGTATTGACTAAGGGGAGTGATACATATCACCAAAGTATTATTGTTGAAGTTGTGATACAATTGCAATTTGACACTGTATAATAATACTATGACACTGCATAACAATGATCGAGACCGATGCTTTCTCATTGTTATAGCTACGGATCTTCAACAACGGTGATGCTATACTTACAACCTTTGGGATCATTGGAGTACTTGGAAGTGACGAGATTTCGAGGAATGTTGAAGATTAGACATGTGGAATAGGAGCTACTAAAGTTTCATTATCTTTTTTGTATTCCATATGTATTGATAGTTTTGTCACTAAAATTTACAAAGGGGGAGATTATTAGAGCACTGCTCGGTCAAACTCGCATGTGTTTCTATCTCAAGCATGTTTGTCAATGTTAGTGATCAAAACTATAAGTCTTGATTTCTAGTCTCTTATAACTAAGTCTCGGAAGTTGAGTTCAAGGACTTCATGGCGATTTATCATACAAGTAGAAGATCTACTCAAGAAACCGGTGGAACTTCTCGACAAAAAGGTATGTGGAGACTTGAACTTATCTGTCACTCAAAAGTCTATCTATCCTATCTCCTACTCTTTGAGACAAAAGTCGTATGCTATATATATAGACTAGATCATACACGTTTGGTATTTCGAGCCGAGTATACCTCGCCTATCTATATCTCGAAATATGTGTTGGTAAGCTTTTCGCTTCGACCAAGTTTATCTTTACCTAGTGACGAAAGTCATGAATGTTTCAATCACCTTGAAAATTGCTTTGACGAGAAATAGTGTAACAACTATATAACGTCCTCTAAGAATGTTTCAATGATTGGAATGAGAGTTTAGATTACATAACCAATGGATTCCTTGAACCGAAGTTTTAGAATTTTGTTGATCAAGAGAACCGGAATAATGACAAGTGCCAAGTCCTCGAACTGCCGAAGTTCTCAAACCCGAGAATTTATGCTGGAGTTAACAAACTACTTGCGTGAGCGATGTCCGCGAACCCCGTCCGCGAACCGGCGTAGTTCTCGAACCCGAAAATTTATGCTGGAGTTTGTAAACTCTATCCGGTGTCTTAAGTCCGCGAACCTAGTCTGCGAACTTGAGAAGGTTATATATCTAAAGATGATTTCTGAACTTAATCTTAAAAGACTAAGGAATGCATTTGCAAACCATGGATATTAAAGTTCATGAACCGATTCGAGTGAATCAAATCATCTTTGCTTCAATTGTGTCTTGTGTAGTTACATAAGATTTCCTTGCAATTGAACAACTCTTTTAACTAGTTCATTTGAGTCAATTGAACTAGTTATGGTGAAGAAGAACATGGTTGGTATGAAACACTCATATGGTTAACCTCTTTGGGTAGATTATTGTTGAACGAACAATGTACACGTTTGGGTGCGGTTAACAAACCTAGAAGAGTACGGTCATTCGTATATGACAAGCTAAGTTTTCGATCTAACGGTTGAGAAATATTAGCTTGAATCTAAATCAGGTTTTCATCTAACGGTGAATATTGATTGCTTTGTAACTAAGGCAAAACCCTGATTTGAAAGGCTATATAAAGGAGACATCTAGTATTGTGCAAAACTAATCCCCACACCTTACGTGTGATACTAGTTTGCGTGCTATAGTCGATTCTCCTTTAACCTTTGGTTTTCTTCTTCTAAAACCAGGTTAACGACTTAAAGACTTCATTGGGATTGTGAAGCCAGGTCGATACTACTTTTATCGTAGTTGTGTGATCTGATCTTGCATCTTCTATCGTAACAGTACAATCATATTGATTGGCTTGAGATCGTGAGAGTTCTCTGATAGGCAAGATATAAAAAGTAATCACAAACACCTTCGTCTCATCGTTTGTTATTCCACGACATCTTTTTTCGCTACCATACGATTAAGATTGTTGTGAGGTGATTGATTAATCTAGGCCGTTTTTCGGGAATATAAGACCGGATTATCAATTGGTTCATGTTCACCTTGATTATTATCAAAAGAAGGAACAAAAACTTTTAGGGTTTTTCTGTGGGAGACAGATTGATCCTTCGATAGTCTTGTCTGTGTGAGACAAATTTGTTTATTGTTAAAGCCTGCGATTTTGGGTCGTAGCAAATCTTAGTTGTGGGTGAGATCATCTAAGGGAATAAAGTGCCCGGTATCCTGTTGGGATTAGAGGCGTGGGGAGTACAACTGTACCTTGGATCAGTGGGAGACTGATTGGGGTTCAACTATAGTCCAGTCCGAAGTTAGCTTGGAGTAGGCTAGTGTCTGTAGCGGCTTAATACAGTGTGTATTCAATCTGGACTAGGTCCCGGGGTTTTTATGCATTTTCGGTTTCCTCGTTAACAAAATTCTGGTGTTTGTGTTATTTCTATTTCTGCATTATATTTGTTTGGTGAAATCCTGAGTCCCATTGTCCCTCCATCTTGTTACTCATATTTTGTATATTTTTGCTAGTTTTATTATTTTCTTTAATTCAACCTTAAAAATCAATCTCATCAAGTTCGAGTGAACAACAACCTTATTTACCACTATCTAAAATTCGACCAATTTTTGGCGCCGCCGACGCGGACTTTTTTTTAGATTAATATTTAGGTTTATTTTTATTCTATTTTGTATAGTATTTTTATTTCATTTTAGATTATTATTTTTTTCCTTTTTATGCGCTTCTTTTTGTAATTCTTTTCAGGGATTTTTTGAGGATGATGACTTCTTCCGAGGAGACGTCACCTAAGATGACATTGGCAGAATATAAGCGTAGAAATTCAAATCAGCAGGCATCCTCATCTGAGATGACGCTTGGTGAATACATGCATAGGCAACGGTATGGAGTTTTTGATCCACATGTGGTAAGTGAAGAATCTCCTCTAGAGATATATGAGAAGTATTATAAACACACACCACTTAGCTTGGAACTAAGATTGAGAATTTTGGAATGTCAAAAATTATATGATGATGATGATGATCAGTCTTGTAGTGACTCTCTGGTCGAGACAGAATTTGTAGATGACCCTGTGAATGATTGTGTAGATGATTTGTCTAATTTATTAGAAGAATCTATCTCGTAAGATCTTTCACCCGACTTAGAGGTTGTTTCTAGTCCCCTATATTTCCAAAAGTTACCTAATTTAGAGTTAGAATTATGTGCTTCAAAAATTTTGTTGGATTACTTTGCATCCAAATACCCAGAGGACGTCCTTATTTCTGATACCATGCATGAGCCAGTTGACAATTTTCCTGTCCCAATAGTATCCCCATATTATGTTCTTTACACACTTCCTTGTGTAGTAAAAACTAGGTTTGGGGATAATCCTCTATTTCTGACAGTTTCAGTGTCCCCACATTTTCATAAGTTAATTGTGAAGTTGTCGTTTGTAAATACTGTATTTTGGGTTGATCCCCAAATTTTCAGGCTGTTAATTTTTGGGGATCCGTTTCTATACATATCCAATAGGTAGTTTTTTTTATCTTTTTTACATTTTCCTTAGTCTTTTTATTTTATTTGATTTTCATTGTTCTTTGTTACTATTATCTTTTGATTTATGTTACAGAGAATGATACTTTTCTTGCATCAATAAGGTGAAATCTTCTAATCGCTTCTCTTTGATTTACATTTGTTTATCTTATTAATATTGATTGCATTCCATTACAGGTTGCACTATTTGAAACATTGAGGACAATGTTAGATTCAAGTGTGGGGGAGTGGTTAACCTTTCAAGATTTCTAAAAATAAAAATAAAAAATTATTAGGGTTATGACTAGCTGTGTAGCGGGTCTAAAAAAAATTAAAAATTATGACCAGTTGTGTAGCGGGTCTCTCTTTCTCTCTAATTATATGACCATCTGTGTAGCGGGTCTCTCTTTCTCTCTTACTATATGACCAGCTGTGTAGCGGGTCTCTCTATTATTTTATGACCAGCTGTGTAGCGGGTCAATTTTCTGTTTTGCTCGAGGACTAGCAAAATGTAAGTGTGGGGGAATTTGATAAGCACAAAAGTGCGACGCATTTTCACCCATAACTACATTAGCTAGGACTCATTTTATCACTAATAATCTTGTTTTAAGTCTTTTCAAGGAATAAGCTCTTGTGGAGAATTGGCTCGAAAAATATGTTATTTGCACCTGGAGGACACGTGTTATTCAGACTCCCAATGTTGGTTAAGGGACACCTCAACTGCTAAGGGGTGCCTTCCTCACTATTTACATCCCATAAGGCAGGTGCTAAATGGACGCCCGTACAGGATTAGGGGGAGGTCATCTTCTCCATTTGAATCTTGAATTTGGCGGGAAAACATGTTTCAAAACTGTCAGAATTAGGATTTGAGAAGTAGAGGTGTTTGAGTGAGACTAAATCGCTGGAATTCATGGTGAAGCTTTGATTCGTCAGGACAGAGATAACGTGAGCTTCAGAATTAGTTAACTTTGGTTGGAAAATCTAAAACAAATTGTTGCAGTCACCGGAAAAAGTTAGGGTTCAATATTTGGAGTGTTGGAGGGAGACTCGATGGACCAAATTAATTGGGTTTGTTCTTGATGGCGAGACATGGATTTTAATGGCCTCAGATTCGTTTATAATGGTCTGGATAATCATCAATTGAACAAATATCAGTCTCTGGTTTACTTTGCTTCGGAAAGTTTTGTATGGATTCTGGAATGGATTTGATGCGACTTAATCACTGGAACTGATTGGTTTGGTCCTGGTTGACCTAAAAAGGACTGGTAAGTCCTTCGGATTCGAAAGATTTGGGCTACATCGTTGGGAATTGCAGCACACAGGGAGATGTACGTGGATTTGATAAAACAGGGAAGAAATATTTTCATCACTCTCTGTTGGTGTTATTTTGGGAAAATAAGTGAGTTGTAGAACAAGAAGATATTCTCCAAGGATTCACATTGATGAAGAAGATTTTTGACAGCCCAAAGACGTGTGAAAGTTGAAAACAGAGAAGAAAGTATCTCGTGTATTCTTATGTTATCCGAGTAGATATCTGAAATTGGAGTGTGAATAAACAGGGGCTTGAATCAATCCAGGGCAAGAAATCGACGTGCATGAAGTATATCATCACCAGTTGACGCGTGAAGAGGAGAGTAAATCTCGTGGCATGGCAGAGAATAAAGAAAATATTCCCGAGAAAATTATCATAACTGCATGAAGATTTTTGATTTAATTTCGTGAGATTCTGGAACTGATGAGTATATAAAGGATTCTGGAGGTGATTAGAGGGGGCGTCGAGTGATTGGGAGAAACTACAAAGAAGAATAGGAAGCTGCAGAGCAGATTTTTCTGCTGCTGCAGAGAAGAAGAACTTGAAGAACATACTACCGTAAAAGACTGTCGTTTCATGGGTATTATATTTAACAGTTTGTAATGGCCGATTTGTAACGCTATCTTCAGTTTATGACAAATATTGTAACGGTTAGCTCTGTAACGCCGTGACAGCGTTGCGAATTCCCTGAGTTATATTTTCTTCTTTGTAAACACCAATTGAGCTATGAAATATATTTTGAGCGTGTTTTTCACTATGTGGAGCTAAACCTTTCTCTGGGACGACGGAGGAAACCAAAATTCATCATGTGGTAAATTTATTTAATTCTTTATATGACTATTTGCATTAAATTAAAATTAGAAAAAGATTTTTCTTAATTAATTGTCATTTCGTTTGATGGTTTATGCTTAGGATTAATTCTTTTGATATGCCATGCTTAAGTTTTACAATTAATATTTTAAGAATCTACCTTAGGCAAAGATATAGAGTCAAAATTCTTATTGAATGAGCTATAATGGTTTAGAATAAATAGGTGAATCGCATGAATTTGAATATTTGGTGGAATCCTAGTCCTAGTACCTCTCGATACATCGTTACTATTTTGTATATAATTGCTAGTTTTATAATTTAAATCTAAAAAATCAATCTCATCAAGTCCGAGTGAACGACAACCTATTTACCATTATCTAAAATTCGATCAATTTTTAGGTTTTATTTTTATTTTTATTATTTTTGCTCTTTTTTACGCATTTCTTGTTTGATTTCAGATTTGGAGCGAGCTAAAGAAAAAGAGAAAAGTACTGAAAAGAAAGGAGAAGCCCAAAAAGGAAAGAAAAGAGGAATCCAAAAGGACTGAAGAAGAAGATTTTGTAAATGGTTATTTTATTTTATTTCTTTTATTTTTAGAAACTGTAATTAGGGTTTTATTTTTGTAATCTTTTATCTTTGGACATTTTTTTTTGGACATTGAACATTGGACTTTATTTTCAAAACCCTAAGGAAGGGTTGGTTTAAATATAAACTGCGCAGGGAAGGACGACAATTACGATACTGTCTTGGCCCCTCGGGTTCGTACATTGACATCGGAGTCAGTGGCCCAAGTCGATTTCAACGGTTCATCCCCCGTCTGGAACGGGAGGTAAGAATTCTAAACACCCGCGAATCCACTGTCAGCGGGTTTACTGGATGATTTTGTATGCGTATATGTTGAGGAATCAAATACGATTTTAAATTTCTAGTAAAGGGCAAGGCCTGGCCAAATTAAGATAAAGACTCGGATTTTTCACCGTTTCCTTCTTGCCCGCCTTAGGAACACGTAACCTACGCGAACCTAAGCCTTAAAATTTGGACTAGAACGAGACCGTATGGTAACGAGCTTAATAGGAAAGTCGTTTGAAAAATATTGGTTGCTCTTTTAAGCATACTTCGAAGTTCATGATGGTTTCTGTAAGTTGAATGCGCCGCCTTGTAATGCCGGTGAGGCCTTGGGTATCAAAGCTCCATTGATATTCCCTCGTCTCTATTTAGCTTACTTTAACTCAGATTGATTCCAGTGAGGTTTGCTCAAATTGTAACGAATTCCCTTTCGAAAGAATAGAAGCTGGTCTAGAAACAATCTAAGTGGAGCCATCATGATTTTTGTTTGCTAGATAAAATAGGCTTGTTGTGGTTGAGTCATCTTTGTTTGTGCTTGTGCAGAATTCCCTTGCAGTTAGGATGTCAAACTGGTATTATAATAGCCATCACAATGAATATGAATATCCAACTGAACAATATGTACATTACTCTTTTTATGACTATAGTGTAAACAGTGGTTGGGAACGCCAACCTTTTGAAGGTTATGGGTCATACCATGGTGATCCCAATTACTATCCACACATGCATCAGTCATACGAGCAAGAAGATTATAATACTAGTTCTCTGTCTCTAGAGGATACAATAAAACTTTTGAAAAGTAGTCCTTTTTATGATCCTTTTGTTCCTATTCCTTCTCTAGAAGAGTTCCTCAGGGATTTAGCTGAGTCGACACGTAAGTTAGCTGAATCGACATGTAATTTAGATAAGGTGAATAACATAGTTATGGACGAAAGAACTGCAACAACGACTGAATCTTCTTTAGAAGATATCCTCAATAGGTTAACTGAAAACTTAGATCCAACACTAAGGTAACTTTCTTTGGAAGAGACCCTTGAGAGGATAGCTGAGTCGACACGTAGACTTGAGTTAGAGACGAACAAAAGTATTGCTCGAAATAACTTGAATTGCCAATATAGTGTATCCAATAATACACTTGAGAATGAAGATAGTTATTCACATAATCAAGATAACGAGGTTAGAATTGGTAACAAGACTTGTTTTGATGAGTTTCGATCTTTTTCGTGTTATTATAATGATGATTATGATGAGGATAATATTGATGGAGAATCATACATATGTAGGCATAGTGATCAGGAAATGGTTACTCCAGTTGAGCTTCATAATGATAGTATTATTTCTGGTCCAAATACCGATAATTTTAATGATTATTCACCTATTCAAAAGGATGTGGATTTGACTAGAGATACCACCGTTTAGATGATGTAGTTCATGATCCTTTAGCCTGCAGTGTGTTGGATAATACATTATTTGATGTGCCTATCATTGAATCGGAGGAAGTAATTATGATTAACAACTTAGTTAATGAGCTTATACTAAAAACTTTCGCTGATAATCCTTTATATGATTGTGATGATGGTTTAGAGGAAAGAGTTTACCCTGAGAATACTGTTTTGGAGTCTAGCGATTTAGAAACACTAGTCTTAGAAGACGATAAACTCGTAGGGATGAGTAAGGATGCATTACCTGATAATAACTTAGAAGAATCAATTGACTATTTTCAGGAATCTGATGATCTAGAAATTAGGGAGATTGTGACTAGTCTATCTAGAGACATTGAAAACTCTAAGTTTGGGGGTGATTATCACTTTTCTGGTGCCTTACCTTTAACTCTGAGAAAGTTCCCTCGTGTAGGACTTGGCATTTGTGCCTCAACCATCTTACAAGATTATCTTCATACACATTTTCCCGAACCTAATGATGTTCATAAAGAAGCTCAGTTGTTAGAGACCCATCCTCTGGTTGATGTGGTTAACCCAGGCTATGATACCGAGATTGACTTTGTTTTCCCACCAAAAACTTTTCTTCCAATTGTGGGAACATATTATTTTCAGATGTGTCGGTTATTAAGTTTTGAGACTAAACCTAATTACTTTAGGAGAATAGGGTCGACACATTTGCTTAAGGAAGTCCACCTCTTTCATTATGTCCAGCTGTGTGAGTCAAATCTAATTTACTTAGAGGATCCCCAATTATTCAGGTTATTGTTATGCGCTTCTAAGTTCTTAGTTGAGTATTTACAGACTCTTCAACCTGATCTTCAAAATGCCTTTGAGGAAATCCAACCGATGAAAACTTTTTATTTGGACCCTTTACTAGAGCCTGAACCTGAACCACAACTATATGTAGTTGTCTTCAACAAGGGTATGTTCGGTATCTTCTTGGTCTGTTGTAGTTTCCTCTTCTTGTGGTTAACACTTTTTGATCCAGATGACCCACAGTTATTCCGACTACTGCTTTATGATTCTACGAGGTGACTAATTTTTCCAATGTCTGGCTGAAGACTTTAAACTTAGCATTTCTTGGGAGGTAACCCATGCTCATGCAACACGGTAATATCTTTCCTTAACTCTTTTGCTTCAAGTGGTAACAGTTTCTCCTTGTTCATGCGTTTAATTTTATCTTTAGAACATTGAGGACAATGTTAGATTTAAGTTTGGGGGTATGGGAGAAATTTTTTAGTTGCAATAAATAAACTCCAAAGCCTAGAAATTTGTGCCAATTAAGGATAACACTGACCGATACGAGTTACTGTCGTTGACAGTGTTGAAGAACGATGGTTTTCTGCTGTCTGTTCTTCGTGTTCGTCGTCTTTACAACAGCAGAATTGGTTTTCCTGCAACTCGTGATTTAACCTCTCAGCAGCACTCTATTCTCTTCCAAACTCTCGATAATCCTTCCTTGGTTCCCCAGAACGCTATTTATACATCACAGGACCATGAAATCTTCGAGTAAATGCCAAAATATCTCGGAATATTTTCTTTCTTTTCTCGGGAATTATTTTCTTGTTTTATCTTCTTCACTTATCTTTTGTATGTAGAATCACGTCTCAGGCGACGTTTAAATTGCAACATCCACACTCTAATCTTCCCAAAATAAACCCGAGAATAGTCAATCCTCTGTTTTTCTGAAATCTTCCTTTTTCGTTCTCATACGCGTCTTCTGACCTGGCTAAGATTTCAAAGTATCTTTCAAGATCAAATCGAATCATACAGAACATATTGTGTACAACTCTCCACGCAACTGCCAAATATAACTCAAGCTAAAACCCGAGAAACTTCTTTTACCCTGTTTTGTCAAAAGCCGAGTATCCAGCCCAGCTATTCCGATGATATCAAACATATCAACCCTGTATTACTATAAAAAATCCTTCCCATCAATATCTCTGATTGAATCTCCCTAAAACAGCTTCAAAATCGAAATCCTAATTTCTGCCGTGAAAATCCATCGCTCCCGCCAATTTTGAAAATTCAAATGAAAAAGCTGAAGTCCCCCTAACCAATGTGGGGGTGCGAATATCAATGGGGTGCCCTGGGGTGTAAACAGTAATTGGGGGCCCCTTAGTAATTGAGGTGCCATTATCCAAATGAGCGGTGCCTTTAGTAATTTTCTCTCAATATCGCAAATACCACTTTTCGAGCCAATTTTTCCGCAAAAGCTTATTTCTCCAGAAACACCTACAAAGACAAAAAAGCCACAACAAGTACAAAAACGGGTACTAACTAAATAGAAAATTGAGATCAAATCAGACACAAAAATGTGTCTATCAATAACCCTTTTAGGTAGAATAAAGCACAAAAATTAAAAATACACCATACCACAGAGAACAACCTTAATAAGAAGCAATCTATCTGAGTAAGATAAGAACCTAACCTTCCAAGACTTGACTCTTTTTGTAATCTTAGTGAGTAAAGGAAGGCAATCAACATAAGAAAGTTTAGTCTAAATTAGAGGAACCCCAAGGTATTTAACATGTAGATTTCCTTGAAAACAGCCTAAACAACCTAAGATATCAACAAGAATATCATTATGCACACCAGAGTGGAAGAGGGAAGTCTTATGGATACTAACCTCAAGGCCCAAAAAATAACTGAACTAAGATAAAGCATTCTTGACAGAATTAGCAACAACAATAATAGTCCCTTTAAAAAATATCATTACATCATCTGCGAAACATAGATGTTTGAGATTGACCACTTTGCACTTGGGATGAAATCCGAACTTAACTAGCTGAACTTGACGAAGGAGAAGAATATTGAAATCTTCCATGACTATAACAAAAAGATAAGAAGATAAATGGAAGCCTTGTTGAAGACTAGCACCAAAGAAGCCGAAAGGGGAACCATTATCATGAATAGCTCCAAACTTAGAGTGATAATCACCCCCAAACTTAGATACCTTTGGGTTTGCTTTAATCACCCCAAACCTGCTAGGTGTGCTTTAATCACCCCCAAACTTAGAGTGATAATCATTAATAGCTCTCTCTAAGATAAACACTGATTGATTAGATCCAATAAGCTTTTCCATAACCCTCTTCATTCTAAGAGCTAAGATTTTAGCAATGCATTTGTAAATAACATTACAACAGGAAATAGGCCGGAAGTCGTTGACACTAGCAGGTTTGTCACACTTTGCCACTAAAGTGATAAAAGTACTATTAATTTCCTTCGATATTTACCTTTTTAAAGAAGTTTTGAATAGCGGTTACAAAATCAGTACCAACAATGTCCCAAGCAGCTTTGGAAAAAATGACTTGAAAACCCGTCGGGACCTAGTGATTTACTAGAATTTATAGTGGAAAGAGCATAAACAATTCTTCCTTGCTAACATGATGCAATAATAGAGCTACTTCTGGTGCACTAAGAGAATTATCAAATTTAATATTCATAATACTATGAGAATCAATGGAAGAAAGAGGAAAATTAAACAACTTTTCATAAAAAAAAATAATACAATCAGCAACAATGGCCCTATCATCTTCAAGTTTGTTGCTAGAGGACTAGAAAGAAGAGAGATGATATTATTTCTAGATCTTCTTTCTTTGATAGAATTGTGAAAAAATTGACATTTGAGCCACCAATATCCATCCATTTCACTTTAGATCTTTGCTTTGTAAGGGAGGCATCAAATCTGGACAGTCTAGCATAAGCAATAACAACTTCTCTTTTATAACTATCAGTAACACTACAAAGAGGGTTAGCTTGTACCTGAGTTTGAAGATCAAGCATAGTCCTCTTGGCATCCAGAGCTTGGTTATAAATCTTGCCATATTTATTTTTTCTCAGCTCAATCAGTCTCTTCTTAACTTTCTCCAGCTTAGTTACAAGCACAACCATGGGATTACCTCTAACTACAGAGCACCACTCTTGTCTGACAATATCTAAAAACTCAGGATATTCAGAGAAGAAATTGCAAAACCTGAAAAAAGGGGGACCGTGATACCTGCCTTCATAACAAGTAACAACACTAGGGATGTGGTCTAGAACACCTGGAGGTAAAAAATCAGCTACCGGATCTTGAAATTAAACAGGCCATTCAAAATTAACTAGCACTCTATCCAATTTAGCAACAATTCTATCTTCACTGCTTTGCTGATTACACCAAGTAAACCGAAAGACAGTAAAGGAAAGATAAAAAAATCTGAGCATTTTGAGTGCAATTCCAAAAATCAGAGAACTAAGAAGCTTGAATAAATTAATTTTATCAGTTACATCTAAGATAAAATTAAAATCCTCTAAAATGATCCAGGGAAGTTTATTAAAAACAACAAAAGCTTCTAACTCAGCCCATAAATATCTTCTTATAAGAGCATCGTTATCATCGTAGACAAAAGAAACAATATATCTTTTATTTTTGGGAAGAACAACATCGAGAAAAATAACTTAAGCAGAAGATTGAATAAGAGAAACTTGTATAACTTCAGGGTTCCAGCAAATCCAAATTCTTCCAGAGTTGTTATGGGCATAATTATATAAAAAACTCTAAGAAGGACAGATGTTCCTTTTCATTATAGCACTATTAATAAATTACATATGGGTCTCAACTAAACCAACAAGGGAAAGATTATTATCACTAATATAACTACTAACCTCTCTTTGTTTAAGGGGGTCATTGAGGCCCCTTGAATTACAATATCTTAACTTAATCATTGACAATGTTAAGGGGATGGATCTTCCTACTATTCTTCACAACCTTCTTATGGTCAATACGTAAGAGAATTCTTAATTTCCTTGAGACTAGAAGGCTTGTGAAAGAAGTGAGACCTCACACCACCATTCGTATCTTCAGAAGAATCTCCACCACCAGAGGACATGACTGCATCCTGAGAAAAAACAGAGGCATGAACTTCAGTTGAGTCCTTAAGAACTTCATCAGGTACAAAATTATTACTAGAGAAAGACCCAACAACATTCTCAGATAAGACTTTAATTTTTTTTGCCTGAAGAAACAAGAACTTCAACTAACTAGGAAGGACTACTACCACCCAATTGATCATATTTAGAGAATCGCACCACTCTTTCTCTAACATACCCAGAAGCCACAAAGAAAGCGTTATTGTCCAACTTATGAGCATTGACAGACTTGCTTCTCGAACTTGTATCTTCATTGTTCTGAGAACTAATTCTGGTTCTTTTGGGAGCTTTCTTAATTCACATTTCCTTAGAATTATCAATGATTTTATTGATAACAACAAGAACAATATTTACCACAGGTTCTTTAGGCTTTTTAACACATCTAGCCAAAGAATGGCCAAAGATTGCACAGAAAGAACACCTAAGAGGTCTCCAAGCATATTCTACAAGGATTTCGATCCTCTTACCACCAATCACAATGGGAATGGTAGTTGGAAACTCACAAAGAACATCAATCTCTACACAAACCCTAGCATATCCCATTGTTTTCCTAGATAAGGTTAATTTGTCAGACATAATAGGCTTACCCAGAAAACTAGCAATGATTTCCAAACCTTTAGCATGCCACATATGAATTGGGACCTTGTAAAGATTTACCCATATAGGAACAGATTTTAGCTATGCAATCTCTGTTTCAAGTAGAGGAGACCAAGCCCTAACTTTAAGTGTAGAGGTTTTAGTCACTTTGCTAATGAATGTGAAACGACGATGGTGCCACGTATACCAGAATCTTTTCGATATCCACCTATAAGTGTGATACCTTGTGTGATATAATTGAAAATGCAGGAGATACCAAATACACCCAAATTTTTCGTTCTGCAACTTGTATAGACAAAAATTAATACAATTGCAAGTGGACCAACTTAATGATCCTTGAAAATATGTATACAGAGCTAATATCTCAACCTCTACCTAATCAGTATGTATATACACACAAGATCCGTGAACCTGATTGTTAAGCAGAGTATATATATACTTAAGAGTACAAAAATCAATACCCAAGATCAATCCAGTCGTATCCAAATAATTCAACCGAAATTCTGCCAAGTGATTAAACTTGTAATCTATATTTCAAGATACGAATCTACAAGAAAGTAGTCTCGTAATCGGTTACAATTAAGAGTACATATATACTTAGATTGCATACGTACAAACCTGTGTAAATGCAATTATAAAGATAAACAATATAATGCGGAAAAGAGAAAACACAAGACACCAGAAATTTTGTTAATGAGGAATCCACAATAGCAGAAAAACCCCGGGACCTCGTCCAGATTGAACACCACACTGTATTAAGGCGCTACAGACACTAGCCTACTATCAAACTTCATACTGGAATGTAGTTGATACCGAACCCACCCACCCACCCTCCAACCAATTTATTTACAGTCGCGCTCCTTATGTCTCTTGAACCTTGCAAGGTTCTACACACTTGATTACCTTCGCTGACGCCCTTTACAGCTGAAGTGAATACTTTTGATACTAATCTGCCTCTAACATATAAGCCTATTTGATTTCCCTTTATACTTTTCCAGCCAAAACTGGAGAAGACATACGGGTACTTCCAAAACTGCCAGCATCAATGCCAGAACTGCCAGCACATTTCATAATCAAAGATTTCTTATGAAGAATGGGGGAAAGAGCTGCATGAATCCAACATAAATTTCACAGCACAAGATGATGCAACACTACAGGCAATCAAGAAAGGTTATCACGGATAAGTTCAAGGCAGATACCACTTAGGATTCCACCAGATGCAGGAGGAAATTTTGAAGCTATTGGTTTGGTCCTAGGCAATTTAATAAAGATGGAACAACACCAAAACTTATCGACAATTAGATTAGTTAAGCTTTCTGTTCAGTCTAATTACTTGGAAAACTTCAACTGGAGAGGGCCAAACCTCCAGCAATTAATGCCATCATGTGACCTTGAGTTAGCTGTTTTCATTTCACAGCTTCTCTGTTTTCTTTTTTTTTTTTTTAAAAAAAAAGTGAAAACCCAAACAGAACCACATTTTATTTATACCAAAACATGCAGACATAAAAGCTGGACACTCCACGCCCATACCACCATCTCGCGCACTTACATTAAGTAGTAGAAATCAAAGGAATGAAGAAGAACATGTCATCAAGCCTATCATTACTTGGTGAATTCCCACCGTACACCAACAGTCCATCTTTCCCATCCAAATGTCCATCTGCAAATGAACACCACCCTCTAGGTCTAGGATGATCACCATCTGCTGCCCCATCCCCCAGCCGTTTCCAAGCTCCTTTCTCTGTATCCAAAACATATCCATCTCCAGCAAATTACCCTGCACCCATGTGTCCTAGATCACTTGGATCAACTTCACCACCGTAAATATATATATGTCCTCCGATTCCAATCGTCGAAAACACAATCCTAGATGATGGTATGTCACCACTTGTTTCCACCAGCGTCCACTCTTCTTTCACCGGGTCAAAACAATGTACATCATTCATTTCTTTACCTGCGAACCCGTAAATGACCCATATTTTACCACCAGCAACAGCTAAACCTGGTCCACCTCTGCCAGGACATTTTTCTCCGGGTGAGGGAAATGTAACCCACTTCTCGTCTCTAACGTCAAATGCCCACAAATCATTCAACCGGCCGACAACACTGCAACCACCAAACACATAGACCCGATGATCGTCGGATGCAGTAAAATGATAACTCTGATTCGGGGGACCTACATCTCCTGATGAGAGTAGAGTCCATTTGTTTGTACTAGTGTCAAATGAATATAGCTCGTTGAGTTCAGCATGTTCCTTGTCTTTGCCACCAAATACATATATGGTTCCGCCAACAACAGCCATAGTGACACCGACACGCGGTGGTGGGATATCACCAGTAGCATCAGCTACGGACCAAGTACGACTCTGGATGTCGAACACGTGGACATGGTTATCAACTGGTACACGTGGAGTATACTCACCGCCCAAGGCGTATGCTTTTTGTCCAACCACTACTACTGCGTGTGAACTTCTTGCTCCGGGTGTGTTTCCCTTTTGTTCAAGCTAATTGGAATTGAGGGTGAAAATCTTAATTAGCACCATAGGGTTAATAACATAAACATCAAAGAAATATCATATTCCTTTTCTTTTTTTTGAAAAAGAAAGCAATATGGATATTCACCTATTTTTCCCAATCATTTTAAAAGCTCATGAATGTAAACAGATACTATATGATCTATCAAAATCAAAATTAGAGACATGATGGAATGATCAAGAATCACATACCTTGACCCGTTTGCCACTGATGAGAGCCATTATCCTGAACTGCAGATTTAGGTGGTAGGTTTCAATTGTAGGACTGCTTTTAATACTACTTGAAGTTATTGTATAAAATACACATGTGCATCCACTCTGGTTGGTTATGTTTTTGCAGCATGGTTGTTTATGTCATATATACAATCTACTGATGAAGGCCTCATATAGTGGAAGCAGTTACTCCGCCAAATTTACTTAAAGACCCTAAAACTAATTAAGAATCGAAAGGGGTGTTGCAGAGCTAACTCTATTTGGTTCATGGTAACAATGTCACTTCACTCAGATGCAGTTGTTGTCAAACCCATCAATAGACGTGGAATGTGACTCATTATGCAAGAGACATAAATTGTTTCTCCCCCTTTTCTCTGATCAGATGACATGGAATATTCCTTACTACGAAAGTGACAGAAATTCATCTCTCCCTACCAGCCCCGCCCTTAATTGGTTCATACTTCAGAGTTTATTATTCATCAGTGCAAATGTCCAACAGATGAGTTGGTCTACTTGGTAGTTGTATAACTTATTAACTTGTATTACCTACTAGGCTTGTAGAGTTTCTTGTTATGGAAGAGGTTTAATAAAGAACCCTATTGTTGGGGCTCAAAGGGTTGACCATTTTGGGGGATTAATTGTTTTGGGTAGGCAAATTATAGATAAGGGGAGACTTAAGTGATTGAAAAGTCAGATTTACCCTTTGTAAATAAATAATTTAAAATCAAAATCTAATCCTAATCTTAATCCTAAATCAAAACCAAACATCAAAATCCATTCATTTTCTCTATTCTTCTTCTTCTCAAAAAAACTCTCAAAAACCTAATAATATCTCCCTCTCTTCCCCATTGATTCTCAAGATGGCAGCAAGATCAAGAGTGACAAGATCCGGCCGATTGAATCCAGATTCTGAATCAGGGCAAGTTATTGATGTTCCTTTTCATGGTGATGTGGTGAACCAATCTCTTCAAACACCTTCAAATCCTCCTATGAACCAATCTGTTCAAACACATGCGAATCCTCCACAAATGACTCCTACTAGGTAAGAATCGAAAAACCCAACAATTATTTTACCATTAGATTGAAAAAATAGGTTTGATCATCGATTTAGGGTTTCCAAAAATGGTTTTTTGAAGCGCTTACGGCCGGCATATCATATCGTACTGGCCGTAATGTTTACCTAACGGTTGAGACATCAAGAACTCCCAACCGTTAATGTCTCTTGTGGTTAGGAAAATTTGAGAACCCAACCGTGAAATACATTACGGATGGGACTTTCCCAGCCGTAAGTCGTCCTGTGTTTACAGAGTAAAATTGAGTTATGAGTGTTTCGGATGGGAGTTTCCTAACCGTAAATAAATTTTCCTAACCGTTATTTGTATTTTCTAGCCGATACTTTATTTACGGTTCGGTCGTCCGCATATTTCTAAGCCGAGACTATTTTTACGGTTATGGGGTCTCACTTTTCCCAGCCGATAAAGTTTATAACAGATGGGTTATCTGTTATTTCCAATCCGTAATCCTATCTTCTGATATGTTTTTCATCATTTTTAGGAACCCAGAAAAGGAGAAAGAACCCCAGGAACTACCAATGTGTGATATTGCTACGATGATGGTACATAGGCTAAGTATATGATTCTTTTTTTTGGTATACGTTTCTCAAATTATGTACCACTATTAATTGAATGATGTGAAAATAGGTCAAGAGAGCTAAGTGGATTGCCAGGGGACTGAGACGTAACATTGAGGAGGTTTTATATTTGTATTGCGAGGAACAAAGAACACTGATTCTCAGGCTTCTAGAGTTACATAATCCAGCGAAGGATGATCTCTATACTAACGACGAGGATGATTGGATTAGTCTTTCCCAAACTCCCGACAGTTCTTCATCATCTTCTGAGGATGTTCCTACGATTGTTGGTTGTAGCGGATGATTGTAGGTTATATACTTTGTTTAAGTCATTCCAGCTTATGTTTATGCAGATTTTTAGCATGTTTAAGGTTATGGATTTGGGTGATTTACTTTTCAGAGTTACTTTTCATTAACCTTGAATAAATGGATAATAGTGTTTTGATTCTTAATTTATCAGATTCTTGTTTAAGATACTAACATTCCAGGGAAAATTACGGCCAGAATTACCAGCCGTAAGTTGTGTTAACGGCTAGGATTATCAGCCGTAAGTTGTATTAACGAATAGGATTACCAGCCGTAGAACTGACAGTACCCAGAATTACGGGCAGGAATCCCAGCCGAAATCATCTTTACGGTTTGGTGTCTCAGCCGTAAGTAAATAAAATCTGAAACTAATATTACAGGAAGAGTTACGACCAGGATTACCAGCCGTAAAACTGACAGTACCCAGAATTACGGGCAGGAAACCTAGCCGAAATCGGTTTTACGGTTTGGTGTCTCAGCCGTAACTTAGTAAAACCTGAAACTGGTATTACAGGAAGAGTTACGACCAGGATTACCAGCCGTAAATTTTACATTACCCAGAAATACGGGTTGGATTCCTTGCCGTTACCGGATTTTTGGTTAGGTTTCCCAGTGGGAATTCTGCGAATAGCTCACTTGGGTCATTACGGCTAGGTCGTGTCAGCGTATGACCTGGCCGTAAATAACCACATAAATTTACCATATTATCATTACAAACACATAATAAGAGTAAAACTAGATTCTTCATATATAATGAATGATTCAAAATACATAGGTTCACCACATTGTTATCATATTATCATTTTAATCACCACCCTACAAAAAACATTGTTATCATATACCTTCACACGACATTTACTCATACTCCTCCTCATCGGAACTCATTTGTACACACAACGGGCCATCCCTCGATAACTTTAATGCATCCCACAATTGAAATCTTTCCTCGAACCTATGACACCAAGTCATTGGTATTTCGCCGTCACACCCGTCTACCTTCCTTAATGGAGGTAATGGGAATCCATATTTCAATTGGAGGCCGATATAGTGGTTCATGTTCACGAACCCCATGATGACTATCTTCGGAGATTCTTCTTCGGTAAAAACACGTCTTGTTGGTGCGTATGTAACACTATCTGCATAGGAGATGGAATGAATAACACAATGGAATGCGTTGGCGAGTAGATAGACACATATTGGCATTCTCATTTAATATTCACTTGTCAAACACTTGTTGCCCATTAAACGCCGTTCAAATGATTTGAACTCCTCGTTTAGCATCGCCTCCGTGTCATTTCTTTCGAATCTCATCATTGGCTTGTAGAAATCGGGGAAACCACGTAGTTCAAGCAAATACTTTTGCGTAACATAAGTAATTTGGTCGTCACTCCATTCTTTTGCCTGCTCAAAAGGTACAAGTTGATCTACGAACACATGTGTAAATGGTGGATTTTCGACAAAGGATAAAATCGTAAAACCATAATTGTACATGCTCCTGATCCAGCAATCAGATGAGTATTGAGGCTCATGTCTCTCATTGAAGCATGAAAACTCATGCCACAAGAATCTCTGACCGAGTATATTGTCTCTCAGAGCATACGTGAATATGCAATCTCTCAACTGAGGCAACGACATATCTCATGAATACTGAGCAATTTCAGTAATTACTTTTATATAGAATCGAACGATTTGACGGCTCCTAGATAGCTTGCCTGCTAGTATGGAGAAATAACGTCTTCAGGATGTAACAATATTTTCCTTGACTATATAAAAGACATGTGTATAGAATCATTATGATTGGACGGCTCATAGACAGCTTGCCTGCTAGTATAGAGCGATAACGTCTTCAGGATGCAATAACGTGTTTTCCCTGACTATACTATACATAGTAAATATGACGCTTCAACTAGCTCATATCACCCAATCCTCTAATAATTAATGCTCCTAGACGATCGTGCTAGTATATATCCATCAATTAATTATTTCTAAATCATTAGATTCATTAACTGAATCCTTAGAAAATATTCTACGTTCTTCATAATATTTCATTACTTCAATTTATGGTTATTCCCAACAGAATTCCATGGGTTAGTAATAAATATTCAACGTACGGGCATCTGAGCCACCATCGAGTAAGCTCCAAGGAAATGGTGCAAGTGTATTCAGCACACGAGCACCTGAATGCACGAACGAACATTCGATAACACGAAGGAACGATCAAACCATGGAGAAAATAATAACAATAAAATATCTAAAGAAGGCGTTAAGGGGACCAAGTCCACCGGCCAGCCGGTCATGCCGCCGTGGTCGGTCCCACGCTTCTCCCTTTATTTTATCATGTTTTATTATTTTTCTTGATCCCATGAAAATCCCTTAAATTGATGAAATTCCTTCGTTTCATGAGACTTCCTTCACATTAAGGAAATTGTACAAAAATTACATAAAATTAGGAAAGGTGTCACGGGCCATGGTCACTAGCCGGCCGGCCATGCCCTAGCCGTGACCGGTCCCACACCTTGTAATTCCTTATTTTATTAATTATTTCCATCATCTCATGGAAATTCCTTAATCCTATGAAACTCCTTCGTTTCATGGTATTTCCTTCACATTAAGGAAATTATACAAAAATTACATAAAATTAGGAAAGGTGTCACGGGACCGTGGTCACTAGACGGCCGGCCATGCCCTAGCCGTGACCGGTCCCACACCTTGTAATTCCTTATTTTATTAATTATTTCCATCATCTCATGGAAATCCCTTAATTTCATGATATTTCCTTCAAATCATGAAAATAATATAAAATTAGGGGAGACTCACGGGACCGGGCCCTGGCCGGCCGACCATGCCCAAGCCGGTCCCACACGCCCTTATTTTATTATTATTAATATTATTTGTTTCCCTCATCTCATGGAAACTCCTTCACTTCAAGGAAATTCCTTGATTTCAACAAACTCCTTGATTTCATGATATTTCCCTAAAATTATGAAAATAATATAAAATAAGGAAAAGTGTCATGGGACCGGGCTCATTGGCCGTCCGGCCATGCCTTGGCCATAGCCGGTCCCACACTTCATGATTCCTTCATTTTATTATTATTATTTCCTTCATCTTATGAAGTTTCCTCAGTTTCAGCAAAATCCTTGATTTCTTCATATTTTCTCAAAATGTTGCTCAAACGCACATCAGAAAATATTGAAATTCTCAGGATTGAGATGCGAGCATTTTGGCGACACCATATTACCTAGACCGGTCCCACTTACTTTCATCGTTTGACCTAATTTGGTCATAATAGGTTTAAACTCTTCCAAACAATTTGGAATTTCATAAAACGATCGTCAGTCGATCCCGTGACCAACCAGGAACGGTTTCATGACCCCTTGGTCGGTCCTTCATCTCTTCATAATTTATTAGGTTTTATCACCTACGGTTCAGACGAGCATTATTTCAATAAATGATTAAACCAGCATTTGATCATCTTTTCACCAACTGGTCTTCAAGAGACTTTGGTATTTTGCTCACTAGAGCATCTGAGCGTTACATGGTCGACTCATCATCCCATGTAGCCGGCCCCTCCTTCACTCAGTGGTTGATTTTCAATAAATCATCAATTGATCAGCAATTGATCGAAATTAGGGTTTTCGAATCCAAGGTTCATAATTCCAGATTCAAACGCTAATAATTTTATGTTGATCCCGTGATCAACATTTTAATTAATTATACTCGGTTCAGTTGTCAGTATTCTAAAATTGATATTTTATTTGGTTTTGTTACCAATAATTCATCAAACGAGCAACATTTGCTCAGATGAGCAATATTTGCTCAAACCATGGAATATTGGTTCAACTATCAATACTCAACAATCCATCGAATGAGCAATATTTGCTCACCTTAACTATCAACATTTACTTGAGAATCATACCTCTGTCTCAACAGACACGTTCAATTCATCAGTCTCAAAACATTTGCAAATCACGTTCGACTCAGTAATACAAGGACTCATCGTCACATGAAGTCAGCAACTGACTAACTAAATACACGTCTGCCTTGCAGACTCCACAATCATGAGACATCAATCGTGTTACATGGGGGGATATTAACTAGGGTTTTGGCCTGGCGGTCTACGGCACGTGTGTTCATACACACAATGAGAATGTGAGCAAGTCGTGCAATCAGTTGAAGGAGTTAGCAAAGTAGTGGGTAGAAAATCAACCAAGTCTCCGCACGATGAGCAACTGGTTTTAACACGATTTCAACTTCCCCACTCTTTGACTCCAGCAACTGTCACACTTCATGGGATCAAGGTGTTTACAATTCTAGCATATAAATAAGTCTCTGAATCATGATTGAAAACAAGAAAATCTTTCGTCAAACAGACAACAAAGAGATTAACATCTCAACGTCTGAGTAATTACTCTCAACAGAGCAAGTTCAGTCAATCCGAACTTATTTTATTTCTTCATGCAAAATACACAATACACCTACAATCTTCACCATTGATCTCACATATTTCTCAGATTCCCTCCTACAGATCGACCCATCCTCTCTTGTGACCTAATTGACTCTAGAACGACCATTGTCTTGGTTTAGGATGGAGTCCTACAGATTGATCTCTCGAATTCAAAGCACTCCCTTTTTGCAGTGCATCTGTGTGAGGTTAGACAGTTCGCTCGGTTCAAGGAGTTTCCTCCGCATGGTCGTCTCCTCAAAACCAGCAACTCGTTTTGCCCCATCTACAACATGGTAACCACAATTTCCGTCGCCCTCAACATCGTCGGTGGACTTGACGTAGTTATGAATAAAATGTGGTAAAAGTGCATGTAATTTTTGTATACCGTGTAAGTAGGTCGGATATAATTACCTTCCTCATCAATAGGGGGTGATTTCATCGGACCTACATCCAAGAAGACCGTCTCTTTCTCATCATCAAGGTTACTAATAATTCTTTGTGGGGTGATTAGCGATGGTTCGACCATCGGTTCTTTTCCTTTGACATCATTACCTCGGCTTCTCGCTAATTGCTTAATACCAACCGCACCACCAACTTTTCTTTGGACACTACTAGCTTCTTTTGTTGTTGAACCTTGTTGGGATAGAACAACCGGGTCTTTAATTTTGACTCCACTATCAACTTTTCTTTTTGAACTTTCTTGGGATGCAACAACCACATTATTCTTGTGGCGTTTTCCCTTCATTTCACCAGCTCCGCTTGGTCCGCCTTTTTCCATTTCCTTTCGTTTAAGTTTGTACAATTTGTTCAACTTCTCATAAGCCGAAGGATCTCTTCGCATTGAAGGAGTCAATTGTGGACCTTCTTGAACCTTTCTCTTAGCTTCTGCCCTTTCCTGTTTCTTTGTTGTTTTGTTCGGAGGCCTACCCTTTCCCTGCCCCTTCTTAGGTTCTAAAATATCTTCTCTAGTGAATGGACGGTTGAATCTCCGCAATTCATACAACCAAAGTTGTCCTTGCGCCGGTAGTAAAGAAGCATACTTCTCAAAAAGTTCCTTGTGTACCTCCATAAAGCAAAACACTTCCCCAAGACCTTGATTTGGTGATGGATCTTTAAATGTTAGTTGTTTCCAAAATGGATCTATATCTTCAATCGGAATCATCCTTGTGGGATAATTTGCTACTGCATGCCTACATGGGAGCCACAAAGCCGACTTAATGGGACAATTACATCTCATTCCCGGTGGAAAATTGTGTTCCTCCCAAGCCTCCACTTCCGTTATCATTTGTAGGATTGCCCATTGAGAAACATATAAACTTATTCCCCGGAGCCAAGGGCTATCCCGGTAATCGGTAACGAGTCTAGATCGGCTCTTTTCAAAATCCCCTTTAATTCTATCGATATCACGCTTGAAATACTCAACCACAGCTTCAAAAACAACAACGAATCCACCATCACAACCATTTAACTTACTCTTGAATCGATAGTGATCCGACTCCACCGTGCTTGTGGCTTGATTGTCATAATGTCTATAACGGTTTACCCATGCACTAACAAACTTTTCTTTGTGGGGATCCAATAACTCGTTCTTCAAATATGTTATAACATCCGGGTAGGTTGACCATTTTTCCATTACAAAACACTCCCTTAGGAAATATAATGGTTCCGTGAGCGACCATATTAGTTGTTCCCAATATCTTGAAAATCCGCCCAAAGCACCTCGGCTATCTTGTCATTGATCTCAAACTTTTCTTTTTCTTCTTGTTGTATCTCCAACGGTAGATTTTTAATCCTCTCCATCTCGGTCTTCTTTGCTGGCCATATAACCCTCTTGAAATTAGTTTGCACATTGTTCCATATATGAAACGTGCAAAGATGATGACGCGCGTAAGGTAAAACACGTGGTATGGCCCACATTAATGCTTGCTCCTTATCCGTAATCAACACATGTGGAGTATAACCTTCTTGATACAATAACTTCACCTTTTGCAATGCCCATAAATAACTTTCCTTCGTCTCGTCTTTCAAGAAACAAAACGCAACAGTAAATGTCGACTTGGTAGATGTTTGTACTTGTTAGTTTTATACGTGCAATCCATAAAGAGAATTTGATGAAAGCATCTTGCCAACTGTAAACATTCCGGATTCGCGACGAAAAGATATTCCACTTCCTTTTCTTCATTCATTTCATAGGCGGTAGAGTACTTTACCTCCTCAAACAAAAAAAAAAAATTGTTGCATAAGCACTCTCTCTTCCCATAACTCTTTTCTAATTTTTTCTCTTCCATTATAGATAGTTGACAATGAGGGTGAGTTTTGGGGGTTTAACACCTTTACGCCACTAAGAATATCAATAGGTCTTGTGCGTCTTTTACTTAACACGCGTATTAAATCCTTTTCTAAAAGGTTGAGCCTTGCCGAATAAGGATGGTTGATCAAACTCTCCGGAATAGGATGATTATGATAACCCGAGACGACTTTTTCCATATACCACATTTTCTTTTCGTCATTAAATTTAAATTTAAGCTTAAAAGGGCACCCAGTGTTCTTCGTATTATTTACTCCCTTCTTCCTCGCGGTTTTTGGTTTATACTCACTACCCTTTTTCCAGTGGCTCTCATACTTTCCACTATACTCGCAAACCATTTGAAAGCTGTTGAATGTAACTTGTTTATTCTGGACTATGATGCACATCTTTTTCATCCCTTGTGATCGAGCCCAATTCTTTGCATCTTCCTTATCCTTCCACTCATATTTGTTTTCATAGTGAGCACTTGTATCCTCGGAAACTTGCATAGGTTGGGGTTGATCTTGCATAACCTCGTCTTGCTCTTCAATAACCACCTCTTGATCTTCCATAACCACCTCTTGGTCTTCCACCAGAATGTACGGTACAATATATTATAGAATGACATATGTCACATAATTATTCACAATAGAAATTTAAACACACAGAAACGGTTGGGTCTACGAGTGATATTCCAGCCGACAAGGAGTATACGGCTGGGTCTACAAGTGATATTCCAGCCGTCAAATAGTATACGGCTGGGTCGACAAGTGATATTCCAGTCGTCATAACAACAACGGATGGGTCGAAAAGTATTATTCCTAACCGTAAACTGGTTACGTCCAGGAATTCCAAGACTCAAATTGCCCTATAACTGGATGAGTCAGCTTACGGCCTAAAAACCGAGCCGTAAAACAAGTTACGGATGGGTACGACAACATTAAATAACATTTAATATTTTTGGACAGGAAACCTAACCGCCGCCGACAGTATTAAATGCTTCCCATGCACGTAAAAAAAAACCTGGTCGTAATTTTTTATTTACGGCCAGGAGTATTTATCGTCCCATCCGTAACATGCTAACAACGGCTGGGAGTTCATCGATAGTGAGTCGTTATAATGAATAACGTCTGGGAGTTCATGGTTTCCCAGCCGTGATTGGACCTGGCGGTTGGAAACCTAGGGTTTTCGGAAGGAAAAAAATAAAACTTCTTGCAACTCTGAGCTTAAAAACTGAAATAGGATTTAGAATAGAGGTATACCTGGTAATCTTGAGCAATTGTTTCTTCGATTTCTTCTTCTTGGGTTGGTCCTTCGAAATCATAGTAAGGTTCATAAGGGTTATTTTGAGTTTGTGAAAAATTTTCATGATTTTCTGAAAAATCAGCAAAGAACTGATCGTTGTTGATGGGTAATAATATGTTATCGTATTTTGAAGATGAGGGTTCACCTACATCAAAAGTTTTGCTTGAATCACTGATTTTCATTTTTTTTTCCCAAACTTTTTTTCCCTCTTCTTCATCTTCTCTTCCCTCTGATTTTTTGGTTTTGATTTTCATCTTCAACACTTAACTTAAAGAAATGAATTAGTGTTGATTAATTAGCTAATCATGATTAGTGCTATTAATCAAGTTTATTATCTAAAATCAGTGAGGGGTCATATCAGTCTTTATATAAATATTTGATGGGGGTGTCCCAATTCCTATTTTGTGACCCTAAAAAGCCCCCAAAAGACCAAGACTTTTAAATCCCCGATAATAGGATTCTTAATAAATAGATAAGGAAAAAAAAGTTTATTCTTCCGCTGTTATTCTGGCTACATATAGTAAGCTTACTTATTTTCAATACAGTAGGTTTAAGGTAACCAGCAAATGATGTTTTATGCATGAATGGCTTTACTAATTGAAAGAGTCAACAATAAGCCTGTGTTAGCAGCTGAGGCGGTTCTAACCCCACTGCAAGGAAACAACTCTTGTATTGGGATTTTCCAGGACTCCAGAATCCCGAAAACAGAAAATAAAAGAAGTGTTACGAAGTTAGGGGTTCACACTTAAGTGGTGGAGCTTTACCTAGTGTCGAATTGGTTTTTACTCTTTCTCAGTTTCTTGAGAATAAAAGAGAACAGTTTCTTCATAGGAGTTGCGCTGTTTAACCAGCAAACAGAAACATGACATTCTCTCCTCAGAAGAGGACTGTCGCAAGCGTTGGTACAAATATTGTCTTGCTTGCGCATAACGAAAAATATGATGCAACATATTTACTACTTGCCAGATCACCAATCTGATTATTAGAGATTTTGATGAAATAGATCGCGGCTGTTCACATACAGGCAGCTTTGTTGATTAGAAAAACTTAAAGTTGTGGGAACTGACGAAAATCCTGTATATCCTTTGTCTATTTTCGCTAGACCAATATCAATCATCGACTTTAAAAAACCTTCTTTTTTCGCTAGAGGTTGAGCCACGAATTCCTCAATTGGCATCCACTGAAAAATGAAAAAAAAAACTCGCTTACTTTAGAGAATAGTTCAACAGCAGACAGTTATAACATACTAAGCAATCATTACAGCATGTTTTCGAATCCTAAACATATAGAAGTTGATGCATATTTTTGGTTAATCTCAAGACTGTTAATCAACATGAAATGAGGTTCTATGTACTTTCAAGTTTCAACTACTAATAGAATAACTGAACATGACTTACCTCAGCGGCCTCAATCTCTAAGTCTTGTTTTTGGATGTCAAAGGAGAGCGGACGCAACATGCAAACAAAAAATAAATCCGACTTATGGAAGAATGACTTGTGGCTTTGCCTGTAAAATAAGCCCAGTTTAACAGCATTAAGGACTCTAAAACTGTGCTCAAAATGAGAAGCACAACAATAAAATGACCCGGGAAGCAGTGGATGAACAGATTTGACTTGGGACTTGATTTTATTTGACTTGGGATCATTCACATTATCCAAATTCATAAGGTAACAGATTTAGAAAATGTAAGTCCAGAGACTGGGAAACAAAGGCATGGACTGAAAATAGAACAGTTTAAAAGCTTAAATCAAAGATCAAGTAAATTCCTCACATGAATGCTAAGACTTCCACGAATTCCGTGTCAATCTGTAAATGCAGATAATCAAAAGTTTTAGAAGAAATTAGATATCTAAAATTGTATAGAGATTTCACATGGTTGCAAGTTGTGTCTTAAGAAATAATAGATTTCATATTCATCACATACTCCCGTCTCTTCTTTAACTTCCCTTACTGCCCCAATGGATATATCTTCACCCTGTTGAAAAAGAGTTTGACATAGGGATGAACAAATTAAAATCACCATGGTTTTATAAGCATATACAAAACTCCTCAATTCTTAGATTCACACCTCATTTATCACTCCTGTAGGGAATTTCCATACACCGGTACCCTCGAAAACTCCACTATTTTCCTGAACTACTAAAATCTATAAAAAAAATAAATCAGAAAACAGAAATTAACAAAAAATACTTCTCTTGCAGAACACAAATCTTCCAAAGTAGGAAATGAGGAGACAATTTCACAAAAGAATTGAGAAGTTAATGCTTGTCAAGAATAAGTGGCATTGTTTACCTCTCTTTTATCATTCATCACAAAAGCACCGATACCCACTCGATGTGTAGCATTTATAGGAAGGGTGTTAGCCGTTTCGGGAATCCAGTAAACAAGCATTAAGTAGTTTGGCTCAGCATGGTGGTACCAGAAGCCTTCCTACAATTTCAGTGAAGATAAGTGTAAGAATGCTGAAAGGTAGCACGCATCATGTGAGACTGAGATTACTATCGAAGGTACATGGAAGAACTTAAGTGCATAACAACGTAATTATATAACAGACTTGAAGTATACAAACATATAAGAAAAGAAACGCGGGACGGAAAGCAATTACCTTGACTGCAGCTTCAACAAGGTTTACTAGTTGAATTGGTAATTTAATCCACACACCTTTTTTACCCTGTCAATAATAAAAAAGATAGCAATAAAACTACTGAAAGCTAGTAATGCAATCTTTTGGTTCGAATGTACAACGACTTGACATACTGAATGCGAATCATTACTCATGCACAAGTCATTATCCAACCATAGTTGCAATATTCAATGAGCATAAGCTGGCATATCATATGCCAGTAAAGTCAATGCTCAACGCGCTCATAAGAATCCAGACAATGCTGGTCAATAAACATTGAATCAATTACCAGAAACAATCAAGTCAATTTTTTATAGTTCAGTTGCAATCTAGTGGCTTGGGTTGTACCTGCTGCCTCCAATGCGATACTGAAGTACGAAGCGAAGAAACAAAAATGTCACAATCCATAGGCTTATTCATATCAATAATAACACCATCGAAATGATCATTTGTTGCATTAAGTAACTCAACAGGTTCGAATCCATTTTCAGACACAGTTTGTTCCACTACAGATGATGATGACGAAACTGACATTTTCTTAATATTGAAAGAACTTTTAACTCTTCCTGTAAAACCTAATTTACCAACAACAGCAAAATAAACACTCCATTAGAGCTTTTTGATTAAGAGGAAGGAAAAAAATACAGCTAATTTTAGCAATTAAATACCCTGAGTAAGAAGAAAACATACCAGAAGTAAGGCGACGACTAGTTTTGATTGTTGAAGCAGGAATGCAAACTCTTCGATTTCCAATCGCACAATAATTCACGGTTTTGAAACAGAATTGCGAAGAAGTTCTACAGAGTGATTTAAACATCTAACTTCCAAAACCTGGATTAGACTTTTGATCAAATGTGTGTTAGTCCTCAACCGAGTTGGGGGAGTTGGGTGTAGTTTGGTTTTTTCATGTTAGTCGTGGGGGAGTTCAAACGAGTCTCTCTAAATCTCCGTTAGTCGTGGGAAAGTTTAGAAGAGTCTCCCGAACTCCCTAGAAAATCCTATTAGTCGTGGGGGAGTTTGAAAAAAACTCTCAAACTCCCTGTTAGTCGTTAAAATTAGAATGATAGGGAGTTGGTGTTTTTGGGGGTAGTTCTAGAGAGTTTATAGTTTATTTTTTCCTCACTCCAAATCTCTCAAAAAAGTAGAGATTTCTGGAGAGTCTCTCAAATTCCCCACACTCAAAACACCAAACTCTCTCAAACTCCCACACTCTCTTACACTTCCTCAAAATCCCCAAAATTCAAAATACATTAAACTCTCCCAAACTCACTGGTGGACTAACCCGGTGTTGTTTGATTCAAGATATTATTGATGTGAGAGAGACTAATAAAAAGACTTTGGGTGAGAAAAACCCACAGTCGTATTCAGCTCGTATAAGTGTATAATACTCTCGTATTGGACCGCCAGATATTTCCCTCAACAGTCCACATTAGAGTTTACGGATTACGGTGAATATTTGGACACGTCATTAGATAAGATGAGAGACAAATGTGAAAACCACTTACTCTTTACTGTCACTGTTCAACGTGTTTACCAAACACAAAACCCTAAAATTATTTACTCTTTTACTTTACTCTTACAAAGTTTTTCATTTCACAAAATTTCACCGCTTTTTTTTTTCCTCTTCTCTTTCAAAGTTTAATCTTCACTGGAAGTTCCATTATTTTTTTTTACTTTCATCCCCTGGAAATTTTCATTTCTTCTTCTTCGATGTCACTCACAGATTTATCTGAAGAAATTTCACCATTTTCAGTAACCGGAAATAATTTACTAGACAATTATCAACAAACACCTTCTTCATCAGAAATCGAGTTTCGGTCAGATTTACCTCTTCAGAAACTACGTCCTGTTAGAAATAATCAGTTTGTTACTGAATTTACAAACGGTTCTGCAAATTTTGACTCAATTTCACCTGATGTGAAAAATGAGGAGTGGTTTTGCTCACCGGTAAATGACTTACCGAGGAAAGACGATGGAGGCGGTGGAGTTGGTGTCGATGCTGGTGGTGGTGATAGTGAAAATCTTCGGTGGCCGCAGTCAGAGGCGTTAGCTTTGTTGAAAATTCGGTCAGAAATGGATTCTCAGTTTAGGGTTTCTTCAAACCCTAAAGGCCCGCTATGGGAAATTGTTTCCAGGTAAAAGTTTTTTTTTTTTTTTTTTTTGTCTATGTAAATTTTTGTGATTTTAGGGGTTTTCATTTTGCATGGAAAGATTTTTCTAAAGAATTTCTAAAACCCTAACCAGGAAACTTGAACAGATGGGTTACCATAGAGATCCTAATAATTGTGAACAGAAATTCAGAAACGTTTTCAATTATTACCAGAGCACTAAAGACTCGTCATCATTACAAGTTGAATGTTGCGAAAGCAGTAGAATTTACAAGTATTTCAGTGAGCTCGAGAATTTAGATAATTCTTATTCTTCTGATTATGAAAAACCTGTTTTTGATCAAACCAGATTACAGGATACAATTCAAAAGACTACTCAAGAACCAAATGTGAGTCGAATGGAAGAAGAAGTTGGTGTGAAAACAACACACTCGGGTTCGGCTGATACTGTATTACATGAATTTGGTTCTGATGCTGGAAATGAAAATGTGGATGATGAATTTGGTGAAAGTTTGAGTAGGAAGAGAAAGAGAGAAATCCGCAACGAACTTAAAGATCACTTTGAGGATTTGGTGAGTAAAATGATGAAGAAGCAAGAGGATATGTATAAGGTATTACTTGAGACGATTGAGCAGAAGGAGAAAGATAGGATTACGAGAGAAGAGACTCGGAGGAATCTTGAAAGGGAGAGAATGAGGAAAGAGGAGGAGAGGAGGGCTCAAGATACTCAGCGAAGTTTAGCTCTCCTTTCGTTCTTAGGGAAGTTCTTCGGACAGCCGGAAATTAATACTCCGGAACCCCTGCGACAGCAGGAAATTAATACTCCACAATCCACGGGGCAGCAGATAATTAATATCCCGCAGTCACCGGAATTATGTAGGGAAATAGTTTTACATGATCAGAGTCATCAGAAAAAACAGAAGGTTGAAGGATCAGAATATATGTTAGATGCAAATTTCAAGAGATGGCCTAAACATGAAGTACAAGCCTTAATCTCCCTTCGAACTGCAATGGAGCATAAATTCCGAACTGGTGCGGCAAAAATTCCAATGTGGGAAGAGATATCTCTGGGAATGACTTCAATGGGGTTTACTAAGACTGCAAAGAAGTGTAAAGAGAAATGGGAAAATATCAACAAGTACTTCAAGAGAGCAGCGAGTAGTGGCAAAAAGCGATCGGAAAATGCAAAGACATGCCCATATTTTTACGAATTGGATATGCTGTACAAAAAACGTCTCATTAATCCTGAAAAGGCATCTGAGGCTGTCAAGGAAGAACCCCAAGAGAAAGAACCTCAAGAGAATAATTCTAATGGGGAAATGTTGACTACTTTGGCCCAAGTTTGTGATCTATTCTCCATGTCAGAGCCACTGTTGGAGCCCGCGGTTGGCGAATCAGGCTCCATGGACTTATCTTAATATCCATCCATCTAATATCTCTGATACTTCTGGAAGGTACACACGCATTTTATTTTAATGTACTATTTTGAGAATCATGAAAATCATTGTGGCATGACTCATATTCTTCAATAAACATTACTAGATTATAGTCAATAGGGAAACAACAAAAATACTCCGTTCCATGTAATATATTAGGGTTCACTGTTAAATTCCTTTTTGTGATATGTAGCATTATCAAAATAAAGTGCTTCCATGTAATCTCGATAAACTCACTTGTGGTTCAACTTGAAGATCCACTGTAAAATGGAAATTCATGGACTGAACAGATTAGTATTCACAGCAACCAAAAAAAATATGAATATCAAGTAGTATACGCTTTTGTGTTGCATAGGAGGACATTCATGTACGCAGGAATTTGGAGCGCCTCCCTGCTTAATCTATTTTGTTGATGGCAGGTCTGGTATCAGGTTGTGTACCATGCAGTTGGGAGAGCATATCTTCAGCGGCCCTTCGTTCGTTATTCAACATTTAGCCTCTATTCTGGAATAGTTAGGATTCAGCCATTCCAACACCTCATCCTTCTCTTATCTGGAAGTGATGCTATATGAACTCTGTATTAGAGTTTGAAATTTTTGCAGAATTCAGCTGGATAGATGAAGACCAGATGAAAGATCAAGAAGTCTGGGTTCCTTGTAGTACTATATATATACCTTTTTTCATGAAAAGCTTTAAATTTTGACTGTATTTTATCGGTGTGTTTTACTTTGCGGATTTGTAAGTCCTACTAGGCCTTCTTCTCTAACTGTATGGTTTTAAAACAGGTCCGGGTTCCAACTCCCAGATTTTTTAAGTTGCAAGAGGGTGGAACTTCATACTGTATCTCCCATGAGTTGTGATTTTTCGTTTGTTTCTTTTAAACTTATATGTTAAATCAATTGTGGAAATATATTATGGGATGTTGTGTCTTTCGATGTTGTTTTGTGCGATTCATACCAGTTTACAATAAAGAGTGGGTAAAAGATACAGAGTTATGAGTACGCAGGCGGGCGGGATGGAGAATTCTCTCTCCCGGCCTTTAATTCCTAAGGCTAAGTCCCATGGGCTAGATTGGAGTGCTAGATTGGCCAAAAAGTGTTGCAAATTAAAAAATAAGTGTTGGAAAAAAGTTAATAGTGATAGTTTTCTCACCTAGCAAGTGCTCGCAATCCAACTATCAGCGAGATTGAAACGCTGAATCGTTCGGCGCTGAAAAAGTGGTTTAAACGTTGAACTGTTCGGCGTTTCACGAATATTCCCTGTAATCTTTGCCTAACCGTTCGGCGTTTCAATAAACGATGTTTCATTCGGCGTCCTATTTCAACGTCGCACCATGCGGCGCTTGACTGTTTTTCCTCCAACGGCTATTTTTTTACAGAATTCCATTTTCTAAATTATGAGAATTTCCAAATGATTTTCCAATTTGTTCCAATGGTTGCTTGTTTCAAATTTGAGAATTTATCAAAGTAAAGGGAAATTTTTAATTAAATTACAAAACGGTTACAATGTTTTTTGAAGAAATTGAAAAAAATATTAAAATTAAAATAACTTAGAACATAAAAAGATATATTGAAATTGAAATTCTACAACTTAGAACACAAAAAAAATACATTGAAATTGAAATCCTACTTCTAAATAACTTAAATTATTACTAATATATCATTTTAATTTAGGGGATAAGTGGTTTGTAAACGGGTTTGTAAACGGGTTTGTAAACGGGTTTCTCCCATTCTTGTAAACGGGTTTCTCCATATTTTGTAAACGGGTTTAAACATATATCGTTCTTCCATATTTTGTAAACGGGTTTCTCCCATTCTTGTAATTCATCCAAGGGTTGACGTAGGATCTTCATGTCCGATTCTCTTTGCTGCATTTGTGCCAAAATTGAAGAGTTTTCCATGTCCTTCTTCAGATACTCTTCCTCTGTTTCATATTTTGCCATTCTTTGTGTTTGTGCGTTTTCAAGAAGTTCGATGAGTTTATCCAATTTTTCATCTGATTTATGCGATGCTTTAGCCTCACGAGCCCTTTTCTTTGCTTGATCTCTCCCTTCACTTCTAACGTCATCTGTTTGTTCAAAATAACGCCTTCTCTTTGATATGTCCGAGGTTTCAGAATTATGAGTAGATGAAGAGCTACCAAACCTTGCCATATTTTGAAATTCTTCATCCAAATTATCAACTTCATTTTCTTCAGTAGCTTGAGTATGTTGACTAGGTTGAGTAGAAGTACCGACTCCATCATCATTATTCACCGCTGGATTGTAATCTGGTTGATAAGTCTTCAGGATCTGAAAAATCGATGCGTGCGTCCATTGTTTTTTAGTCGCTGCTACATAATTCTCTCTTCCACGACGATACTGGGAAAAAAATGAAAAGAAAAATTTAGAGAAAGAAAGAAAGAGATCAAGATGGAAGAAAGAAAACATTAAAAAAAAATTGAGGTACTTACATAATCCTCCTCGGTCATCCCCGTAGGTCTACTTCGGAAGTAGGGTCTAATATATGAAATATATTTTTTCACTTCGGCTCTCAATGTGTTGCACTTTGTTCGTAATGCCTTTCTATCTCTTTCGACACCATTGGGGCCTTTTCTTTTATTGTATTCTTCCATTATCTTTCCCCACAATATTGCACCTTTTTGATATTTTTCATGAATCGGATCGTTGCTTGCTATGACCCAACCATAAATTAGTGTCTCTTCTTCTATTGTACTAAAGTGTGTCATAATTTTGTATGAACAAAATTATGTGAATAATAAGAAGAAGAAAATCAATGAAGAAGATAATCAATTGATTTTGGTGTGAGGGATGAAGGAGAAGTAGTCCTCAATTTATAGGAAAGCCTGAAAATATAGTTGTTGAGGTTTCAAACGGCTACAAAATCTGAGTCGTTGAGAATGCAACGGTCACCTTGATCGGATGGCTGAGACTTGCTAGCGCCGTTCGGTTCGGCGTTGGAACGTCGTTTGGTTCGGCGTTTCCTCAAACTGCTACATTTTCACCTCAAACTCAGACCATTTCCTATCTCTATATAAACCTATCACATAAAACTCAAAATCCCCACCCCAATTCTCAATTCTCCTAGCACATAATTCTCAATTCAAAAATCAAGCATGGCCGCATTTTCCATCGATGAAGACAATGACTTGGTTAGAAGTTATTGCAAAGTTAACAACACTCAATTAATAACCAACACTTTTTGGGAACAAGTTGTTGAAGAATTTTTGAGAATCAATGGTAATGCTAATGGAAGATGCAAAAAAGTGTTGCAATGTCGGTTATCAAGCATCCAGCATTATTGCAAGCTTTTTGTCATTTCATTAAGGGCATCAAATGGTAATCGTGAGGATGCTAGGACTTTATATGAAACGGATCATGGAATGTCGTTCATTCATAACACCGCTTTGGAGATACTTGGTTATGAAGCATATGCATGAAGAAGTATTATGAAGAAGTATGCATATGAAGTTCTAGTTAAATATGTAATGTAATTGTAAACGTACTTAAGTAAAAATAGTATTATGTAGTATTACAAAAACTAATTAAAATGTCTACTTATTAATGAAAGTGTGTTTGATTAAAATAAAGGAGTATTATGGTTACTCTCCATTCTCATAAAATGCACCATCTCCTTGAGGGTCATATTGATCTTCATCGGTGTCCACGTTGGTTGTACCCTCATGAACTTCCGGCAAGGCATCATCAATATGCATGTTTGGAATATCACCATCTCTCAGACCTTCTCCGTGTCGGTTCCATATGTGTGTAGTGAGTTCCAAGCGAAGTTGTGCCCAAATCGCAGGGTTGTACAATATATGAGGAGGTAGCCTTACGTTTCCTTGAATTGGCGGTTGAGGTTCATCTCCCGTGATCCTTCCCCAATCCGCATTGCGATATTCCACCTCAACACACATGTTGTGCATTATCAAGACCCCCCTCATAATTGCCTTCATGTAAGATTTTTTAGAATAACGACAAGGTTTCAATATAATGCCAAACTTACCTTTTAAACCACCAAATGCACGTTCTATGTCCTTCCTTTTAGCTTCTTGATATTGATTGAAAAGACCTTCTCTAATGTTTGAGGCGGGTTTGTATCCTTGCACGATACAACCATACATCGGATATGCACCATCTCCTAGGTAGTACCCCTGGTCGTAATTCTTTCCATTGATTTGATAATGACAAGGAGGTTCTACACCAAGAAGTTGTCTATCGAACAAACCCGAAGCATGCAAGACATTAAGATCATTGTTCTGCCCACCCAACCCAAAATAGGAATGCCAGATACATCTATCATATGTAGCTACCGCCTGAAAAACAACCGAGGGATATGGCTTATAGCCGCTGTAGGAACCTGCTTGATCCATTGGACATGCTCTCCATGCCCAGTGAAAACAATCGACACTACCAAGCATACAAGGAAATCCTCGATCTTCATTTTCTGCTAAAATACTTTTCGTATCTTGAGCGGTAGGTTGACACATGTATCGACCATTATAAATCCAAATAATTGCATCCATAAACTTCATAGCATAATGGTAGATAGTGGTGGCTCCCATTTGTGTGTAATCATCTAAGGAATCCGGTGCAATGCCTTTGGAAAAATGTTTCATGACGGCAACCATTTTCATGTATGGAGAATGACCAGGAATACCGCAAGCATCCGTTTGTTGGCGAAAATCATGGTCAAATTCACAAACTTGCTCTAAAATTCTCAGAAAAAGTGGACGAGGCAAAGCAAACCGACCTTTGAATTTCTTTGGCCCATACGTACAATTGAAGTTGCAGTACTGATGCATCATACGAGCATCCGCGTATACACGTTTTCTTTGCACCCTCTGACGTGTCTTGACTTCATTCGGGACGGGTTGACGTATTCCATGCCTCCTCTGCGTATCCAAAAGTGTAGCCACTGCTACAACATTCGTCTCAATATCATCTTCATCATCCTGACGACTTTTCAAAATTCTTCTCAAAGCTCCCCGCATAATGTACCTAACACAACGAAAACATAATGTATAACACTCCATAGAAACACAAATAACACTCCATAAAATCATAACACTCCATAGAAACACAAATAACACTCCATAGAAACACAAATAACACTCCATAAAATCATAACACTCCATAGAAACACAAATAACACTCCATATGGTTTCATAAACACTACAACAAGTAATCTAATTCAGGTCAAGGAAATTATATGATTGTTGTGGGGCGAACTGAGTATCATAAACAATATTAGGCTCGCTTTCCGTCAACAACGCAGTAAATTCATTTCCTCCTTGTTGATATTGTGATGTAGTAGCTCCATCTTCGACCCTAGGAGTGTAAAATTCTTGACCTGTAGACCATTCATATGAACCACCTAATGTGAGGTCTTGTGATGTATTAGCTCCATGTGGATTGTTTGGAGGCTGGGATTGGACAGATGGTACTGAAGACGATGTGGATCTGCCGGATGAGGAACATGAAGTAGTAGCCCTTTTATATGATTCGTCCCGTGCGACTTGACGAGCTCCAAGCTGGAATGAAAATGAGTTTTCCATAAACCTAATGCAATCATCCTACAAGTACATAAATCAGAGAATTTTAATTAAATATTCAAGAAACTTAAAATGAAAATGAGTACAAAATGTAAATGTACTTACCATTCAAGAATCAACTAGACAGTCAGACTCAATCAAGGAAAATACATCCAAGAGTTATATCTCAATTTATCCAATCAATCTGCAATCAAACAGATAGAAATCTGTGAGCCATATTAATATGAGAAATAACTTGGATGGTACCAAACACCAATATCCAAGCGTCAATAAATTTTAATCAACAACTAAAAGTTGGATTCACAATTGATCAAACTACGCACAACCTGTGATACTTCAATTATATGAAAATATAACGTGGAAAAGAAATAACACAGAAACCAGAACTTTTGTTAACGAGGAAACCGGAAATGCAGACTAACCCCGGGACCTAGTCCAGATTTGAACACCACACTGTATTAAGCCTCTACAGACTCTAGCCTACCACAAGTTAACTTCGGACTGGAATGTAGTTGAGCCCTAACCAATCTCACACTGATTAAGGTACAATCGCGTTCCTTACGCCTCTGAATCCCAGCAGGCCTCTACGCACTTGATTCCCTTAGCTGATCTCACCCACAACTAAGAGTTTTTACGACCCAAAGTCGAAAACTTGATAAAAAAATTTGTCTCACACAGAAAAGTCTATTGAATAGATAAATCTGTCTCCCACAGAAATACCTACGAATTTTTGTTTTGTCTTTTGATAAATCAAGGTGAACATGAACCAATTGATACACCGGATTTATATTCCCGAAGAACAGTCTAGTAATATCAATCACCTCACAATGATCTTAACCGTATGGTAGCGGAACAAGATATTGTGGAATCACAAACGATGAGACGAAGATGTTTGTGACTACTTTTTATCTTACCTATCGGAGATTAAATCTCGAGCAAATCTTAGAGAAGATAATACTCAATATGATAGAACAAAGTAAGATCAGAACACGCAACTACATGGAAAATAGTTGGGTCTGGATTCAGAATCCCAATGAAGTCTTTAAGTCGTTAACCTATAATGGTTTTAGAAAAACCTAGGTTAAAGGAGAATCGACTCTAGTCGCAACTAGTATCACACAGGAGGTGTGGGGATTAGGTTTCCCAATTGCTAGAGTTCTCCCTTATATAGTCTTCAAATAAGGGTTTGCAATCAATGCTACCTTAGTAACAAAGCATTCAATATTCACCGTTAGATGAAAACCTGATTAGATTCAAGTTAATATCTTTCAACCGTTAGATTGAACTTAGCTTGTTATACACAAATGAAATGTTCCTTCATTTAGATATGGGTAACCGTACCTAAACGTATACACTTGGTTGGCTCAACAATAGTTAACTGAAGTTAGTCATATGAACACTTTCATATCAACCTTGATCATATTTATCACAACCATCTCAAATGACTCAAATGAAACTAGTTATAGAGTTGTTCAATTGTTTATATTCTCATAGAAGTATACAAGACACAATTGCAGCAAAAACGATTTTGATTTCACTCGAATCAATTCATGAACATTATAGCCACGGTTTGCCAAATATTGCATTCTTTATTATATAAATGTACATGAACAAACCGATTTTAGAACTTAACCCACTCAGGTATGCAAACGGGTACGCATACTTAGAGTTTTGGACTTGGTCTGTCCGCCAGTATGCGAACGAGTACACATACTGTCGTTCATGACCAACTCAGTTGAATTAGTATGCAAACGGGTACGCATACTGAATTCCTGGACTTGAACGGTTAAGCCAGTATGCATACGGGTATCCCGGACTTCAACTGTTCAACCAGTATGCATACGGGTATGCATACTATGGTCCCGGGACTTGAAATAACTTGCAACAGTTAGCATACAAGTACACATATTGTGCTATATCCAATCAATAGGTTAATTGTTCTAAACTCCATTTTAATCATTTAAACATTCTTAGAAGACGGGAATAGCTGTCTCACACAAACTATTAGCTTCAAAGCAATTTTCAAGTGATCAATAGATCAATACGAAACATTCCGAATGACTGTCTCACACAAATCATGTAAGATGTTACCAGGCGATTTTCACATGATCATCTTTTGACTTTTGTCAAGAATAAAAGATGAACTTCGCTAAAGCGAAAGCTTACCAACACATATTTCGAGAAATATGTAAGTGAGTTAAACTCAACTCGAAATATCAAATGTGTATAAAGTAAAGTCTATATATCTATACGACTTTTGTCCCAATAGGAGATAAAATATAAATATACTTCTGAGTGATAGATGAGTTCAAGTCTTCATGTACCTTTTGTTAATGAAGTTCCACAAGCTCCCCTTAGTAGTTCTTCGTCTTCAATCGATGAACATCGTGAAGTATAAAGCTCAAATACACATTCTATCCTCATCCAAGACATAGCTATAAGTAGACTAAAAATCAAGACTTATAGTTTTGGCAACTAAACTTGACAAACAAGCTTGAGATAACAACGTTTGCGAGTTCGACCGAGCAGTGATCTAACAATCTCCACCTTTGTCAATTTTAATGACGAAACTATCAATACATATGGATTACAAAATAAATAATCTTTGTAGCTTCTCATCCAAATGCTTGATTTCCTTGGTTATTCAACATTACACGAAATCTTCGTCACTTCCAAGTACTCCAGTGATTCTGAACTTGTTCAACTCAGCATCATAGTTGTTGAAGATCCGTAGCCATAACAATAAGAAAACAATTATTTTCAACTATTGTTATACATTGTCATAGTATTATTACATAGCATCAAAGTTCAATTGTATCACAACTTTGACAATAATACTACGGTGATATGTATCACTCCCCCTTAGTCAATGCTTCATCTCACAATGAAAACCACTCCCCCTTAGTCAATGATCCATAAACCATATGTATTTGTAGTGTGAACTACATAATAATTCTCCCCATTTTTTGTCAATATAAATTGGCAAAGGTACGAAAACTAACGGGATCATAATGAAATTCTCATAGAGATACTACATGACTAAAAGAGAACATATCAACTTTGTATCGATGATTTCACATAGTCGAAACTTAGCGTATTCATCAAGGAGTTTATAAAGATACAAGAAAACTCCTACAATATTCCACATCCGCACTCCCCACAAAGATTTGGCAATTAAGCACAAGTTCAATTAAAAACTCTCCCCCATAAAATGTCATTCCCGAAAAAACAACAAGAGCGGCCTTACTTTTGCAAGAAAAGAAGGATTTCCTTGCACATTAACAAATTACATGAAATATGAATTTGTATCCAGAAAACTCCAATAAATTAACCACAAGCGAACCCATGATTAATTCAATCGGAAATGCTCAACATAAGAGAACTTACAGAGCCATACAGTATATTCACATAGAAGTGGATCAGGAAAGATCAATACTGCGGAATATACAAAGATTCATTCTATTTTTTTAATCAATATTTGAATAATGACACAATAGACTTAATCTTTGACATCAAAAGTTCATTATATTTTCCATCAATATTTGCATAATGACATAATATACTTAACTTTTGACATATATGGGACAATCATAGTTCAGTGACGCAAACACACATATCCCACACCATTATTTACAATATATAAAACCAATAAAGATTAATACTGCAAAATCATCTTCCAAATAAAATTTAGAATTTAAATAAATAAATCTAAAAACATTGCAAGATGAAGATCGTTGGCAATAGCAATATGTAATCACAATATAGGCTATTCCAAACCCTAGTTATCCTTCTTAAAACACAAGAATAAATTCTTATACGAGTTTTCCTAGACATTAAGACCTATGAAAAATTCTTTATCGTCCCCGAACTCCTTGTCGTCAACAGCCATTGGAACATAAGGTTCATGAAGAAAGGAGTCAATTCCAACAAACCTTCTTGACTGATGTCGAACTAGGGCCTTCTGAATTTCAAGAGTCCTTAAAACAATAGCCTTTATTTGCTGAATCTACTTCCTCGTTTCCTTTAACTCTTCAAGAACACCAGAAAACTTCTGAAGATTAGAGGAGATAACCCTTAGTTTCTTCATATTCTTCAAAGTTATAGAAGAAGGAGACTAATCTTTTTCCTTCATGATTGATGAAATAACAATCATATTAACATCTTTTCCATCAAAAGACATGATGCTTGGAGTCTCCATACAAGTATGGAATTGTGAAAGAAATACACAAATAAATCTCAACAAGCAATCTTGTGATAAAAAAGAGTCTTTCAGGGAAGGAAAAAGGAATGTTGGGTTACGTAACCTTTATAAAAGTAAAAGGATTCACGTACGACCAATTCACATCCCTAGAAAAGGTTGAATTGTCGAAACTAACCCTCTTTCAATAATTAAAAGGGAAATCCTTTTCAATATCAATTTATGATATGAAAAGATCAACAGAATTTCAGAAAACCAAAAGAAAAGAAAAGAAAAGAAAACATTCTTTTCCTAAAGCCTGAATTGTGCTCAACTCTTGTCTCTTTAACCAGGCACAGGAGACAAGATTCACCTTCAACACGATCAAGCTGTATTGGGGTGAACGATAATCTGTCTACCATTCAAATCTTGTACAAAATTCTTAATACCCTTTTTTACAGAATGTTTATACCTTGTTCTTTTCCGAAGGGGTCTAATCAATTCTTTAGAAATTAAATTTTTCGAAGAAGAATTAAGTTTACTTACCTCAAATAAATTAGACTTTTGAACAAGTTTGAGCTTGTTTGCTAATCGGTTTGCTCTCCGTTAAAGTTTATTGATATATCTTATTTTATGCTTGTACTTGAAACACATAGAGAGTTCATGAACCTTAAGAGTATAATAAGAACACGTCAATGTGGAAGACGGTTCAGACACTATAGCTGAGCATGCTGCTAAACAAATTGTGGTACCTGAAACATGTGAAATACAATTTTCAGTGGACAGGAAAAATCCATTTTATCCTCCATAGTGGTTGACGAAGTTTCTCTGGGAAGAATATCAAGATTGATGTACGTATTGCTACAATTATCAAAATCAATATTTTCACCAAGGAGTGCAACACTTGAATTTTCATCATCGTCCGAATCATAGTGATCATACATTTCATCAAGAGTTGCAGCAAGACCTTTGTTCCCAGTGTATTTTGTACGATTTGGGCACTCATTAGAAAAAATACCAAAACCTTTACACTTGAAGCACCGTGGCATATCCTCTTCATCAGTGTCGACGGTGTCTCTGTTTTTAGGAGGGGCACAGTCATGAGGTTTGACTGATGAACTGTTTACTTCTTTTCAAAAGAAGATCTCTAAATTATCTTATGATCAATGAAACTGAATTGTCAAGATCTTCATCTGATGAATCAGTCTCAATAGGATCAACAACAGAGTTGCCAACACTTTTACTTTTATCAAGTAATTTAGTGTTGTTTTGTGCTTTGAAAGAAATATCCTTTCCAGATGTGGATGTATGCTCGTGATCAAATATCTTTAACTTCCCAACAAGAGTATTTCTGGAAAGTGTATTAAGGTTATTTCCTTCAATGATGACATGTTTCTTAGAATCGTATCTAACTGGAAGCGATCCGAGAATTTTCATCACAATATCCTTTTCAGGATTAGTCTTATCCAACACAAAAGATGCATTAACAATTTCAGACACTTTGTGATGAAACTCATGAAAAGATTCTTCATCAGCCATACGAAGGTTTTCGCAATCAGAATTTAGGTTTTGAAGCCTAGCTTCTTTCTCAGAGGAAGTTCATTCGAATACAGTTTCTAAGATATCCCAAGCATCTTTAGCCTTAGTGCACGTAGTCACATGGTGCTGAAGATTTGGGTTAATGGCATGTATGATAGCATTTAAGCCATCAGAATTTTGCTTCGCAGCAAAAATCTCGCCAGGCTCATACCTACCAATATCCTTTGGAACAGTTACATCGCCTTCTGTAACAACCGGAGGATCAAAGCGATTAACAACATGAACCCATGATTGAAAAATCACGTGCTTGTAGAAAGGAACGTATATCAATTTTCCACCACGAGTAATTCGAGCCATCGAAGACCGGTGGTACGTTTATAGAGATAACGCTTCTGTCCATAGAGTCAGATTGCTACAAACACAGACTTACGAGGTTTTAAACGTGTTTGCCTGCTCTGATACCAATTGAAAAAGTGGGGGTTTAAAAACCACACCCAATATTTCGTTTAGGAAATCTGTATGGACTAACTCCAATACATTTCCAAGAGAATCAACTAAACAGTCAGACTCAGTCAAGGAAAATACATCCAAGAGTTATATCTCAATTTCTCAAATCAATCTGCAATCGAACACATAGAAATCTGTGAGCCAGACTAATATGAGAAATAACTTGGATGGTACCAAACACCAATATCCATACGTCAATCAATTTCAATCAACAACCAAAAGTTGGAATCACAATTGATCAAACTACGCACAACCTGTGATACTTCAATTATATAAAAATATGACGTGGAAAAGAAATAACATAGACACCAGAAATTTTGAAAAAAAGGAAACCACAAATAAGAAAAACCCCGGGACCTAGGCCAGATTTGAACACCACACTGTATTAAGCCTCTACAAACTCTAGCCTACTACAAGTTAACTTCGGACTGGAATGTAGTTGAGACCTAACCAATCTCACACTGATTAAGGTACAATCGCGTTCCTTACGCCTCTGAATCCCATCAGGACTTTACGCACTTGATTCCCTTAGATGATCTCACCCACAACTAAGAGTTTCTACGAACCAAAGTTGAAGACTTGATAAACAAATCTGGCTCACACAGAAAAGTCTGTTGTATAGATAAATCGTTCTCCTACGGAAATACCTCCGAGTTTTTGTTCTGTCTTTTGATAAATCAAGGTGAACAGGAACCAATTGATACACCAGACTTATATTCCCGAAGAACAGCCTAGTAATATCAATCACCTCACAATGATCTTAACCGGATGGTGGCGGAACAAGATATTGTGGAATCACAAACGGTGAGACGAAGATGTTTGTGACTACTTTTTATCTTACCTATCGGAGATTGAATCTCGAGCAAATCTTAGAAAATATAGTACTCAATACGATAGAACAAAGTAAGATCAGAACAGGCAACTACAGGGAAAATATTTGGGTCTGGCTTCAGAATCTCAATGAAGTCTTTAAGTCGTTAACCTATAATGGTTTTAAAAAAAACTTAGGTTAAAGGAGAATCGACTCTAGTAGCAACTAGTATCACACATGAGGTGTGGGGATTAGGTTTCCCAGTTGCTAAACTTCTCCCTTATATAGTCTTCAAATCATGGTTTGCAATCAATGCTACCTTGGTAAAAAAGCATTCAATATTCACCGTTAGATGCAAACCTGATTAGATTCAAACTAATATATCTTTCAACCGTTAGATTGAACTGAGCTTGTTATACCCAAATGAAATGTGCCTTCATTTAGATTTTGGTAACCGTATCTAAACGTGTATACTTGGTTGGCTCAACAATACTTAACCGAAGTTAGCCATATGAACACTTTCAATCAACCTTGTTCATATTTATCACAATTAGTTCAAATGACTCAAATGAAACTAGTTATAGAGTTATTCAATTGTTTATATTCTCATAGAAGTATACAAGACACAATTGAAGCAAAATCGATTTTGATTCACTTGAATCAATTCATGAACATTATAGCCACGGTTTGCAAAAGATTACATTCCTTATTATATAAATGTATTTGTTCATGAACAAACCTGTTTTAGAACTTAACCCACTCAAGTATGCAAACGGGTATGCATACTTAGAGTTCCGGACCTGGTCTGTCCACCAGTATGCGAACGGGTACGCATATTGTCGTTGAATTAGTATGCAAACGGGTACGCATACTAAATTCTCGGACTTGAAATGTTAGGCCAGTACGCATACGGGTATGCATACTAAGTTCCCGTACTTGGAATAACTTGCAACAGTTAGCATACACGTACGCATACTTTGCTATATCCAATCAATGGTTAATTGTTCTAAACTCCATTTTAATCATTGAAACATTCTTAGAAGACAGGAATAGCTGTCTCACACAAACTATTAGCTTCAAAGCAATTTTCAAGTGATCAATAGATTAATACGAAACATTCCGAGTCTACATCAAATGACTGTCTCACACAAATTATGTACGATGTTACCAGGAGATTTTCACATGATTATCTTTTGAATTTCGTCAAGAATAAAAGATGAACTTGGCTAAAGCAAAAGCTTACCAACACATATTTCGAGAAATATGTAAGCGAGTTAAACTCAGCTCGAAATATCAAATGTGTATAAATCAAAGTCTATATAGTTGTACGACTTTTGTCTCAAATGGAGATAAAATAGAAATAGACTTCTGAGTGATAGATGAGTTCACGTCTCCACATAAATTTTGTTGATGAAGTTCCACAAGCTCCACTTAATAGTTCTTCGTCTTCAATCGATGAACGGCGTGAAGTCTTAAGCTCAACTACACATTCTGTTAGAGCATAGCTCGATGGAACCCACCAAGCGTTGGTATGTCAAGTTTGGTTGTCATATTTTAGTGAACCAAAACTCATTTAAAGAGTCGCTGGATTATATATTAGAGTCAACTTCGTATAGGTTAGCTTGAAAGTATTAGGATATGAGACATTACAAGTATTACGTGAAGACTTGAAGAATGTGAAGAAGTACGGAGCCACAACGACGACATCATCCTTCCACTTGAGGTTAGTAACATTTGACTTGAACTGTTTCATTCCCTAACATATCTTACAAGTCGTGCAAATTGAAAACATAACTGCGAAGCTTGAATGATTATACTCTAGTTAGACGTAGTATTAAGGAATACAATACAAAGTATAACGCTTATCTTTTGAAATTTGTATATAAGACATCGACATAATCGTTTGAATGCTACTGTGATTATGTATGGGTATGAGGTGAAGATTTCGTCCTAGGAAACAATGTTTTACATTCGTTTAAAAGAAGTAAATTCATAAACTTGTTTTGTGAATCGAAAGGGAAATCGCTAGGCTTATTGGTATTTGTTATTCATTGCAAATCTTTTGAATTACCAATATGTTTGATTAGTATAACCGCTCATGACTTGCTTATGTTCTTGGTAAAACTATTCACAAGGCCTGACTTTTGTATTGGTATGATTAGTGAAACCGATCTTAAGTAATCACCTGAGATGGTATGATCGGTTTATTGTAATTGGTATGACCAACTTTAGGCAAAGGGGAACCGATCCAAGTAAGAGGTGCAACCGATCACAAAAGGGGAATCGATCCTTGTAAGAGGTGCAACAAGTTTGTAGTTATTGGGAACCGATCCTATGAACATGTGCAACATGTTTTTAGTTATTGGGAACCGATCCTATGGACATGTGCAACAAATACAAGTTAGATACCATATATATGTGGGAACCGATCCTAGTACCTAGTCAACCAAGTTTTGGTAACTAGCGTGACTAATTCTAGTACCCATATGGAGGTAGAACCGAAACTCGTTTTGTAGAACCGTGAAACCTATGTTTGGTGATTTGATAGGATAATCAATCACATAGTTCTTGGAAGTCAGATGAACCAATTCTAAACTCGTTTTGGAAGTGTGGCAAATCGATTCCAAGATTGTAAGTATGAAAAATGACTTACAAAGTAAATATGTCGACATACTTTGAACATGTGCAATAACGCTTGTCTTTTATTGTTCAAAGATATTCCTTAATAGCTAAAGGAGAATCCCGGATCGAAATAAATTAAGAATTAATTAAGGTTTTTAGTTTTGCGTATCTTTAGAAAATAAAAATTAGTAATGTGCATTTACTAGTTGGAGATTTTCTAAGATATTTTTGGTCAATATTTGGAAAAAGCATTTCCAAGAATTATGGAAACCGAATTTGGAAATATATTGCATATCTTGAGAATATTTTTGGTTTTGGAAATTCCTTAGTGTACAAACTTCCTTGGTCTATAAATATTGAAGTTTGCATTTCGAGCAAACTAATCCTCAGAGCCAGCAAAACTACCTAGTTGTGTTGTTACTGGTGGAGCTGCCTATTCGGAGAGGAAAGTAACCTAATTAGGAGAAATCTCTTAAGACCACCCAGTTTAAAGACTTCTTTGGGATTGAGAAGCTCTATTAGTACCGTTGGTGGGAAACTAGATAATTGCGGTTTATTATTAGTTTTCGATTGATTTGATTGACTACCGGTGGTTGAACTTTGATTGCACCTAGTTTGTTTATGCTTGACGATCTTCTCTTCTGATATAAGATTCACTCAAACTAGATCGAAGTTTCGACAGGGATATTTAGACTGTTTGTAGATCTAAAGACGTCTTGTGATACTCCATTGTTAACAGACTCCGTTCTGTGTGTGATTGATCACAAGAGATTCAAGTTGATTGTGTTCAGGTGTTTATTGAAGATCTAAGAAGATTTGAAGACGAAGAAGATTTCTGATTTGGGTTCATAATCTTTGGTGTGAACAATACTTGTTTCGGTTCAAAAGGATCCAACTATGATCGATTTATCTCTGTGATAGATTTGATTGATTAGTTGAGTAGATAGGCATCAATACAATTCTTTGTGATTCAAAGTATTGATTTCAAAATCTTGACAATTACTTTGGTATTTGTTTATAAGATAGATCTAAGGACCAGACAAAGGAGTTTATTGGGATAAACGGAAGAGTCTTTTGTCGAACTCATATCACTTGATTGAAAAGAGTTATTACCAAACAGATTTGTTGTTCCTTTACTGTTTGGAATACGAACCAAATGAATTGTTCCAAGTGCGTGACTTATTAACAAGTTGGAGGCGCAGAGATACAGACGGAACTTGGTGAACTATAGGTTTAGTTGCTTGGTCTCAACTATACGAAGTTGGTTTAGATTTTGTATAGTGGCTTAATCCTGAGAGTATTCAACTCTGGACAAGGTCCCGGGGTTTTTCTGCATTTGCGATTTCCTCATTAACAAAATCTTGTTGTGTCTTTTACTTTTCTATTTACGCAATTATAATTGTTTTATTATAATTAGAAGTAAAATACACAAACGTTAATTCATATTTACTTGATAGTAATCCTATTGTGGTTGGTTAAGCCCGAACCTTTTATCAAGTAAACATACTTCATTGTTGTATTGTCTCGATCTTGTATTCATAGTCAATCATGCAAGCTATCTTGTTGTCGTATTATCTCGATCTCGTATTTATAGACGATCACACGAAGTGTGCACCGATTAGTTGTATTGTCTCGATTCAGTCCATAGAAAATCACTTTCGGAGAAAGGACTTATAGGTGGAAAAGTTTTAGATTTAGGTATATTTGGGGACCCTAGTCTTTTCAATTGGTATCAGAGCAGGCAAACACGAAAAGATCTAGCAATCTGTTTTTGGTGTGATCCAACCTATAAGATATGAGTCAAAACAAGAAAGCAAAGCTTAACTTATGAAGAAATCAGTTAACGTATGTCAAGATAATGAGAATAATATCTCAGAGAAGATCAATGGAAATTGGTCTCGTAAGTCTTTTCGAAAATCAAAGAAAAAGTCTATGACTAATAACTTGATTGGGAATCAGGTTCCTGATCAGAAAAAAATGAATCCGAATCTTAAACATGTTTTGGATCCGACTCCAATCTATAGTGAAAAATCGTCTGAAAAGAGATTAGATTCACTAGACTTCCCAAGTTCTGGTTTTCTTAAACTTTTAAAGATTCTTCAAACATGTTGAAAGCTATGCAGAAAAGGGAAAAACCATTGACAATCTAGCCGATGTCCTAGAACTTATTGTTCAATTGAATGTAAGAATTTATGAAGAAAAGCGAGAATCACTCAGTCTTCAAAATAATCTGGCATATTATCTGGAACAAAAATTGACTTTATGCAACAAAGTTCATCAAAGGACTATAGAGTGTGAAATTCTTACAAAATCGTTGGAGCATTCAAAAATAAGGAATACGATCCTTATTGAAGATCTTCTTACAGAGACATGTCGAAAAGTATATCTAGACAAGTGTTTAGAAAAATATTTCCAACAAGGAATGGATACCTTAAGTGTACATATAGAATGTCTTGAACTAAAGACATCAGCACTCTGTCGGACAGCAGATCTAGACCACACGAGGTCAAGTTCAAGGAATGTACTATCCTGGGCACAAGATGTAATCAAGGATATAACATCTCGCAATATTCCTAATGAAGAGGATGGGTTCGAAACCCACACAAGGGATCATGATAATGTCCCTAAAAGTAAGAGGGAAGAAATTCCTCGAAAGGCATTTGGTGAGGAAGGTTCTCACCCCCAACGCTTAATTACGTCGAAATGTGCATCCTTACAATGCCCAATCTTCAGATGTAAGGAAGCACACATATCTGGGCTATCTGTATCATGTCTACAATCTCTTATTCAACATAGAGAGTTTACACAATCTACCTGAAGATGTTTAAATCTGTCTTTCTGTGTAGAAGAGTTGTCTTACAAACAACTTGTGGAAACAGAATAAGTTTCCCTATCTAAAACAGTTTGAGATATGTGATCTAAAAGTTTGATTCTTTCTAAAGAATCTTTGTGGTTGTCTAACATATTAGATGCGAAAATCTTTTCAAATCTGGTCAGAAATATTTATTTAAGGTTGAGTCATATGTTTGGAATGTGTTAAAGGTATTTCAAGTATATGTACTCAACGTGTCTGAGAACTTATGCTAATGGATGTATTCTCAAACCATATCTCAAGTAAAACTTCTGAAAGCCTTGAGTGGAATGACTTCTAAGGAAACTGTTCATCTTGATGATACCTTCAAGAAATCTGGTTGTGAAGATATAGAAAATGAAAAGGAAGATGTGACGCATCTCCTTGTCCAAAACAGTTTTGACGCTAAGATTGATATTATCAATCTAGGACTAGTCCTTCTCAGTACTATTGAAACTCATCATAGACAAGCAGCACAACACTACTAAGAACTGTTATCTGTAACCAAATAAAGCTGATTAAACTTGGAATCGGTAACAAGGAGTATGCTCGAAATATTTATCGAAAGGTTAATGCTTTAGCATGTGAACATAATCAAGGTACTGTGTGTAGAATCCGTGATATCAGTCGAGATGTTGTTGATGAAGATCCTGAAAAATTTGAGGAAATTGAAGATGATCTTTGAAAAATATGTTGAAAAATAGACATTAGTTTTTGATTATTTCAATAAAGTATATTATGAATAAAACTATCTTATTATGAATAAAATTATTGGTTTATAATTTTTCTTGTGATAGGTTTTGATTACATAGCATGTGCTCGAATGCTTTATCTTATTGCTATGTATGTTTATGGAATGTTTGATTTCGGTTTTCATGACCTTAATATTCGATCTCATATGTTGTGAACTTTTATGGTTTGGGTGACTTTTTGGTTTAGCAGAATTAAATTCTAGCCCATGATGGTAGGATTTATCAAAGGATCATGAGGGATTATGATTGAAACAATATGTGAAAAGTCACAATATGTTGAATCGTTTGGTTTAGCATAAAAGCATATGTGTTTCGGGGTTTCAACTTTTGCATTGCATAAGTTAAAATCGGTTTTCAACCTTTCTCTGGTAAAGGTTGGTTGTTGTTGTTCTTTTGTCTTGCATGAGGACGACAACATAATGATATTTAGGTATCAATTCTCCCTGGAAGAAGATGCAAACATATTGGAGAAGAGGATGCAAAATTTGAGGTAACGACTTTGTTAGTTAATCATTTTCCTGTTTAAGAAAAGCCTGATTTTATTGTGTATATTTATTGCTTTGGGTTATTTAGTTTTTGGTACTTACATTTTGTCCAACTTAGCGTTTGGTACTTGAAAATGACGTTGACCAGTGTTGACTGTCTTTGACAAAACTTTAATTAATTTGTAAAATAAAAATACTGTAAAAAAAATTGTTTACAAATGTACCCCTGAAGATGATCTATGATCCAACGGCCATAATAAAATTATTTACCCTACGGTCTTGATTAAAAAATCAAACGTACATGAAGCCTAATTAGCTACTCTTCTTTTTCCGCCTCCATCTGGTTCTTTCTCCACCTCCGTCGGGCCCGCCTCATACATGCATTTTTCCTTCCCCGCATACCTTTGCTCATCAAAATCCTCATCCATATCACGGCGCAAACCAAAAAAATACCATTATCAAAATTATACAGTCAAATTTGTTCTCCAAAAAAACTAACCCAACCCCCACCAGACTCTCTTTCATATTCATTTCTGTATATACACTCAAAAAGATTCAAAATCAAGGGGCATTTCATCAACAAATGAATTAATCCAAATGGGGAGATATAATTAGTACTTACGTTCCTTGCTAGGGGATCCTATTGGAGATAAAGAAGTTGAGGCGAAGAACATTTTTGGTGGCATTGTAGATAGATACAAATCTTTGAAAGCAGACAAGAATTTGGGGCCGAGCAGTGAGAAATTAGGTAGAGGAAAAAGAGCTCATGCCAAGTAGAAGCTGTAGAACTGCTGTGATGCTTTTGAGTTTTTTTTTTTAGTTTGCTAGGTTGCTAGCTTTGTCGCAGCTATGTATTTGGGTCGGATTTTCAGCCTTCTCTTGTTGCGCTTTGGCGCCTTCTTATCTTATCTTGTATTCTCTTTTTCTTTTTCAACAAAATTTTAACCTTTTAAAGGCAAATTTTTTTTAGCACTTACCTTTTTTGGATGATTTACCTTGAAAACTGATGACGACGATGGAGAGGGGTAATTGAAGGAACGTCTGCGACTACGAGATGCTTTTGAAGCTCTAAAATTTTGTTGGTCGATTTTGTTGCTCTTCTATAATTTCAGTATGGATTAATGAAATTGGGTTTCGGTTGAATCTCTTATTTATTCATTTTAGTACTTGATTTAATTTTTGGATCTTCAAATTGGATTTTCACAAATTTAGAACCCTATAAATGAGAGTGAGAAAAGAAATGGAGAAGATTGGATTCCACCATTGATTTACCATTTGTTTTGGTAGTAATGACGACAGAGAAAATGACGATGTAGCTGTGATGGTGGTTGCAGTGGTACCGATAGGGAGACAGAGAAGGTGGTCATGGCGGTGATGGTCTGGAGAAGGTAGAAAGGATTTCCACTTACCCTGTGTAAGGATAACTATGTGTAAATTTTAGTAGAAATGAAGGGTATAATAGTAACTTGATTAGTAATTTTATTTCAAAAAAACATAACCTTAATTTCTTAAAGGAAGTCAATATTTAACCCAGTCAATGCAGGTCAACGTCATTTTCAAGCACCAAACGCTAAGTTGGACAAATGTTAGACCAAACACTAACATTGGACAAAATGTAAGTACCAAAAACTTAATAACCCTATTGCTTTTTATTAACAAAATTTCGGTACAATTGATGTTTTATTCCATTATTTGTGTATGGATGTGTTAGAGCATTGCTCGGTTGAACCCACTAGCGTTGGTATGTCAAGTTAGTCGTCAATTTTAGTTTCCAAAATGCATTCTTGATTTAGTATACTAAAGATAGTTTCGGAGTAGATTAGGTCTAAGAAGAACTATTCTTAAGGATGAAGACTGAAGATTACAAGAAGACATCAACAAGGATTTCATCAACAAAGGTATGTGGTAATTGATTTCATTTGGATTCTTGTTCAGTTCTACCTTTCTAATGTATCGAAAAAAATGCTCACTCTATGGAACAATTCCGATGACGGTTAATGCACATTTATGTATATATACTCGAGGTTATTTAATCCATGACTTTTGTGACAATAACCTTTATCCCTGGAAAGGTTATCATGTTATAGTGAATGAGCTTACGAATTCAACGAGCGAAGAATCACTCAATTCCGAGTTATAACGATGAAATTATGAGTGATTTATTAAAGTAACAATTATAAGTGTTGTTGTAATTGTTACAGTTCGTTAGTAGGAAACAATCCATGGACTGTTTGTAATGGTTCACGGACTTGGGCCCAATTACGTGACTAAAAGGCATTTTTGGCCAAGTTGGTGATGTTTCCTTATCTAGGCAAGATGGCTAGTAATCCAAACATATTTGATTACCATATTAAAGTGTTTGTGATAACTTTTAATTCCTGCCCAAGTTAAAATGTGATTTATTCACATAAATATAATATTTGATAAATAATTATTTATTTAATTATTTTGGCAAGAGTTGTAACTTAGGAAATACTCCCAATATTAGGAGAGTCAAGAAAAAGGAAAATAGTTATGCTTAGCTTTCAAGCAACCTTTCACTATAAATAAAGGGTTCAATGCTACACGTTTTCATCCCCTTTGGAAAATTGGTGTAAGCTTCATAAGGTTGTTTTCCATGTCTTCTGTTCTTCGTGAACAAAAGTGAGACAAAAGTCTTTGTATTGGGGTTCACAAAGCCGAGTTGGATTAATCTTCGTGATTGATTATACAACTTGTAATCTAGGTTTTTCACCTCTTGTCTATTCTAAGGTTTTCTCTTCTGATATAAAACCATTCAAGAGTTATTGATCATAAACCCTAGGTTTTGATAGATTTATGTTTCCGATCATATACCAACACTTGTTAGTCGAAATCGGAAGCTAGAAAGAAATCTTCGATTAAGGTGTCTCCTAAAAACCCTTAAGAAGTTTTAAACAAGATATCTCTAGATTTATTCTAGTTGTTCTTGTTGTAGAATCAATAGGTTTCTCTTCCTTTATTGAAGATTATAATAATCCCTAATCTACAAGTTTGTTTTTATATTACTTTTACCTAGTAATTGGTTTTATCAAAATAAACACAAGATTTCCAAAACCTTGATTTACATCTAAAGGGAAATCAAATCGGTGTTTTGTGCAAACAAAAGATCGAATCGTATCAATCGCGTTGTTGTATCTTCTAAAGAGAGCCTTGGGTTCTGCTAGAATATTTACGAGAAGAATTCCTAAAGACAATCGGTGTTGTGCTATGAGTTTTATTAGTGCAGAAGCAGGTATTACATCTAGTCCGAATAGGTAGTAGGAAATTGGTGTAACAACTTATAATCAGTGTGTGTTTATTCTGGACTAGGTCCCGGGGTTTTTCTGCATTTGCGGTTTCCTCGTTAACAAAATTTCTGGTGTCTGTGTGTTTGTGGGTTAAAACTGTTTCTGCTGGTTTTGGTAATTTTGGGTGTGTGGATGAGAAACAAATCAAAACCCTAAACAATACGCTGCACTGGAGTACTTTTGACTCGAGAGATCAATCTGTACAATCCTGGCCTAAACCAAGAAATGGTTGTTCCAGGCTTGCTTCGGTCACAAAGTGAAGGAGAAGGGTTGGTCTTAGGGAGGGAAGCGAATAAAGTGTTGAGACCAAAATGGTTGATTCTGAAGGTGTGGTTGTTTTATGACTTGTATCAGAAAGTGGAACTGGCTTGCATAATGAAAAGCTATCAGTTCTTTGGTGATTTCTGGATACTGTGTTGTTCTCTGACCAAAAATTGTTTTTTGGTGGAAATAGGTAAAACCTATTTATACAAGTCGTAATAAAACGTACCCTGGTCTCGTAGGAAGTGGAAACGATTGAGTGGTGGAAGAGTGGAGTAACGTGTAACCGTCAGAAATAATGCATCCATGATGAAGGAAGTGGATCCGTTTACACCATTACTTCTTGCCATCACTAACCATCCTGCTTCATGACACTTTCCTGTAACGGGGGTATTGCACGCCGCACGCTGTAAACCGCCAGACCAATACCCTGATGAGTATCCCCAAGTTTGTGACATGTTTGATGTCTCGAGTGTTTTCGTGGAAAACATGTAGCACTTTGCTACGTGTGGCAAGTCAAAATCAAGAGACTTGCCGCAGGAAAATAACATGTGATGCTATTAGGCTCGTCTTGGCTAGTCGCCTAAAACTTGCCACAAGTCCGTCAGTTCGGTGGCGAACTTGGATGGATTAGATTGCATCTCATGAGGAAGGGTAGCCGTTGATTATGGCTACCTTCTGTTGGCGCCTGGTAATGGCACAGTGGCGTTTTTGGTGAATGCCAGTGGTACTGCGGCATGACTGGCATAACTCGTGCATGTCAGTGGCACGGTGGTGTAAGTGGCGCCTGGCGTAGCCATGGCCACTAGATTTAGGCGGCTGGTCGCCTAAAACTTTCCACAAGTCTGTTAGTTCGGTGGCGAACTTGGATGGCTGAGATTGCATCTCATGAGGAAGGGTAGCCGTTTATTATGGCTACCTTCTGTTGGCGCCTGATAATGGTACAGTGGCGCCTTTAGTGCATGCCAGTGGTACTACGGCATGGATGGCATAGTTCGTGCATGCCAGTGGCATGGTGGAATGGCTGGCATAGTTTGTGCATGCCAGCGGCACGATGATGCAAGTAGCGCCTGGCGTAGCCATGGCCACTAAATTTTGGCACATTGGTGTTAGACTCAAATGTGGTGTGGCAACATCAGTTTCAGTGGCCCCATCAAACCCAATGCTATGTGGAACATTGTTTTGGATCGGTTGGAGTACCAACTTTGCCTAAATTAGGGTTTGGCATGCTGGAACCCTAATTAGCGCATAAGGCATGCGTCATGTGGTCGTGGATGGCATGTGCACTTAGCATGCCCGTTTGGCATGTGCGCCTGACATGCTCGTTTTGGCATGTTTGGCATGCCGTGCGCCTGGCATGCTCGTTTTGTCATGTTTGGCATGTCGTTAGCATGTTGGCGCGGTTTTGGGAAGCCAACTTAGTATGTCTACCTTTTGACATAATTTCCACTTCTTTTAAAGCTGAGGCAGGTTTAGAGCAACCTGATTGGTCAATAAAATTAGGGGGTCGGCCAAGCATGGGCATGGCCGCTCTTTTGGTGCGCGTGGCAGGTTTAATGCGACCTGATTGGTCGATGAAATTAGGGGGCGTCCAAGCATGGGCGTGGTCACCCATGCGCATGGCAGGTTTAATACGACCTGATTGGTCGTTGAAAATAGGGGGCCGACCAAGCATGGGCGTGGCCACCCTTTTGGTGCGCGTGGAAGGTTTAATGTGACCTGATTGGTCGATGGGAGTAGGGCCGGCAAGTATGGTCCCAGCCACAACTCATGGACGTGTGGTGAGTTTAAAGCAGCTTGATTGGTCGACAAAGGAATTAGGGACGATTAGGCAGCATGGGGCGTGGCCAAGTGGCTTCGGCTAGCCTATGGCGCGACCACGCTCCCTCTCATTGCTTCTCATACTCCACGGCTCCGTTATTCTTTGCTTTCTGACTGAGTATTTCGTGCAAGGGCCTTAACCTTGGTACTTGGAAATCCGTGCTACTCTGCTGTGAGTGAACACAAATCCGTCATGCCATACCGATATTAAAGATTCTGCCGGGGAACATAGCACAGGAAAAGTACTCGGTGAGTCTTACATTAATAAATAATATTGGCAAGGCGCCGAAATTTACAAAGCATATGGGATTGTTGCTACATGCGCCAGTCTGGATAAATTTCATGTAAATATATTGAACGGCTCAATAAATGTGCCAGTGGAGATATTAACACTCATGGCTATGTTTCCTCGCAGAGTGACGTCACATCAGATGCAAGGTTTTACAAATTTAACCCTGAGCTAAAAACCACCATCAACATTAAGTCCCCTGCTTAGCCCGTAACAGTGGCATTGTTGCGGGGTAAGCATGAGATGGTGACAGACAAGGATAAAATCAAAATGGCAAGTCATGAAGAGATTTCCATGAAACTTTGGTTAACCTTTGGCAGGAGGCATGAGGAATCCATAATATTTGCACTGGTGGCTTGACATACTTCTGGCTTGGCCCCGTAATGTCGGTCTTGGCGCTGCAACTTCTTCCATGAATCGCTGATGCTGACGTTGCTACCTTAGTCATGGAACGGTAATGATAACTTTGTTGTCTGGCCCAAACATAGAATGGCAAAGAGGGCGCTAGTGGCTTTGGTTCGTGGAACAGTGGAAGGCGTTGCAACCCTGGCAGAGATGGCGCTTCAATCTTGGCTGTGCGGAGATGGCGCTGCTTGCTCGAAATGGTGGATGGCGCTGCTAGCTTTGAATGGTGGAAACTGGCTTCAGTCCGCGGAATGGTGGAAACTGGATCCAGTCCGTGGAATGGTGGAAACTGACTTCAGTACATGGAATGGTGGAAACTGGCTTCAGTCCGTGAAATGGTGGAAACTGGCTTCAGTCCGTGGAATGGTGGAAACTGGCTTCAGTCCATGGAATGGTGGAAACTGGCTTCAGTTCGTGAAATGGTGAAAATATAGCGCTGGAACTTTGGCTACCAAACGGTGATGATGGCACTGGAATTTTGGCTACTAAATGGTGATGATGGCGCCGATGGCTTCAGTCCGTGAAACGGTGAAAACGACACTTGGAAGGCTTGCTGGATGGATCACGGAATGCTAGAGCGTTGGAGCTAACTTAACCATAGAGTGCTGGAGCCATGAATAGTTGGCTTGACCACAGAGTGCTGGAGCCATGGATAGTTGTAGGTTGAGCGACTAGTGTTCCTCGTGCTGCCACGCTGCTGGTTCGGTCATGGAGCGGAGATATTGGCACACTACTTGTTCGGCTATGGAGCATGAGTGTGGTGCGCCTAGTCATCTATTCCTGTTCATGGAGCAATAAGGAATCCTTATCTTGTTCAAACTCTAGAAACTGCATTCGTATGAAAAGGGGTATCGACTCTCTTCTGTTTTTGTTGTTCGTACGGCTCCGTGCTTTTTATCTGCAGCATCTGGCTCCCCTTCATCATTTGTTAGCGGTGTTAGAGCGAGCATTAATGGCAACAAAGCAATCTCTAATAGCTATAATCAACAGCAAGGCAAGCCAGGAGAACTCAAGGTAGGTGCTCTCGCATGTATCCACCCAACAGTACCATCGATCTTCTCCAGAATTTGTAATAAGGTTTGAACTCCAGAAGAATGAGTATCTAACCTCTCCAGTGGATTTCAAAATTTACCAAACTCTATTGCGCTCTTGGGATGGATGGATGAAATAATGTCAGGGTTAATATTAGAGATTGTGGTTGCGTTGTTGGTTCATCCTTGACTTTAGGTTATTTGGTACCTAGAATTTATAATTGCGATGATGATATGCTATGGATGATTGTATGGTTGAAATCTTCCGGAACCATTGAGTGAAATAGATGAGTTGAGAGACGTTCCATTGCCGATGTGTTTCTATCAAGTCTTCAAGGAATTCGTTCCAAGCGACATTCTTTGAACCATCCTCTGAATCTTGGACTATTGCATGGAATGGGATGCGGTGAGCAGTCCCCAGTTATACTTCTATTATATCCGATGGCGTGGCCGGATATGTGAATGTATCTCTGTGGCTTGCTTTTGGAGTCTTTGATGGTTGTCAGGATGGATTGCAATGAGCAGTCCCCAATCGCACTTCTCTTTAGTTTCTGAAGTTGTTTTCTCCGAGCAGGCTTGGGATCCGCCGCGGCCTCGTAAAGTGTTGCAGGCGCCTTCTAGACAAAAAGGTGAAATATTCTTACACTACACCCTTGAAGAGTAGATGACTTTGTCGTGGTTATGACTTTTGGGTTGATCGTGTCTCATGAGATTTGATGATGAAGGGATTCCGTGTAGAGCCTCAATCCCCAAGTTTGGTTTACACGTTTCTATCTTGTATGGTCGGTGAGTTGACCATGATAAAGATATCATCTTGCATCCGTACTGGCGACTCTAATACTTCTTCCATGTGAAACTAAAATATGGAGAAGTATGGGTTACCTTTGTAGTGGTTGTTGTTATGGTAAACCTCTGGCTGGTATCAACAAACGAGCAACAATAGTTCTTGGCAGTAGACGTGATCCGAAGAGACTACATTGTCGTGGAAACAAAATAGGTTGGCAGGAATTGCATGGACGTCCATGGAAGCAAAAGGGATTGGCTAGATGCGTAAGCGAGTAACTGTCCACGAACACGAGCTTTGGAGAGATGGATCAAAAAGTGGCCACAACTACGAACCTTGGCTGGTTGTGATCACGTTCCCTGCCATGGAGGAGTGGCGACTTCTGGAGAGAATGTTGAAGCGGTTTCTGGAGCGAAACATTGAAGCGAAACGGCTTCTCCAGAGAATGTTGAAGCGGCTTCTAGAGCGAAACGTTGAAGCGGAGCGGCTTCTGGATCTAGAAGCGAAGCGGCTTCTCGAGAGAATGTTGAAGCGGCTTCTGGAGCGAAACATTGAAGCAGAGCGGCTTCTGGCTCTGGAAGCGGAGCGGCTTCTCGATAGAATGTTGAAGCGGCTTCTGGAGCGAAACATTGAAGCTGAGCGGCTTCTGGAGAGAATGTTGAAGCGACTTCTGGAGCGAAACGTTGAAGCGGAGCGGCTTCTGGAGAGAATGTTGAAGCGGCTTCTGGAGCGAAACATTGAAGCGGAGCGGCTTCTGGCTCTGGTAATAAGAGGCGTCACGTCATAGGGGATGCTTCTGGTATTGCTGGTGTCGGTGGTAGAGGATGTAACGCCATGGTGTTGGTCATTCCCTTTTTGCTCTCGTCCGATACGTACACATACTCTATTCTCTTAGGGGTCTCTCCACAAAACTGAATTTTCAGGTTGCAAATCCAAGTTTATTATGTGACGCAATCCTGGCCGCGAGAAGTCCCCAGTCGTCCTTTATTGTCTGAGGAAATTACCTTCAGGTCACTTGTATCGGAAACTATCAAAAACAGCGCCATGGCTCGGTTTGGCATGTGCACTTGAGGAGGAGATTTTCCAGGTGAGTCGCACTACGAGATCTATCAAGAACTTCCTGTCTTTCCATCAAATCAGCAATGGTAATGGGAAATCGGCTTCTCTGGATCCTCCGGTCTCTCGTCCTGATGGTGGAGTAGCAGCGGCTCTGGTGACGGTTGGAGGTGTCACACTTGAAGAAATATTGGGGGTGGCGGCAGAGGCTCTGGCTCTGGTGATCGGAGGTGTAACATCTGAAGGAACATTTTTCGCGCCGCTGGTGTTGACAGGTGGCGTATTAATGCCACTGGAAGGAACATTAATACCGAGTATGATTTCAGCGCTAGTATTTTCAGGGTTTGTTGCTGATCCGGACCTGAGTTCTACCATCTTGAGATCGGGATTGAAAAATAAAATTGGAAATTAAAAATTGATATTGCAACCGAGAGATTAATCTCCCACTGTGGTCGCCAATTGTTTGTGGGTGAAAACTGTTTCAGCTGGTTTTGGTAATTTTGGGTGTGTGGATGAGAAACAAATCTAAAACCTAAACAATGCACTGCATGGGAGTACTTTTGATTCGAGAGATCAATCTATACAATCCTGGCCTAAACCAAGAAATGGTCGTTCCAGGCTTGCTTCGGTCACAAAGTGAAGGAGAAGGGTTGGTCTTAGGGAGGGAAGCGAAGAAAGTGTTGAGACCAGAATGGTTGATTCTGAAGGTGTGGCTGTTTTATGACTTGTATCAGAAAGTGGAACTGGATTGCAGAATGAAAAGCTATCAGTTCTTTGGTGATTTCTGGATACTGTGTTGTTCACTGACCAAAACTTGTTCTTTGGTGGAAATAGGTAAAATCTATTTATACAACTCATAATAAAATGTACCCTGGTCTCATAGGAAGTGGAAACGATTGAGTGGTGAAAGAGTGGAGTAACGTGTAACCATCAGAAATTATGCTTTCATGATGAAGGAAGTGGATCTGTTTACACCATTACTTCTTGCCATCACTAACCGTCCCGCTTCATGACACTTTCCTGTAACGGGGGTATTGCACGCCGCACGCTGTAAACCGCCATACCAATACCCTGATGAGTATCCCCCAGTTTGTGACATGTTTGATGTCTCGAGTATTTTCGTGGAAAACATGTAGCACTTTGCTACGTGTGGCAAGTCAAAATCAAGAGACTTGTTGCAGGAAAATATCATGTGATGTTATTAGGCTCGTCTTGGATGGTCGCCTAAAACTTGCCACAAGTTTGTTAGTTTGGTGGCGAACTTGGATTGCTGAGATTGCATCTCATGAGGAAGGGTAGCCGTTGATTATGGCTACCTTATGTTGGCGCCTGATAATGGTACAGTGGCGCCTTTAGCACATGCCAGTGGTACTGCGGCATGGCTGGCAAAGTTCGTGCATTCCTGTGGCACGGAGGAATGGATGGCATAGTTTGTGCATGCCAGCGGCACGATGGTGCAAGTAGCGCCTGGCGTAGCCATGGCCACTAAATTTTGGTACATTGGTGTTAGAGTCAAATGTGGTGTGGCAACATCAGTTTCAGTGTACCCATCAATCCCAATGCTCTGTGGAACATTGTTTTGGCTCGGTTGGCGAAGCAACTTTGCCTAAATTAGGGTTTGGCATGCCGAAACCCTAATTAGTGCATAAGGCATGCAACATGCGGCATGTGGCCGTGGATGGCATGTGCACTTGGCATGCCCGTTTGGCATGCGCGCCTGACATGCTCGTTTTGGCATATTTGGCATGTCGTGCGCCTGGCATGCTCGTTTTGTCATGTTTGGCATGTCGTTAGCATGTTGGCGCGGTTTTGGGAAGCCAACTTAGTATGGATACCTCTTGACATAATTTCCAGTTCTTTTAAAGTTGTGGCAGGTTTAGAGCAACCTGATTGGTCAATAAAAGTAGGAGGAAAGCTAGGCATGGGCGTGGCCACTCTTTTGGTGCGCGTGGAAGGTTTAATGCGACATGATTGACAGATTAAAATAGGGGCGGCCAAGCATGGGCGTGGTCACCCTTTTGGTGCGTGTGGTAGGTTTAATGCGACTTGATTGGTCGATGAAAGTAGGGGGCCGGCCAAGCATGGGCGTGGCCACCCTTTTGGTGCGCGTGGTAGGTTTAACGCGACCTGATTGGTCGATGGGAGTAGGGACGGAAAGTATGGGCCCAACCACAACTCGTGGACATGTGGCGAGTTTGAAGCGACCTGATTGGTCGACAAAGGAATAAGGGCCGGTTAGGTAGCATGGGGCGTGGCCAAGTGGCGTCGGCTATCCTATGGCGTGGCCACGCTCCCTCTCATTGCTGCTCCTACTCCGCGGTTCTGTTATTCTTTGCTTTCTGACTGAGTATTTCGTGCAAGGGCCTTAACCTTGGTACTTGGAAATACGTGCTACTCTGCTGCGAGTGAACACAAATCCGTCATGCCATACCGATTTAAGGATTCTGCCGGGGAACATAGCACAGGAAAAGTACTCAGTGAGTCTTACATTAATAAGTAATATAGGTAAGGCGCTGAAATTTACAGAGCATCTGGGATTGTTGCTACATGCGCCAGTCTGGATAAATTTCATGTAAATATATTGAACGGCTCAATAAATGTGCCAGTGGAGAGATTGACACTCATGGCTTCGTTTCCTCGCAGAGTGACGTCACATCAGATGCAAGGTTTTACAAATTTAACCCTGAGCTAAAAACCACCATCAACACTGTGTTAATTCTTTTCCGCATTATATTTGTTTATATAATTGAAATATCACAAGTTGTGCGTAAGTTCATTCAATTATGAATCCGACCTTTGGGTTGTTGATTAAATTGATTGACACTTGGATATTGGTTTTTGATACCGTCCAAGTTATTTATTATATTAAATCGGGCTTGCAAATTCCTATTTGTTTGATTGCAGATTGAATTGAGAAATTGAGATATAACCTTTGATATACTTTTCTCAAGATTGAGTCTGACTGTCTAGTTGATTCTCTTGAAAGTATATTGGAGTCAACCCATACAAATTTCCAAACGAATTATTGGGTGTGGTTGTTAGACCGCCGTTTTTTCAATTGGTATCAGAGCAGGCAAACACGCTAAGACCTCATAAGTGTGTGTTTGTAGCAATCTGATTCTATGGACAGAAGTGCTATCTCTATACGCGTACCACCAGTCTTCGATGTCACGAACTATTTATGGTGGAAAATTGATATGCATTCTTTTATACAAGCGCGAGATTTTCAATCATGGGTTCGTATTGTTAATAGCTATGATCCTCCATTAGTTACAGTAGATGGTGTAACCGTTGCAAAGGATATTGGTGATTATGATAAACTTGAGATTCTTGGTTCAAAGAAAAATTCTGACGGATTAAATTCTATCATCCATGCCATTACCCCAGATCTTCAGCACCACGTTACTGCATGTAATAAGTCTAAAGATGCATGGGATATCTTAAAAACCGTATTCGAAGGGAATGCCGCAGAGAAAGAAGCAAGGATTCAAAATCTAGCTTCTGACTGGGAAAACCTTCGCATGTATGATGATGAAACCTTTGATGAGTTTAACCAAAGACTTTCTCAAATAGTTAACTCCTCGTATTCATTATGAAGAACTATTCCGGAGAAAGTTATTGTGTGCAAAATTCTCAGGTCTCTACCATCAAGATACGAGTCTAAGAAACGTGTCATTGAAGAAGCAAACGATCTTCTACACTCTCCAGAAATACTCTTGTTGGAAAGTTAAAGATCTTTGATAATGAACACGCATCTAGAAAAGAGGTGATTTCTCTTAAAGCTGCAAACAATTCTGAATCCTCTAAGGATAAATCTGGTTCGCCAGATACTAAGGATGTTACTCCATGACAATTTAGAAAACTCTTGCGAGACAGGAAAAAGAGTTTTTCTAAAGTTACAACATCTCCTAATGATGATGTACAATGCTATAATTGTCCTGGTTTCGGGCACTTGTCTTCAGTATGTCCTAGATGGAGCCGTAGACAATCGGCATATGCAGCAGGTTTGCCTACTCTTGATGATGGACCCGAATATTATAATCACCAAGAGTACGCAAGCGAGGTTGTATTAGCTTCTGGAAAAATTCTTTCGGATACTGATTTTGACGAAGAAGTGTTCCATGTAGATCCAGTTGCTAATAAACTTCTTAAGCAATGTCATCAAAAACTTTCGGAAGCTGAAAGCACCATATTCAGTGAGAAAGTAAAATATGACAGACTTCATAGTCGGAATAAATATTTGCAAGACCAACTTGATTCTATTGGTGCAAGAGATTATCTCAACGAAATACGAAAGCTTAAAGAAGAAATTGCCGGAAGTCGTGATCGGGAAATTATTCTTCAAGAAAAACTAGATAACTTGGAGAACATTGAGATGAACTTGTTATTTGATTTGGAATGAGAAGATCTCAAATTTCAATGTGAATCATCCAAGAATGATCTAGTTATTGCGCTTGAAAAGGTCAAAAGGTTGGAAGAAGAAAACTCGAGATTAAAAGAGAGTTTGTCTAGAAATAGCAGCTCAGATAAATTAACCTCAATATTAGGAGCATGTAAAATTCATCATGATACACGAGGATTGGGCTATGAAGGAATAGACGCTCCTAGTATTTGCAAAGAGGTAAAATTTGTCAGAGCTAAAAATTCTTCTCAACCAAAACCTTCCACGGTTGAAAAAAGTGAAGTGTCTCTGCCAACTGCCGATGACGAAAAGAGGAAATTTTGTCAAGCTACAAAGAAATCACATACACATTCACGTAACACCAAACATAAGTTTTTCCATTCTACTAAACATTGCTTTTATTGTGGAAAACCAGGTCACTTGCAAAGGAATTGCAGATTTCTTAAACGAGATAAAACCAGATCTGATTTTGTTAAGATGACAAGATCTTATGTTCCAAACTGGAGAAAAACTGAGTTTCATAATATCAGTTCTTCTAGTATTCCCTCCAAGAAATTTCATAATTATATTGGGGAGAAAAATAAATATGTTGCTCCAAAAGCTACTCAGAAATGGGTACCAAAGAAGATCAATAAAGCAACAAGTACTATTAAGAAGGATCTCCCAGACAAGAGTTCGACAAGGAATAACATCTTAAAAAGGTATGGAACAATTATTGAAAGTTTCAAGGAAGTTGTTAAATTCCTAGAGTCCATGCATGATTTTGTTTCAAATACATGTGAAGAGCAAGATTTTGTTCACCTCAACACAACCTGATTGTGTTGGAAGTGCATCCTCACCAAGAAGCCCTAGTAAATGCGGTGAGGATTACAAAACAATTGGGGCGCACATATTATGTTGGGTAATTTTTGAATATGTGGAACAATTTACTGTTTCGAGCTGGGTTTAACTCGCTTACATATTTCTCGAAATATTTGTTGGTAAGCTTTCGCTTTGGCCAAGTTCATCTTTACTCGTGATGAAAGTCATGCTAAGTTTCAATCACTTGAAAATGGCTTTGACGAAAAATGGTTTGTGAATAAAAACTATATAACGTCCCCTAAGAATGTTTCAATGATTGAAATAAGAGTTTAGATTATATAACCATTGTTGGATATAAACATTGTAAGGTAACACATATGTGTATAAGTCCTTATTCCTTGAACCAAAGTATGCGTACTTTGCTGCTCAGGAAAACCAGAACTAGAGTCCGCGTACCAAGTCCTCGTATTGTCGGAAGTTCTCATCCCGAGAAATTCTGCTGGAGTTTGTAAACTAAAAACAAACTTATTCCGGTTACTTAAGTCTGCGTACCAGTTCGCGTACTTAAGTTGGTTATTTTCTAAAAACGATTATTTGTGAACTTAAACTTATATAAACTAAGGAATGCATAATTGCAAACCGTTGCTATAAAGTTCATGAATTGATTCGAGTGAATCAAATTGTTTTTGATTCAATTGTGTCTATTATAAAGATCTAAGCAATTGAACAACTCTCTAACTAGTTCATTTGAGTCATTTGAACTAGTTATGGTTAAGATGAATATGGCTAGATACCACGCGTATGATTCTTAATTACCTAACTTGATTTGTGATTTAAATTCTTAAGCATAATAGGTTAGAAGCAATAATTAAAGCCATTGGATGCTGGTTTTTATTGTCAAAGAAACTTTTTCATACACTTATGGTAACCATTCTTGGTGTAAATCCTTGTGGAAAAGGTTATTCTTCCTTCTAAGCATATCAATTCTTGTTTATACAAGTTTGTATCTTAGAAAAGATGATCACAATACTTGATCTTCATGATTACATATTGTGTATTGTTACCATGAGATAGTTCTATTTTTAGTAACACGATATCATGAGAGACTTTCAATGATTGGTCTTTAGCTCGTATCTCCTTGTGGGATTTCTAAAATCCAATATATAAATCCTTCTTCCTGGAGAAAGGTCACTCTTGTTGTTCTTTCGAGAATGACATTTTATGGGGGAGAGTTCTTAATTGAGCTTATGCTTAATTGCCAAATCTTTGTGGGGAGTGCAGTTGTGGAACATGTAGGGGTTAACTTGTATCTTAATAAACTGCTTGATGAAGTCACTAAGTTTCGACTCTGTGATATCATCTAAAGTAAAGTTGATATGTTTTCCTTTGGTCAAGAAGTTCCTCTATGAAAATTTCATTAGGATCCCACTAGTTTTCATACCTTTGCCAATTTATATTGACAAAAAGGGGGAGAATTATTTTGTAGTTCACACTACATGTACATATGGTTTACGGATTATTATGTAAGGGGGAGTGGTTCTCATTGTGAGATGAAGTATTGACTAAGGGGGAGTGATACATATCACCGTAGTATTATTGTCAAAGTTGTGATACAATTGAACTTTGATGATGTGTAATAATACTATGATGGATCTTCAACAAGTACAGGATGAGCACACGCATTGTTGAAGAACCAAGGAAATCAAGCATGTTGGATTTTGGAGCTGTAATGCTTTTAACAAGTACAATCCATATGTAAAATGGTTTTGTCACTAAAATTGACAAAGGGGGAGATTGTTAGAGCATTGCTCGGTTGAACCCAGTAGCGTTGGTATGTCAAGTTAGTTTTCTATTTTAGTTTCCAAAATGCATTCTTGATTTAGTATACTAAAGATAGTTTCGGACTAGATTAGGTCTAAGAAGAACTATTCTTAAGGATGAAGATTGTAGATTACAAGAAGACATCAACATGGAATTGATCAACAAAGGTATGTGGTAATTGATTTCATTTGGATTCTTGTTTAATTCTATCTTTCTAATCTATCGAAACAAATGCTCACTTTATGGAACAATTCCGATGACGGTTAATGTACATTTATATATATATATATACTCAAGGTTATTTAAGCCACGACTTTTGTGACAATAACCTTTATCCCTGGAAAGGTTCTCATGTTATAGTGAATGAGCTTACGAATTCAATGAGCCAAGAATCACTCAATTCCGAGTTATAACGATGAAGTTATGAGTGATTTATTAAAGTAACAATTATGCTGTAATTGTTACAGTTCGTTAGTAGGAAACAATCCATGGACTGTTTGTAACGGTTCAGGACTTGGGCCCAATTACGTGACTAAAAGGCATTTTTGGTCAAGTTGGTGATATTTCCTTATCTAGGCAAGATGACTAGTAATCCAAACATATTTGATTATCAAATTAAAGTGTTTGTGATAACTTTTAATTCCTTCCTAAGTTAAAATGTGATTTATTCACATAAATACAATATTTGCTAACTAATTATTTATTTAATTATTTTGGCAAGAGTTGTAACTTAGGAAAGACTTCAAAAATTAGGAGAGTCTTGAAAAAGGAAAATAGCTATGCTTATCTTTCAAGCAACCTTTCACTATAAATAAAGGGTTGTTTTCATCCCCTTTGGAAAATTGGTGTAAGCTTCATAAGGTTGTTTTCCATGTCTTCTGTTCTTCGTGAACAACAGTGAGATAAAAGTCTTTGTATTGGGGATCACAAAGCCGAGTTGGATTAATCTTCGTGATTGATTATACAACTTGTAATCTAGGTTTTTCACCTCTTTTCTATTCTAAGGTTTTCTCTTCTGATATAAAACCATTTAAGAGTTGTTGATCATAAACCCTATGTTTTGATAGATTTCTGTTTCCGATCGTATACCAACACTTGTTAGTCGAAATCGGAAGATAGAAATAAAACTTCGATTAAGGTATCTCCTAAAAATCCTTAAGAATTTTTAAACAAGATATCTCTATATTTATTCTAGTTGTTCTTGTTGTAGAATCATTAGGTTTCTCTTCCTTTATTGAAGAATATAATAATCCCTAATCTACAAGTTTGTTTTGATATTACTTTTACCTAGTAATTGTTTTTATCAAAATAAACACAAGATTTCCAAAACCTTGATTTACATCTAAAGGGAAATCAAATCGGTGTTTTGTGCAAACAAAAGATCGAATTATATCAATCGTGTTGTTGTATCTTCTAAAGAGAGCCTTGGATTCTGCTAGAAGATTTACGAGAAGAATTCCTAAAGACAATCGGTGTTGTGCTAGGAGTTTTATTAGTGCTGAAGCAGGTATTACATCTAGTCCGAATAGGTAGTAGGAAATTGGTGTAACAACTTATAATCAGTGTGTGTTTATTCTGGACTAGGTCCCGAGGTTTTTCTGCATTTGCGGTTTCCTCGTTAACAAAATTTCTGGTGTCTGTGTTATTTCTTTTTCGCATCATATTTGTTTATATAATTGAAATATCACAGGTTGTGCGTAAGTTCAATCAATTGTGAATCCGACCTTTGGGTTGTTGATTAAATTGATTGACACTTGGATATTGGTTTTTGATACCGTCCAAGTTATTTCTTATATTAAATCGGGCTCGCAAATTCCTACTTGTTTGATTGCGGATTGAATTGAGAAATTGAGATATAACTCTTTGATATACTTTTCTCAAGATTGAGTCTGATTGTCTAGTTGATTATCTTGAAAGTATATTGGAGTCGGTCCATACAGATTGACAAACGAATTATTGGGTGTGGTTGTTAGACCCCTGTTTTTGCAGGATGCGTATGTGATACAATTTTTTCCGGTTAAGAAAAACTATTCACAAAGCCTGACTTTTGTATTGGTATGACTTTTATTAGTGAAATCGATCTTAAGTAATCACCTGAGATGGTATGATCGTGTAGGATCAGAATCTCGCAGCAATAATGCCTCAGCGAAATTATCAACAACACAACACAAAAGCGTCGCAGAACAATTTTAGAAATGACATAATAAACGACGTCAGCTAAAATCATGAGAAAAATGTAATGATTCTGCGAAAATAAGAGAGTTTGCGAGAGTAACATTTGTAAGGTTGCGAGAATGTCGCGAGACATATCCTAAAATAAAGGACAGATTAGCTGTCATCCACTAGGTACTTCCCTATAAATAGTCGTTCAATTGTAAAGAAAAGAGAGAGATCTTTTTTGAGTAAGAAACAAGTAAATAGGAGAGAGAAAATCTAGAGCAGTGGTTATTCTTGATTCCTTTATCTTTTCTTGTAAGATTGTTCAAAGATTCATCAATAAAATTAAGATTGTTAATCTAAAAATGAGTTGAGTGTTAATGAAATCATATGAGGGGTGTAGTGTAGGATTTCCTGCAACTACATAATGGAGCTAGAAACAGGGAACATTGAAGATTATTCTAGAAAAAATAGATTAATATTGAGGTTTGTGAAGATTTGGAGTAATTGATTAAGAATTTTACATAATTTCTTGCAATTCGTTAACATTGAAGAAATGGCTAGAAGAAGAAATACATCAGAACAACCAACTACTGTTAGAAGAAGCAAGAGAATTGTTGGAAGAGAAAGAAGTGAAATGGGAGAATCTACTAGAATGAGAAATAATGGAGAAAATCAAATTCAACTACTAGTTCAACAAACACTAGTACAAGGAAGGAATATAGATTATGATAGGGTGAGTATACACACTTGGCAATCAAATTCCGAAGAAGAAGTAGAAGAAGAGCAGCAAACTAGAAACCATAGACAGGTAGAGAAATCAAGAGGCAGACGAAGCAATAATTCATGGAGATGAGGAAATTGGAGCGTTAGAAACTTTGAGACGAAGAATACATGAAGAAAGAAGAGCTGAGGCAGAAGAACGTGCAAATCTAACAAGGAAAAATCACGAATTGAGGATGGAAAATATGAGACTACATAGTAGAAGATCGAGAAGTATTACAAAATCATATTCAAGATCGACTAGAAGAGAGATGAGGCGAAATTCACCCACAACTAATGCTGGAAACAATATTCAAGAAGAAATATCAAATCCTAATGAAGAATATCGCGAAAATATAGAAAGAACGGATGATCGTTACGTTCCACAAAATGAAACTTTTGATGATATGCAAAATGGTAGAATTCAAGAGAATGGACAACGTCAGGGACGAAATGATCAAGATGGCGAAGGAAATCGATAGGAAGGAAGGAGAATCTTACATGAGAGAGAAACTCAAAGAAATCAACAAATAATTGAAGAAGAAATTGAAAGACATTATGCTGAACAAGCACGTTTAATTTGCGAACGTGAAAGATTGAGAGCGGAAATGGAAGAACAAGAGTTTCAGGAGACAATTCGCCAGAACAATCACGATAATCGAGAAAGAAGGCGTACACAGAACTGGAATAACAGTAATATCAATGAAGAGTATGATAGAATACAAAGGATGGCTGAAAGACAGCGAATGGAATTAATAAGAAATGAACAAAATCATGAAGGGGAAAATGAGAGACATAATCATATGCGAATTCAAGATAGAGATGAAGAAGAGACTCGCAGAAGAAGACGAGATGAGGATAATGAAGAAGAAATGCAAAATTTCGCGAGAGAAGAAAGACATGAACGCAGAAGAAGAGAAGCGAAATGAAAAAGACCAATGGATCAAAATTCAGGTGTAAATAAACAAATCTTGAAAGAGTTAGAAGAAATGAGAGGAATCCTAAATAATAGAGGAGAAGTAGGCAGAAGACAATTGGATGAAGCTATAGAAGAAGCTGTGAAAACTCCATTTACAAGGGAAGTACAATTAGGAGGAATACTAGCGAAATGAAATTTGCCCACATTAACCAGCATTTTTGATGGAACAACTTGTGCAATTCAACACATTAAAGCCTACGTGAGGTGCATGTTGCAATGGGAAAATCATGATGTTGTATAATGCAAGTATTTCGCATCCAGCTTAACAGGGGAGGCGTTAAAATGGTTCGAAGGTCTACCAAAGAATACAATAACATCCTTCAATCATTTGCAGACTACATTCCTGGGGGCATATATAAGTAATAATTCTTCGCGACCTGGTATTGAAGACGTGTTTGGATTAAAACAAAGGATTGGTGAAAGTTTGAAGCACTTAACTAAAAGATGGAGGACTATGTGTAGCGAAATGACTGGCCGTGTAGATGAGAGATATCTTATATTATCATTTATCAATGCTATGTTTGCAACCAACCTATTGTATGTCCAAATTTTCAGAGTCAAGAATACGATCACAATGACTGAATTGCGAGAACACCAGTTCACAAACAGCGAATGCAAGCTTATTACCCAAGCTAATAAACACAGTAGCGAATACTTCGCAAGTACAACAAGAGAAGGTGACAGGTAATAATCAACATAAACTGGTGGCTATGGGAAGCCGAGATCAAGAGGAGTATGAAGGAGAAAGAAATTTCTACAATTGTGGTGGAAATAACAAGATTCAAAGACTCGATCAACCACAAGAAACTTATGGAGGTCAAAGACAAAACTATAATAGAGGACAAGGAGGTCACAAGGTAGTATGGGAAGAAATCAAGATGCCACCTCTAAATGCAAGTGTGGAGAAAATATGGGAAGCTATAATTTTGATGGAGAATATACCAACACCATGGAACATGGGAACGGAACCACCTCCAAACCACAAAAGTCATGAGTTTTGTTCTTATCATTATTTTCATGGACATACAACAAATGATTGCAGAAATGTAAAAAAAATTATTCTGAGAATGATAGATCAAGGAAAACTAAACCACTTTTTGGTAGGGCACCCACAATCTCAACCATTGCCGCCACCACCACCAGAGCATCACAAAGTAAACACGATGAAAAAGAAGGAAACATTCTTCATAGAAGTTGGTGCAAAAGCAAAGAATCGATTCTGTCACTCTATCGTACATTCATACAAGACAATTGAAGATTTTCATGACAATATTTTAAGTAGAGTGTTCGCAAGAGATAATGAGGTACACGGTTGAGTCAAGAGTGTCAGGGGCGTTTGAAGCGCACCTTGCCATTCTTGACAAGTCTTGGCTTATACTGCACTCGGTCCGAAGAAAACCCACTTAGGGTGCAGTCTCGTAACCATAAGCCCTTTAGGTAAAAGGGATAAGAGGCTGCGAAAACAACTGGTTGTTGTTAAGACCGGATGGGAGGAAATAACCTTGTATGGTAGAAGTACGCCTCCTTGAAGGGTCAACCAGGGGGAATATAAGGGTGGCACCCTCCATTAGGGAGATGATAAGTGTCTTAAGACGCAAATGTCATGAGACTTTTTACTCGCAAGGGTATTAAGGCTTGTCATATTTGTGCAACAATCCTGAAGAGGCAATAATACAAAAGAAAAAGATAAGACGAGATCAATGGGTTTTCGCATAAAAGTGCGAAGACGTCCTGCGATTTCGTCGCAAGACGACAATGTCATGGGGATTTATTTTCGTAAGAATATTTAGGCCTGTCATATTTTCGCAACATTCCTGAAGAGGCCATAATACAAAAGAAAAAGTTAAGGCAAGATCAATGGGTTTTTGCATGAAAGTGCAAGAACGTCCTGCGATTTTGTCGCAATGACAAGATGTGGCATAATAAGACCTTTAATTAGGAAGGCAAAATAAGACCACACAGGAATGAGATTTTGAAAAGAATCAAAATTCACTTCGCATAATATTGCGAAATTATACATAAATAACTGCAAAGTTGAGGAACAAAATAAGAAAAGTCTGCAAAATCTCTCATTTGGATACAAATAACAGAGGCAAGTATGGGAATGAATGAAATCAGAAAATGTTATTTGTCTCCATATGATAGATTTACACAAAAATTCAACTCATATGATTATATTGATTAATTGTAGTGCAAGGAAGAATTATTTTAATGAATCCAGGTCAAAATGAAAGAAACTCATATATTAAGTAATATGGGGAACCAAAAGAATTCGCAAATATACAGAAAGAAGGAATAAATGTACAAATATTACAGAAGATCAAAGAAAGAAACAAAGACTACTTCTTAGTTGATTCTTCATCATCTTCATCAGACTTGTTCCCTTCTTCGTCTGCATCAGAATCTTCATCACCATCATAACCTTCATCACCATCGGATTCTTCATTATCAGCTTCGCTATCAGAACTAATCAGACTGGGAATATTCTTTGGGATCTCTTCCAAGAGACAAGGATAATCAGAATGAGGAATACTATGGTCATCACAAACCATTTCGATAGTTTGATTGCGAAAATGCATAGCATCATTCTTAAAATTCGCAACAGTGATCTTGATTTGATTCTTTAATCTAAAATACTTGTCGTTGCGAGAAGAAAGATTCTTTGCGAGTTCCTCTTTTTCAGCTTCAAGTTCCTCAATCTTTTCACGATATCTACTTTCAGAATCTGCGAGCAAACGACAATCAATTATTAACTTGATGAAAATTTATAAGAAACAGAAGATTTCGTAAAGAAGAGCAGTTAATAACTTTTTCTGTCAAAAATCATATCTCTAATCAAGGCTGTATGCTCAACTTGGAGACTAACATTTACACCTAAATATTTTCTGGCATCATCTAAGATTTTGGCAGCCCAAACAAATTCATCCTCATTACTTATAAGAAGACGACAACGAATTTGGTTTTCTCTTTCGCAGAGCTCGATGTTCTTGCGGTTAGCTTCATCTCGTTCAAGTTGAACTTCAAGAAGAGTCTCTTGGAATTTCTCCAAAGCCTTAGCACCTTGATCATAGATGCGACCCTTATCATCTATGAGACCGCTAATTTTGGTTCTCAACTCATTGATCTTCTCTTTAGAATTAAGAAGGAGACGCTTAAATCGGTTGGCCAAGCCTAAACTAGATATATGGTCAATTTCTAAGAGGCGAAATTTGGATCTAAGTTCATTCAGAGAAAGAGATGAAATTCTATAATTTGAGAAACTCTTCAAAGATTTATTAAGACGTTCGAGAAGGGTATCATTATCTAAGGCATTAGGAAATGAACGAAGAATGGTAGCTTCATCAGAAAGACCATAAATGTCTGCAAAAATTATCATTTAAATAAGATAAAACAACAGGTTGAATGAATGAAGGGAAAGGAGAAAAGTAACATACCATAGAGCTGATAATTAACTTGCTGAAGGATAGAGATTTTGTTCTTATACGAAGATAAATCAATTTCTAGTTGTCTGTTTTTCTCGCGAAGACATTTGACTTCAGCTTCCAGTTCTTCATTCTTTGTACGAAATTGAAGATTCTTCTTATCAAGATTTTCGCGCCTCCTTTCTAGATCTGAGGCAACAGCGAAAGAAGCTTTTCTAGCCTGCGAGAAAATATAAAAAATATTAATATAGAAAGAGATTTTGAGTTACAACAATGAAGAAGTAAAAGGATGAAAGTATACCAGACTATTAAGAGAATGCAGGAAATCGGGAGTCACTGATCTAGAAATTCCACGAAGAGAACTATCACCATCCAATAAAGGGACATCGCAAATTGTAGCGATAGCTTTGCAGGTATTAGCGAATTGGATATCTCTCATTCCTTGCAAATAATCAAAAAAGAGGCCAGAGAGTTTAGCCATAGAAGATTCAGGTGGAGAATCTTCACTTGCGGCAAGGTCATCATCATCCTCATCATCCTTGTCACTCTCGGAATTTTCATGAGAAGGAATAGTTGAAGGAGAAGAAGAACGGATTTTTCTCTTCTTTGAAGGAGGAGCAATTGATTTTTCCCTACGAAGAGCACCTTTGCCTTTATCACCAGTCTTCGCAATATTGGCAGGCTCTTCTATTTCAGCAATAATCTTCACACACAAATAGAAGTAAGAAATGGAGGCAAAAGTATACTGTTTAAAATCATAAAAGGATATTTCTTACCTCATCTGTGTATGAGTGAAGAGCTAACAAGGTACTAGTCTTCCCAGTCCCGTTATAACTATCTTTCAGTTTTTGGATCTGTAGAATTTCACAAGAGTTAGCGAATAAAAGAATAAAAATAGATAAAAAGATGGACATGAGCGAAACTGGAAGAAACATACCTCTTTCTCCTTCTCGGGCCAAGAGAATACCCAAGGTTGATAAGTAGCGAGATTCTCAGGAAGAACATTTGACCCAGCAATGTAAGGTCCTTTCAGCATCAAGGGAAAAAACACCATTTATCATCTTTGGATTGGCGAGGAGTTGCGTTCTTACCAGAATGCCAATCAATACATTGCATGATTATTTTAGCTTCATCAATGTTATCTTTCCTTTTCAAACGAATACCCCAGCGAGTATTCTCTTTATTCATGGAGATCAATTCATAATTTTCAAAGAAACTCGCTACTGTGTATTTCTCAGCAATTATCTCCAAGTCTGCGAATTTAGGATCCCTAAGTTCTTTGGAGTACAGATATCCTTTACCAGCACCACGGTTAGCGAATTCTAGCATCAGACGGATGCAATCCCCACTCAACTGGAAGATAGCTCGCGAAAATCCCGAATGAGCGAGAATTTTATAGAACAGAGAAATATCTGGGTCGTAAAGAGGAATGGGGAGACCTGCGATAATTTGACCTAGCGAAATTATGATTGATTGATCATCACAATATTGATAAGAAAAAAGTTTGATAAAATGAATTGACTTGGCACTTTCACCAGGAATGGTAGAAAGTGTGAAACCTTTCTCTGTAAGATCTTTTTGGACGTCTTTAAGTATTTCTCATGTTTATGGACACTTGGAGGAATATTTGAATATAGATTATGGGAATGAATAAAAAGTAAGAAGATTGAAGAAGGAAGGATTACAATAGCGGAACTTACGGAAGAACAATAAAGTTGCAGAGATGAGAGAATAAAAAGAGAAGAGAAAGTAAAAAGAAAGTGGAAAGAAGAGTAAGAAAGAATATATAAAGAAGATTTTTTTACTCGAAGAAATAAACACCATTAAGACGAAAAGACATGAGAGGTTGAAAAGCAGCGGTTACAGAAGACGTGTCAAGAAACATATGGAAGAAAGAATACGTGTGATAAATGCAGAATATGAAGAGATGAACAGCTGCGGCATTTCTCACATCATTCTCTACTTTGCAGAGAAGATATGAAAAGAGGCAAGATGTAGGATCAGAATCTCGCAGCAATAATGCCTCAGCGGAATTATCAACAACACAACACAACAGCGTCGCAAAACAATTTTAGAAATGACATAATAAACGACGTCAGCTAAAATCATGAGAAAAATGTAATGATTCTGCGAAAATAAAAGAGTTTGCGAGAGTAACATTTGTAAGGTTGCGAGAATGTTGCGAGACATATCCGAAAATAAAGGACAGATTAGCTGTCATCCACTAGGTACTTCCCTATAAATAGTCGTTCAATTGTAAAGAAAAGAAAGAGATCTTTTTTGAGTAAGAAACAAGTAAATAGGAGAGAGAAAATCTAGAGCAGTGGTTATTCTTGATTCCTTTATCTTTTCTTGTAAGAATGTTCAAAGATTCATCAATAAAATTAAGATTGTTAATCTAAAAATGAGTTGAGTGTTAATGAAATCATATGAGGGGTGTAGTGTAGGATTTCCTGCAACTACAGATTGATTTGTTGTAATTGGTATGACCAACTCTAGGCAAAGGGGAACCGATCCTAGTAAGAGGTGCAACCGACCACAAAAAGGGGAATCAATCCTTGTAAGAGGCGCAACAAGTTTCTAGTTATTGGGAACCGATCCTATGAACATGTGCAACTCTTTTTTAGTAATTGGGAACCGATCCTATGGATATCTGCAACAAATACAAGTTAGATACCATATATATGTGGGAACCGATCCTAGTACCTTGTCAATCAAGTTTTGGTAACTAGCTTGACTAATTCTAGTACCCACATGGAGGTAGAACCGAAACTTGTTTTGGTAGAACCGTAAAACCCGTGTTTGGTGATTTGATAGGATAATCAATCACATAGTTCTTGGAAGTCAGATGAATCAATTCTAAACTCGTTTTGGAAGTGTGGCAAATCGATTCCAAGATTGTAAGTATGAAATATGACTTATAAAGTAAAGATGTCCACATACTTTGAACATGTGCAGTAGCGCTTATCTTTTATTGTTCAAAGATATTTCTTAATAGCTAAAGGAGAATCCCGGATTGAAATAAATTAAGAATCTTTTAATTAAGGTTTTTAGTTTTACATATCTTTAGAAAATAAAAATTAGTAATGTGCATTTACTAGTTGGAGATTTTCTAAGAGATTTTCGGTCAATATTTGGACAAAGCATTTCCAGGAATTATGGAACCGTATTTGGAAATATATTGCATATCTTGAGAATATTTTCAGTTTTGGAAATTCCTTGGTGTCCAAACTTCCTCGGTCTATAAATATAAAAGTTTGCATTTCGAGCAAACTAATCCTCAGAGCCAGCAAAACTACCTAGTTGTGTTGTTACTGGTGGATCCGCCTATTCGGAGAGGAAAGTAACCTAATTAGGTGAAATCTCTTACGGCCGCTCAGTTTAAAGACTTCCTTGGGTTTGAGAAGCTCTATTAGTACCGTTGGTGGGAAACTAGATAATTGCGGTTTATTATTAGTTTTCGATTGATTTGATTGATTAACGGTGGTTGAACTTTGGTTACACCTAGTTTGTTTATGCTTGAGAATCTTCTCTTTTGATATATGATTCACTCAAACTAGATCGAAGTTTCGACGGGTGAAAAAGCGGGGGTCTAACAACACCACTCAATATTTCACTTAGCAATCTGTATGGACAAACTCAAATATACTTTTAAGAGAATCAACAAGACTCAATCAATTAAAAGTATATCAACGAGTTTATATCTCTCTCTTGATTTGATTTACTCAAGCAGGAACTGCGAGTTCTAATAAAATACAAGGAATAACTCGTATGGTACCAAAAACCAATATCCGAGGATCAATCAAGCCACTACAGACACTAGTCCAGATTGAACACACACTGTATTAAGCCGCTACAGACACTAGCCTACTCCAAGCTAACTTCGGACTGGAATGTAGTTGAACCCCAATCAGTCTCCCACTGATCCAAGGTACAGTTATACTCCCTACGCCTCTGATCCAAACAGGACATTGCGCACTTGATTCCCTTAGATGATCTCACCCACAACTAAGAGTTGCTACGACCCAAAATTGCAGGCTTTGACAATAAACAAATCTGTCCCACACAGACAAGTCTATCAAAGGATCAATCTGTCTCCCACAGAAAAACCCTAGAGTTTTTGTTCCGTCTTTTGATAATAATCAAGGTGAACAGGAACCAATTGATAATCCGGTCTTATATTCCCGAAGAACAGCCTAGATTAATCAATCACCTCACAACAATCTTAATCGTATGGTAACGAAACAAGATGTTGTGGAATCACAAACAATGAGACGAAGATGTTTGTGATTACTTTTTATATCTTGCCTATCGGAGATATCAAATCTCAATCCAATCAATCTGATTGTACTCGTACGATAGAAGATGCAAAATCAGATCACACAAGTATGATAAAAGTAGTATCGGTCTGGCTTCACAATCCCAATGAAGTCTTTAAGTCGTTAACCTGGTTTTAGAAGAAGAAAACCAAAGGTTAAAGGAGAACCGACTCTAGTACTCAAACTAGTATCACACGTAAGGTGTGTGGATTCGTTTTGCACAATACTAGATGTCTCCTTTATATAGTCTTTTAAATCAGGGTTTTGCCTTGGTAACAAAGCAATCAATATTCACCGTTAGATGAAAACCTGATTTAGATTCAAGATAATATTTCTCAATCGTTAGATCGAAAACTTAACTTGTTATACACAAATGAACTGCATGCTTCTAGGTTTGTTAACCGTACCCAAACGTGTACATTGTTGGTTCAACAATAGTTAACCAAAAGGTTAGCCATATGAGAATTTCATATCAACCATGTTCTTCTTCACCATAACTAGTTCAAATGACTCAAATGAACTAGTTAGAGAGTTGTTCAATTGCAAGGAAATCTTATGTAACTACACAAGACACAATTGAAGCAAAGATGATTTGGTTCACTTGAATCGGTTCATGAACTTTTATAGCCACGGTTTGGAAACTGCATTCCTTAGTCTTTTTAAAGTTTAAGTTCAGAAATCATCTTCAGATATATAACCTTCTTAAGTTCGAACACTAGGTTCGCGGATTTAAGCAACCGGCAGAGTTCACAAACTCCAGCAGAAATTCTCGGGATGAGAACTTCGCCGGTTCGCGGACTGGGTTCGCATACTGGGTTCACGGACTTAGCTCACGCAAGTAGTTTGTCAACTCCAGCAGAAATTCTCGGGTTTGAGAACTTCGGCAGTTCGCGGACTTGGAACTTTCCATTCTTCTGGTTCTCTTGATCAACAAAGTTCGAAAACTTTGGTTCAAGGAATAGGACTTATACATAAATGTGTTTCCACAACAATGCTTATGTCCATCATTGGTTATGTAATCTAAACTCTCATTCCAATCATTGAAACATTCTTAGAGGACGTTATATAGTTGTTACACCTTTCTCGTCAAAGCAATTTTCAAAGTGATTGAAACATATCATGACTTTCGACACTAGGTAAAGATAAACTTGGTCGAAAAGGAAAAGCTTACCAACACATATTTGAAGATATAGATAGGTGAGGTATACTCGGATCGAAATACCAAATGTGTATAATCTAAGTCTATATATATAGCATACGACTTTTTGTCTCAAGAAGTAGGAGATAGAGTACATAGACTTTTGAGTGACAGATAAGTTCAAGTCTTCACATACCTTTTTGTCGAGAAGTTCCACCGTTCCTTGAGTAGTTCTTCTACTTTTATGATGAATCGCCATGAAGTCCTTGAGATCAACTACACTTTCTATCCTAGTCCGAGACTTAGGTATAATAGACTAGAAATCAAGACTTATAGTTTTGATCACTAACATTGAAAAACATGCTTGAGATAGCAACGCATGCGAGTTCGACCGAGCAATGCTCTAACAACGGGGATATTTAGACTATTTCTAGATCTAAAGATGTCTTGTGATAATCCATTGTTAACAGACTCCGCTCTGTGTGTGATTGATCACAAGAGATTCAAGTTGATTGTGTGCAGGTTTTTATTGAAGATCTAAGAAGATTTGAAGACGAAGAAGATTTCTGATTTGGGTTCATAATCTTTGGTGTGCACAATACTTGTTTCGGTTGAAAAGGATCCAACTATAATTCGTTTATCTTTGTGATAAATTTGATTGATTAGTTGAGTAGATCGGCATCAGTACAATTCTTTGTGATTCAAAGTACTGATTGCAAAATCTTGACAATTACTTTGGTAGTTGATTATAAGATAGATCTAAGGACCTGACAAAAGAGTTTATTGGGATAAACGGAAGAGCCTTTTGTCGAACTCATATCACTTGATTGAAAAGAGTTGTTACCGAACATATTTATTCTTCCTTTACTATTTGGAATACGAACCAAAAGAATTATTCCAAGTGCGTGACTTATTAACAAGTTGGAGGCGCAGAGATACAAACGGAAGTAGGTGAACTATAGGTTTAGTTGCTCGGTCTCAACTATAAAAAGTTGCTTTAGATTTTGTATAGCGGCTTAATCCTGATAGTATTCAATTCTGGACAAGGTCCCGGGGTTTTTCTGCCAGACGCCTTTTTCTACCAATGGGAATAACAACCTTTACTACCAGACGCCTTGTTCATTTCTTCCATCGCAGCTGTCAGAGTGTCAAAAACCACTTTTTCCCCATCCGAAAGACCTCCAGAGAAATTACCTGTAATCGGGAGATGCATCAAAGCAACCACATCTTCTAAGGTAACAGTAAATTCTTCCCATCTACATATGAAGATGTGAGTGGGAACACACCAACGAGCCAGCAAAGCCACAATACTTTTCACATCATGGTTAATAGACAAGTCTCCAGAAGCTTGAATAACTCTCGTCACTTGTGCCTGGTTGAGCATAGCCCTGACATGAGGGAAACCCAACATATGCCTCGCCCATCCAGAATTTTTTTCCAAAGGGCATCGAGAAAGCTTGAACTCTATGGTCGATGCAAGGAAAAGCCCTCGTTCGAGACAAAGCCGTATTATCATCTTCGGGGTCACCAATTTCTTCTGAGTCACAGTCCTAGGGTTGATCAGAAGACGATATACTGGGGATTTGAGATATGCTTCAGCTCCTTTTGGATCCTCCCCGAAGAATGCATCGTCTATATTAGGAATGTTCTTCACGCCAGTGGCATCCTCCTCTTCCTCACCAATGGAGGTCTCGTCCATGCATGCATCATCCCTGGAGATGTCATCATCGGTATGCGATTCGTCCCTTGAAGTATCGTTGGCTGAGGAATTGGTCATTTTTGCTAAAACAACTGCAAAAGTCCACATTGCTTTCTACTTCAGTATGCTGTCCAGACATGAATCAAGGAAATACGACAAAAATCGTAACTCTTAACTCTTACATTTTGTACTTCCACTAACAATAGTGACAGTAACGGTAAAGTTAACACCTCAAAATCGTTCGTCTCTTCGAAAACTGCAAAAACGAACAAAACTTTACTAATTTCGAAACTGATTTTTCATAAAATCACGGACGCAATTTTCATAATGTGAACATTCACACAACTGACCCATGAAGTTCATAACAATACAATATTCTATCATAAATATATTGTCTATCTTTGAAGAATCCTCAAAATCCACGTTTTGATTTTTCGAAAAAACAACAATTAATGCAACTTGCATACACAAATTCTCAAGGATTTTATCTAACGAAAACAAACTCATTTAAATAAAATATATTATCATATTTTGAAAAATATATGTCACGGCTGCATATATATATATATATATATATATATAAAAATATTTTTCCTTCGTATCGTCGTTATTTGTCTTTAAAACGAAAGTTTATTTCAAAAATATTGTGAAAGCTCACATCTCATACATATGATAAAGTTTTGTATTTACATGAAAGCTCATAAGCAAAATTTTATCACTGGACAAAAGTTCATCATACATATTTTCCTTCGTGTCGTCGTTATTTGTCTTTAAAACGAATGATTATTCCGATTTCATGAAAATTCACTTCTTTTATGATGAAACCTTGGAATACATGAAAGCTCATACACTAAGTTTTATCACCGGACCTAGGTTCATATTTAAAAAAAAAATCTCTCTCAAAAATCAGGGATTATAGTTAGTTTTCAAAACTAACGATCAAACGAACGAACGTTTTCAAAAAACGAGGGTTTTTTCATAAAACTCACACCAATTGTATACACATGTATATGATTTCAACATGATCACTTCATGAAATTCATGTAAACAACAACAAACATCAAAAAAAAAAAATCGCTCACCTGGTCGGCCGGCCGGAAACTGGCTGGACGATGGCGGCGACGGTCGGCGACAATCGGAACTCCGACAGAAAACTCCTGATGCTCGGACGTGATGAAGATGAAGGCGTGATGGAGCTCTGGGCGTGAAATAAAAAAAAAATGATTAATCCCTTTTATATCAATTTTATTTCCAAAACCTAATTTTCTAAGGATTTCCTTATTGGGCCCGACCCGCGAATCCTAACCGACCACGAACTCGTCGTCCAAACCAGCGGTTCGACACCAATTTATGCTCATTAAACGACGCTCCAATCATGACATTGAAGCCTTCATCAAGTCGTGGTTTTCTCATGCTCTCTAAATCCGGTAACGTCTCAACTTATGACTAAGTTCAATTACTGGTATTATTATTTATGGCCGGAAAATCACCATTTAATGCTGACTGAGGAACACAACTTTCCTTAGTAAGCAGGGGACTTAATGTAGATGGTGCCTTTTAGACAAAGGCTAAAATCTTAAACTCATAATCATACGAAGCTCTGATTCAACCATCAGACGTGAGTATCGAGAAACGACTCTCTCATCGAATTCTCAATGGAGAGTACTTTCTCTCAGAGTACATGTAGATATGTAGTCTCACGACTGGACAACGACATATCTCATGAATACTGAATACTTTCAGTAATTATTTCTATATAGTATCACGAGATGGACGGCTCCTAGACAGCTTGCTCTGCTAGTATAGAGCGATAACGTCTTCAGGAACAAACAACAAGTTTACCCTGACTATATAAAAGATATGACTTACCGACAAGCTCATATCGGGATAATTAATGCTCCTAGGAAGCTTGCTCTGCTAGTATAGAGCCACAAAGCTAATTATTCCTAATTAAGATTAATTCTGTCGTGACATTCACTACTGAATTCCCAGAATAATCTATTACTGCTCCTATCCCATGGTCGAATCCACGACTGGTCCCATGGAATGGCAATAACAATTGCTCCTATTCCATGGTCGAATCCACGACTGGTCCCATGGAATGGCAATAAACAATTGTTCTGATTCTATGATCGAATCCACAGCTTCATCTCATAGAATAACAATGACTATATTATCTCATTACTCCGATTTCGTGATCGAATCCACAACTGGTCTCATAAATGGTAATAGATAAATCTTAATTACTCTGATTCTATGGTCGAACCTACGATCCCATGGAATGGTAATGCTCACTTTATTATTCTGAATTCGTAGTCGAATCCTCAGCTGATCTTATGAATTAATAATAAACATCTTATTGTGAAGTTTTGTGAATTATTCTCCACCGAATTCCACAATTAGTAATAAATAATCAACAACCGGGCGTCTGAGCTACCTCTAAGAAAGCCTCGATTCAAATCTTGAAGGTGTATTCAACAACGATACACTAACAGTCACCGCACGAACGAGTATTTCAAATCTCCTTCGTCTCGAGGAAACTTCTCGGTTTCATGGTACTTCCATAAATCCATAAAAAATAATATAAAATTAAGGAAAGGAGTGTGGGGCGTGACCATTGGCCAACCGACCATGCCTTGGTCCCAACCGGCCCCACACCCCACGGTTCCTTATTATTTTATTATTATTATTTCTCTAATTTCATGAAAAAAATCCTTGATTTCATGGTATTTTTGCACAAATCATCATATAATAAAAAATAAAATAAAATTATGAAAAACTTGTGGGACCGGGCCACTAGCCGGCCGGCCATGCCCTAGCCGGTCCCACACGCCCTTTGCTTTATTATTTTATTATTTTATTATTATTTATCCTATTTTTCCTTGAATTCATCAAATTCCTTGATTTTATGGTATTTCTCTCAAATTAGGAAAAATTCCCTCAAATCATCAAAAATACCTACAAAATATTAAAAAATTATGAAAAACTCGTGGGACCGGTCCATAACCGGCCGGCCATGTCTCCACGGTCCCACATGCCCTTGTTTTTATTATTTTAATATTTTTTGCTTCCCTGAACTCATGAAAACTCCTTCAATTCATGGAAACTCCCTAAATTCATCAAATTTCTCAAAATTCATGAATTTTTCATAATATCATCAAAATATTATAAAATTAAGGAAAAGGCACCACAGGACCGTAGTCACGACCGGCCGACCATGCCTTGACCACGGAGGTCCCATACCTCCTCATTCCTTATTTTATAATTATTTTTCATCATCTCATGGTGTTTTCCTCAGCTTCGTCAAAACCCTAATTTTGGCATATTTTCTCGAATGGATGCTCAATTGCACGCCAGAAAATATCAAAATTCTCAGGACTGAGACGCGGACGCCTTGGGGACACGAGCACGCTATCTTGACCGACCAAGATTGGCTCTTTGGCTCACGGAAGTCGGTCCCATCAATTTTCACAGTTTTGACCTAATTTGCACAATTGCTCGTATTAGGTCCAAAAATCTTCCAAACTCTTCCAAACACTTCAGGAGTTCTTTGTATTTGCTCACGTGAGCATATGGACACTACATGGTTGATCCACGGTCCCATGTAGTCGCTCCCTCATTCGTCCCATGGTAAAATTCTGACGAACCATGAATTGATCATCAATTGATCAAATTAGGGTTTCTGAATCCAAGGATCATCATTCCAGATTCCAACCTTAATAATTTTACGACGACCTGATGGTCATTAATCTTATTAATTATGATCGGTTCAACAACCAGTACTTTAATTAATATTTTGGTCATGCTGCCAATAATCCATCAGATGAACAACACATGCTCAGACGATCAAATATTCAACAATTCATCACATGAGCAACACTTGCTCAGATGATAAATATTTGCTCAAACCAAGTAATATTGGTTCAACAATTAATATTCAACGATCCATCGAATGAGCAATACTTGCTCACTTCATCGTAAGAACTATACCTCTGTCTCATGACATGTTCAATTCATGAGTTTCAGAACATCATGTTCAACTCAGCAACTACATGGACTCATCATCCCATCAAACCATGAAGTCATCAATTGACTAACAAACCACGAGACGTCAATCGTGTCACTTGGGGGATATCACTTAGGGTTTTGGTCTGGCGGTCTATGACACGTGTGTTCAAACACACGATGAAATGTGAGCAAGTCGTGCAATCAGTTGAAGGAATTCACGAGGTAGTGGGTGGAAAATCGACCAAGTTTCCACACGTTGAGCAACTGGTCTCAAACACGATCTCCACTTCCCCACTCCTTGATTCCATCAACTGTCACACTTCATGGAATCATGGTGTCTAAAATTCCAGCAATATAAATAAGTCTCTGAATCATGATTGAATCATCGGCATCATCAGTATCATCAATCTCACGTCAAACTGACAACACGAGATCATCAACTCATCAATTGAGCAACTACTCTCAATTGAGAAATTTCAATCATTCAGAGCTTATCATATTCAAAATTCACACACCCACTATCTTTGATTACCATTGATTCCACACATTTCTCAGCTTTCCTCCTACAGATCATCCCATCCTCTCTTGTGACTGAATTTACTCTGGAACGGTCATTGTGTTGATTTAGGCCGGAGTACTACAGATTGATCTCTCGAATCTAAAGCACCCCCTTTGCAGCGGTGCATCTGTGTGAGGTTTAACATTTCTCTCGGTTCGAGGAGTCTCCTCCGTACGGTCGTCTCCTCAATTCCTTAAAAACCAGCAAATAATTTTTCCCCATCTACAGATTGGAGACCACAGTGGGAGATCATTCTCTCGGTTGCAATCTCACAATTTCACAAGATGGTTGATCTCAGGTCGGGTTCAGTTACGAATCCTAACACAAACCGTGCTAGCACTAGCAACAATAACAATCAGAATATCCCGGAAACAATTCCGACCTCCAACACTGATGGTGGTGACATTACTCCTCCTCACGTCGAAGGTCATCCACTGTCCGGACGACACCCTGAAGAAGTCAGAGGAGATCCACCACCTACCATTGCTGATCTTATCAAAGCACAGGAGACTCTTGCAAAAAATCAGACTGACATGGCTGCTACACAGAAGGAGCTGTGTAATTATCTCAAAACTCTTATTGACAAGATGTCAAATAAAAATCAAGAGAAGGGAAGGGAGAAGGAGAAATCCTCAGACGACGAACCTGAAGTAATTCCAATCCATACAGTGGAAGACAACGAAGTCCGCAAAACTGCTGCAGACAACTCATCAGCGAAGGGATCATCGAACTTCATTACTCGCGAGGATCTGGAGCACCTATTGGAGAACCATGGAAAAGACAAGACATCGCATGACCATCGTCATCAACCTCCTTATCCTGCCGCTACGCAGAGGATTCCACTCCCCAAAGGTTACGTTTCTCCAACTTTCACCTTGTATGATGGAACTGGCAATGCTCGGGAACATGTCTCTCGTTTTCTCGAAACCCTGGGAGAACATGAACATAATCATGTCGTTCGTCTCAAGGAATTCTCAAAATCTCTGAAAGCCAGAGCATACACTTGGTATAACAACATCGCACTAGGGACTATCAACAATTGGGGAGAAATGGTTAACGCATTCTACAGGAAATACTTCTTCGTGTCAGAACAAGTCACCCTCTCCGACCTTGGAAGGATGGTTCAGAGGGTCAGTGAAAATCCCAATGATTATGTGAAAAGGTTCAGAGTCCAAGCCCTGGATTGTCATGACCCAAATGTCATGGAGCAACAACTGGTGGACTTGTGCATCAATGGCATGCTCCCGGTCTACATGGCCTTGATAGAAAACCTTCGATTCCAGACTTTCTCAGAGCTTCACAAAGCTGCGAAGAGGTCGGAAACCACTTCACCTTCTCTTTTGGAAAGAGCAAAGTCTACAAAGACTGAGGATTCAAAAGACACTCAAGGAAGCAGGCGTTTGATCAACAAGCAGTACAACCTGCAACCTTCAACAAATGCTGTCGCGGAAGGGAGTAAGCGAAAAGAGGAACCACAACACAAGCAGACTTCCTCCACCCCTTCAAAGGCACACAAGAAGGAGAATTCGAAAATCCCTCCTCAGCATACAGAATATACAGAAGCACCTGATTTTCCCTGTTCAATGGAAGAAGTTAATGAACTACTCGAAGCCTGGATTCAATATGGTGCAATCAAATTACCTTATGTCAAGAAGGAACCAACTGAAGAGGCCATGGAAAATCCTCGGCATTGCCGTTTCCATAGATACGTCTGCCATCCCACAAGTGATTGCAAAATTTTGAAGCGCATATTCAAGGAAAAGGTCGAATCAGGAGAGCTCAACCTGGGGACTGAGGGAGTGCACAAAAAACCCCTCCCAGTCAGAACTTTTACCATCTCTGAACCTCCTGTCAAGGAAGCGGTCCAATCTCTGATCGAACATGTCTGCGAGTTGTTGTATCTTTTGAAAGCTCAAAGGAAAGACATGTTTGCTGCACTGAACCACACCGTGTCCGGAAAACGTCTGCTGATCCAAGAAACCACCACCGAATCTTCAGCCACCTATAAGGAAATGTATGACTGGGGACTGCTCACCATAATGCACATTAAAGGAAATGAGTTCAAAAGGGCGTTCGTCGATGTTGGTACCGCTGTCAACATCATCTCTTTGAAAACTCTCAGAGCTGCCGGTACTACTCGACAGGAAGCCACCCACGCTCCCATAGCAATTAGGGACCACGAAGGAATCTCCAGAGACGTATACGACTTCATCACTCTCAAAGTTACGGAAAGATTGATCTGCACTGAGGCCAAGTTTTTCATAATCCGGGAAGACCCTGGGTACGACATAGTCCTTGGAAGAACTTGGATTCATGCCAGAAGGATAACGATGCCTTCAACACATCCTGTCATCGACAAGGATTCCCAGTCGGAAGACGAAGCAGAGGACACACCACCGTTTGAGCATCTGGAAGAAATAAAAACTCTGATGGGGCTTACGCAAGAACTTGTAGAAAATACGCACACCTTTGTCAAAAGGTTTCGAGCTCAGGAAAGTCTTATTCCTCCTCTTTCTCCAATATTACCAATGTTCAAATACGCTACTATGGTCTAGGGACTTCTCCCCATGAACAATTTTGCAGTCATCAAAATCTACGAGTGGGTAACTTCACCTCAGCAATATTACACTCAATGGTTGGGTTCAAAACTTCTTCAAATAGGTCACTCCATCGAGAGGTTTATTGCTGAAGACTTGGCTAAGCATGATCAACACTATGATGGATACTCTCTTCCGTGCGAGTGTCCATATGTGCCACAATCGTGGAATTCCATCAAATAGGGAATTCCGAATCAGCGGAATATATTCAAGGCACGATCGACCAAGCCTAACAAGTTTCATGAAGGGGACCTGGTTCTCAAAGCAGTTCAACGCGGTCTTCATTCTACAAGGAACTCCAATTGGGAAGGACCATTCATGGTCGCTGAGTCCGTGGCCGGAGGATACTACAAATTGATCAACACAGATGGCATAATCCTACCAGTAATTCACGAAAATTGGCTCAAGGAGTTTATCTGAAATTATTAGACATTTAAGGTATTGGGCGTTCGAAGCACTCATGGCGTTGGGATTTAACATTTAGGATTTTCTTTCATTTGTATTTCAATTCCTCCAAAACATTTGCAATACTTGCAATCAGTATTTGAATTCAGCAATTTATCAAAATTCAGTTCATATTTCGTAAAAGAAAATCTCTATCAAATCTACAAGAAAATCCTTAACCATCAGTCAATACAAAACCATCTAAATATCAAAACCCAAGTATAAACCTCACATCTCTCAGAATTTCAAGAGATCAACAAGAAAAGGCTTTCGCTCATCGGCATCCTTCAACATTTGTAAAGTCGCCCTCTCCTTGTTCAACTCCTCGGTCAACTTATCAATCTTGTCCTCCTTCTCCTTCACAGCATCATTGGGAAAGGGTAAGTTCTTCTCACATGAATCCTTGATAACGTTTATTTGCTTAAGAAGCCATTTCACGTTGAGGCCAAGTCTTTCTGAATTCTCCAAGTTAAACTCCCAATCAAAGAGTATATCTGGAGTCACGGTATTCCTGGGTCTCGTGTGCATATCACTCACGACACACAAGATAACGCCTACTTGCATGGTTAAAGCATAAGCACGCCCAGAGTTCCTGTCAACGATCATGTGGCCAAACTTCTTCCATATTGTCTCGTACAAGCGTGCATATCCAATGGGAACGCTGAATCCACCGTCCAATTCATGATACGGAAGTAAAGTGTTAAAGGGAGGATCGAAATAAACCCATGCAGTTGGATATTCATACACTATTATACGGTTCTCATTCACTGGAGCGGCTCCCACGACCAAAGCAACAGTTCCTTCGGTATTCTCCGCTGCTATCTCGGTTTCTTCTATCACTAAGGCAACAATCATCTGGTATTCCATAACATCAGTAGCGACCTTCTCATGGCTTCGAAGTGCAGGGATGGATGTCTCTTCATCAATAACTTCAGAAGGGTTAGAGTTATCATCATTGGCTCCAGTATCCTCAACTTCGGTATTTAGCACCTAATAGGAAGATTACATGAGGTTAGAGTCAAGAAATCAAAGGAGATTATGAAACACAGTATGATCGCAAGGAAATATCATCAAAGTTCATCATACTACATTCAAGGCACGATCAAATAACACGAAAGTCATGAAAACACGTTTTACGATGAGTCCGTCTGAAGAAACTGAACTCTGCCCCGTACTAAGAGACGAACTGGGAACAATATACAAGGAATCTTAGGATGGGTCATATTCCATTCTCTTCGTATGGATGTCCTCTATGATATTTCAAAATTTCATGACAATCCGATGAACGAGCGAGTAGATGTGGCCAAAATATCAAGTGGTGCGCAATCTGAAAAAATTCTGGAAGTCTCCTGGAAGTTTACTATTTCTCCTTTTTCAGGCTCTGAACGTGCTCAAAACTTAAAAATCCTCTATTACAAATCTTGGAAATTTTCTGGGCTTGAATTTGCACTTGCAGATCATCAAAATCCGACTCCGGACAAAGATTCTACATCGTTTTTACTAAAAAGCTGGGTTCTGAATTTTCTGATGACGAAGTTTGACTAAGTTTTCATATATTCACATGGGTTCTCATTAATTCATTCACAATTCAGAACTTTTATACTTCTATGAAGAATATACAGGATGTATACTTACTTGAGGAGTCTCCAAAGTGTCCAAGGGGTTGGAATTGTCCACATCAATGACAAGAGGAACATCACTTCCATCCGGCTCCGAATCTTGGGAATTACCTCCATTCCCATTCCCAGAGGATGATTGAGTCCCAGAATTCTCCATCTCCATGAAGACATCCTCATGTACACGTCCTTGACAATCAATATTTTCATCTATGAAGCATCACATTTGAACATGTGAAGAAATACTTACAGTTTCTTCGTCACTCAAATCAGCGATTGCTTGTTCAGTAGCAGAAAATTGAAGACCTTCAAGACTTGATGGAGTAAAATCCTGCAACAAAATTAACAACATTGGCTTCATGATTCTTATGTTAATAGCAATGAAAGTCACGGTGAGAAATATTGAGAACTCACCAAAGAACAAACTGGGGACTTCACGGTGTTAGGTAACAACCTATAACTTTTGTTCCTTCCTTCTCCGCCGAGAACAACTTCTCCAATATCTGAAAAATCTGCATGGATTCGAGGTCTTACGCTACGACCGTCCTGTAAATAATTCGATAACATGATCAGAATACAGTTACCATGGTCTCATAAAAGATATGTGGAGAATCTTACTTGAGAACATCCTGGAGATAATTTTCGTTTATCACCAGAAAGGTACTTCAGTCTTGGCCGACCAGAGATCATCTCAGCAGATGGAGGAATCTTCACTGGAGGCTGACTAACTGTCACGAATTCATGCAATCTCTCGAATTGTTGATGCCAGAATTCTATATAACCTGGGGTTACATATGCAAATCTATCAGAACCAGGAAACCAGTAACTACTCCCTTCCACGTGAGTGTGATCTAAACGAGACGCAAGCTAATCAACTTATGGTTTCCTTCTCCGGATAGTTGGAACACATTGATCCATACCCATTTGTCGAGCCGCCCTATCAATGTTGTATTCTTCTACGGCCCATTCTCCATGCATAACGGATAACAAGTGACCAGGAGTACAGCTCAACATGAAGGATCTCTCACCATCATTCGGGTTCACACCAGATTTCAGAGTCGTGCTCTCTCCAGTATTGAAAGTCGTTGGTTGAGAAACATAATCAGGAACCGACACCCACAGACGAAAGTCGAACTTCGATTCTTCATCCAACACATCAATGAGGCGTGCTTTAGACCGAGGCTGCTTCGTAGACCAACGCATGATTCAGGCATTATCTTTCTCGGCGAAGATGTGACGGGCATCAGTATTTGGTCCTTGCAGGATATTACGTGGGATAGGCGCATAATTCTTGAAGTGCTCCCACATCAAAGCTTGAAGAAACATCGTGTTAACATAACACTCAATCTTCATGAAGCCATTCGACACACTGGAATCTAACACCAAGGAGTCTAAGTTAGAATACAAGGAACCCAGGAATAAGCTACCTATTGGGAGTTGCTCACCTTGAGCCATCTTAATAGAAAAAGGGATTACGAAAGGCTTCAACAAATGTCCACTGTCTTCGAATATGTCTCTGGATAACCATAAGCATAAGAAAGCGGCAATAGGTAACATACCGGTGATGAGACTATCAGAAACTTCATCTCTTGGCCACCTACGTGTCAACCAATGGGAATAACAACCTTTACTACCAGACGCCTTGTTCACTTCTTCCATCGCAACTGTCAGAGTGTCAAAAACCACTTTTTCCCCATCCGAAAGACCTCCAGAGAAATTACCTGTAATCGGGAGATGCATCAAAGAAGCCACATCTTCTAAGGTAACAATAAATTCTCCCCATCTACATATGAAGGTGTGAGTGGGAACACACCAACGATCCAGCAAAGCCACGATACTTTTCACATCATGATTAATAGACAAGTCTCCAGAAGCTTGAATAGCTCTCTTCACTTGTGCCTGGTTGAGCATAGCCCTGACATGAGGGAAACCCAACATATGCCTCGCCCATCCAGAATTTTTTTCCAAAGGGCGTCGAGAAAGCTTGAACTCTATGGACGATGCAAGGAAAAACCCTCGTTCGAGACAAAGCCGTATTATCATCTTCGGGGTCACCAATTTCTTCTGAGTCACAGTCCTAGGGTTGATCAGAAGACGATATATTGGGGATTTGAGATATGCTTCAGCTCCTTTTGGATCCTCCTCGAAGAATGCGTCGCATATATTAAGAATGTTCTTCACGCCAGTGGCATCCTCCTCTTCCTCACCAATGTAGGTCTCTTCCATGCATGCATCATCCCTGGAGATGTCATCATAGGTACGCGATTCGTCCCTTGAAGTATCGTTGGCTGAGGAATTGGTCATTTTTGCTAAAACAACTGCAAAGTCCACATTGCGTTCTACTTCAGTATGTTGTCCAGACATGAATCAAGGAAATACGTCAGAAATGGTAAATCTTAACTCTTACCTTTTGTACTTCCACTAACAATAGTGATAGTAACGGTAGAGTTAACACCTCAAAATCGTTTGTCTCTTCGAAAACCGCAAAAACGAATGAAACTTTATTAATTTCGAAACTGATTTTTCATAAAATCACGGACACAATTTTCATAATGTGAATATTCACACAACTGACCCATGAAGTTCATAACAATACAATACTTTATCATAAATATATTGTCTATCTTTGAAGAATCCTCAAAACCCACGTTTTGATTTTTCGAAAAAACAACAATTAATGCAACTTGCATACATAAATTCTCAAGGATTTTATCTAACGAAAAAAAACTCATGCAAATAAAATATATTATCATATTTTGCAAAATATATGTCACGGCTGCATATATATATATATATATATATATATATATATATATATATATAATTATTTTTCCTTCGTATCGTCGTTATTTGTCTTTAAAACGAAGGTTTATTTCAAAACTATTGTGAAATCTCACCTCTCATACATATGATAAAGTTTTGTATTTACATGAAATCTTATAAGAAAATTTTTATCACTGGACACAAGTTCATCATACATATTTTCCTTCGTGTCGTCGTTATTTGTCTTTAAAACGAATGATTATTCCGATTTCATGAAAATTCACTTCTTTTATGATGAAACCTTGGAATACATGAAATCTCATACACTAAGTTTTATCACGGGACCTAGGTTCATATTTAAAAAAAAAATCTCTCTCAAAAATCAGGGATTATAGTTAGTTTTCAAAACTAACGATCGAACGAACGGACGTTTTCATAAAACGAGGGTTTTTCATAAAACTCACACCAATTGTATACACATGTATATGATTTCAACATGATCACTTCATGAAATTCATGTAAACAAGAGCAAACATCAAAAAAAAAAAATCGCTCACCTGGTCGGCGCCGGCCGGAAACTGGTCGGACGATGGCGGCGACGGTCGGCGGCGATCGGAACTCCGACAGAAAACTCCTGATGCTCGGACGTGATGAAGATGAATGCGTGATGGAGATATGGGCGTGAAATAAAAAAAAAGGATTAATCCCTTTTATATCAATTTTATTTCCAAAACATAATTTTCTAAGGATTTCCTTATTGGGCCCGACCCGCGAATCCTAACCGACCACAGACTCGTCGTCCAAACCAGCGGTTCGACACCAATTTATGCTCATCAAACGACGTTCCAATCATGAAATTGAAGCCTTCATCAAGTCGTGGTTTGCTCATGCTCTCTAAATCCGGTAACGTCTCAACTTACGACTAAGTTAAATTACTGGTATTATTATTTATGGCCGGAAAATCACCATTTAATGTTGACTGAGGAACACAGCTTTTCTCAGTAAGCAGGAGACTTAATGTAGATGGTGGATTTTCGACAAAGGCTAAAATCTTAAACTCATAATCATACGAAGCTCTGATTCAACCATCATACGTGAGTATCGAGACACGACTCTCTCATCGAATTCTCAACGGAGAGTACTTTCTCTCAGAGTACATGTAGATATGTAGTCTCACGACTGGGCAACGACATATCTCATGAATACTGAATACTTTCAGTGATTATTTCTATATAGTATCACGAGATGGATGGCTCCTAAACAGCTTGCTCTGCAAGTATAGAGCGATAACGTCTTCAGGAACAAACAACAAGTTTACGCTGACTATATAAAGGATATGACTTACCGACAAGCTCATATCGGGATAATTAATGCTCTTAGACAGCTTGCTCTGCTAGTATAGAGCCACAAAGCTAATTATTCCTAATTAAGATTAATTCTGTCGTGACATTCACTACTGAATTCCCAGAGTAATATATTATTGCTCCTATCCCATGGTCGAATCCACGACTGGTCCCATGGAATGGCAATAACAATTGCTCCTATTCCATGGTCGAATCCACGACTGGTCCCATGGAATAGCAATAAACAACTTTTCTGATTCTATGATCGAATCCACAACTTGATCTTATAGAATAGCAATGACTATATTATCTCATTACTCGATTTCGTGATTGAATCCAAAACTGGTCTCATAAATGGTAATAGATAAATCTTAATTACTCTGACTCTATGGTCGAACCTACGATCCCATGGAATGGTAATGCTCACTTTATTATTCTGAATTCGTAGTCGAATCCTCAGCTGATCTTATGAATTAATAATAAACATCTTATAGCTCAGTTTTGTGAATTATTCTCCACCGAATTCCACAATTAGTAATAAATAATCAACAACCGGGCGTCTGAGCTACCTCTAAGTAAGCCCCGATTCAAATGGTGAAGGTGTATTCAACGACGATACACTAACAGTCACCGCACGAACGAGTATTTCAAAAATACAACGAAACGATGAACCTATGCAAAATAGAGAAGAAAATAACAAATAATTAAAAATATTGACTAGGGTGCTGGGAGCACGGACACAATACCGACCGACCGTGTCGTGGTCAATCCCACGCCAGTTTTATATTTTTAATGCATTTTTATTATTTTCCATGATTTGATGAAAATTCTCTCATTTTATCAAATCTCCTTCGTCTCGAGGAAACTCCTCGGTTTCATGGTACTTCCATAAATCCATAAAAAATAATATAAAATTAAGGAAAGGAGTGTGAGGCGTGACCATTGGCCAACCGGCCATGCCTTGGTCTCAACCGGCCCCACACCCCACGGTTCCTTATTATTTTTTTATTATTATTATTTCTCTAATTTCATGAAAAAACTCCTCGATTTCATGGTATTTTTGCACAAATCATCATATAATAATAAATAAAATAAAATTATGAAAAACTTGTGGTACCAGGCCACTAGCCGGCCGGCCATGCCCTAGCCGGTCCCACACGCCCTTTGCTTTATTATTTTATTATTATTTATTCTATTTTTCCTTGAATTCATCAAATTCCGTGATTTTATGATATTTCTCTCAAATTAGGTAAAATTCCCTCAAATCATCAAAAATACCTAAAAAATATTAAAAAATTATGAAAAACTCGTGGGACCGGTCCATAGCCGGCCGTCCATGCCTCCACGGTCCTACACGCCCTTGTTTTGCTTCCCTGAACTCATAAAAACTCCTTCCATTCATGAAAACTCCCTAAATTCATCAAATTTCTCAAAATTCATGAATTTTTCATAAAATCATCAAAATATTATAAAATTAAGGAAAAGGCACCACGGGACCGTAGTCACGACCGGCCGACCATGCCTTGACCACGGCGGTCCAACACCTCCTCATTCCTTATTTTATAATTTTTTTCATCATCTCATGGTGTTTTCCTCAGTTTCGTCGAAACCCTAATTTTGGCATATTTTCTCGAATGGATGCTCAATTGCACGCCAGAAAATATCAAAATTCTCAGGACTGAGACGCGGACGCCTTGGGGACACGAGCACGCTATCTTGACCGGCCAAGATTGGCTCTTTGGCTCACGGAAGTCGGTCCCATCAATTTTCACAGTTTTGACCTAATTTGCACTATTGCTCGTATTAGGTCCAAAACTCTTCCAAACACTTTGGATTTTCATGAAGTGATCATCAGGCGGTCACGTGACTACCCAGGGCCGGTTTCATGAACCATGGTCGGTCCCTCACTCCGTCATAATTAATTAGGTTTTCTCACCTAAGGCTCAGACGAGCATTTTCGAATAAATGATTAAACCAGCATTTGATCATTCTTTCACCAACAAATCGTCAACTCTTCAGGACTTCTTTGTATTTGCTCACGTGAGCATATGGACACTACATGGTTGATCCACGGTCCCATGTAGTCTCTCCCTCCTTCGTCCCATGGTTAAAATTCTGAAGAACCATGAATTGATCATCAATTGATCAAATTAGGGTTTCTGAATCCAAGGATCATCATTCCAGATTCCAACCTTAATAATTTTACGACGACCTGATGGTCATTAATCTTATTAATTATGCTCGGTTCAAAAACCAGTACTTTAATTAATATTTTGGTCATGCTGCCAATAATCCATCAGATGATCAAATATCAACAATTCATCACATGAGCAACACTTGCTCAGATGATAAATATTTGCTCAAACCAAGGAATATTGGTTCAACAATTAATATTCAACGATCCATCGAATGAGAAATACTTGCTCACTTCATCGTAAGAACTATACCTCTGTCTCATGACATGTTCAATTCATGAGTTTCAGAACATCATGTTCAACTCAGCAACTACATGGACTCATCGTCCAATCAAACCACGAAGTCATCAATTGACTAACAAACCACGAGATGTCAATCGTGTCACTTGGGGATATCACTTAGGGTTTTGGTCTGGAGGTCTATGGCACGTGTGTTCAAACACACGATGGAATGTGAGCAAGTCGTGCAATCAGTTGAAGGAATTCACGAGGTAATGGGTGGAAAATCGACCAAGTTTCCACACATTGAGCAACTGGTCTCAAACACGATCTCCACTTCCCCACTCCTTGATTCCATCAACTGTCACACTTCATGGAATCATGGTGTCTAAAATTCCAGCAATATAAATAAGTCTCTGAATCATGACTGAATCATCGACATCATCAGTATCATCAATCTCACGTCAAACTGACAACACGAGATCATCAACTCATCAATTGAACAACTACTCTCAATTGAGAAATTTCAATCATTCAGAGCTAATCATATTCAGAATTCACACACCCACGATCTTTGATTACCATTGATTCCACACATTTCTCAGCTTCCCTCCTACAGATCAACCCATCCTCTCTTTTGACCGAATTTACTCTGGAACGATCATTGTCTTGATTTAGGCTGGAGTACTACAAATTTATCTCTCGAATATAAAGCACCCCCTTTGGAACGGTGCATCTGTGTGAGGTTTAACATTTCGCTCGGTTCGAGGAGTCTCCTCCGTACGGTCGTCTCCTCAATTCCTTAAAAACCAGCAAATCATTTTTCCCCATCTACAAATTAGAAGTAAAATACACAAACATTAATTCCTATTTACTTGATAGTAATCCTATTTTGGTTGGTTAAGTCTGAACCTTTTATCAAGTAAACATACTTCGTTGTTGTATTGTCTCGATCTTGTATTCATAGTCAATCACGCAAGTTATCTTGTTGTCGTATTGTCTCGATCTCGTATATATAGACGATCACATGAAGTGTGAACCGACTAGTTGTGTCGTATCGACTTAGTCCATAGACAATCACTTTCGGAGAAAGGACTTATAGGTGGAAAGGTTTTAGATTGAGGTATATTTGGGTACCCTCGTCTTTTCACATTCTATCTTAATCCGAGACATAGCTATAAGTAGACTAGAAATCAAGTTTTATAGTTTTGGAAACTAAATTTGACCAACAAGTTTGAGATAGCAACGCTTGCGAGTTCGACCGAGAAGTGCTCTTACAATTATCAACATCTGTTTTTCTTGGTGTTGGTGGACAATCCATTCCTAATATCCGAACATCCAATCATATCTTTATTTGAGTACCATTACCCACTCTTCAACAACTGTGCTTTTTGATGAAATCCATATCTTTCTAAATACCTCTCCAAACCTAAGAACAATCATTATTAATAGTAGCATTCAACATACTAGTATACGGGAAGTATTTAACAAACATACATTTGAACCTGAAAAGACGAGGGTACCCAAATACATCACAATCTTTTAAATATCAACCTATAAGTCTGGTATCTTAGGTATTCATCTATGGACAGAGTCGAAACAATACAACTTTTTATACCTTGTGTAATTGTCTATGACGAAGTCGACACAATACGACAACAAGATATTTACTTCACAATAGTTACGGTAGAAACCGATTGACTATTAGGATCAATGTCAAGTAATTCGGATTAACGTACAAGTGTATTTACTTTAAATTATAATTGCGGAATAATAAAGTAAATGACACAACAAGATTTTGTTAACGAAGAAACCGCATATGCAAAAAAAACCCGGGACCTCCAGTTCTGAATACCCTCAGAATTAAGCCGATATACAAAATCTAATGCCAACTTCGTATAGTTGAGACCAAGTGGACTACCCCTAGCTACTTAGTTTCCTCAGTATCCCTGCGCCTTCGACTTCTAGAGTCATGCACGTGAATAATTACTCATTTGGATCGTATTCCAAACATCAAAGGAATGAATTTGTTTGGTAACCACTCTAATCAATCTTTGGTAAAAGATATTTTTGAGTTGTTGACAAAGAATCTTCCGTTTAAACTAACAAAATCCTTCGTCTGGTTAGATCAATCCAAAACTTGATTACCGAAACAACCAATTTCTAGATTCACAATCAATCAATGTAGAATTCAAAGAGTAACTATAAAGCAATGTCGATCTCACACAACTGGACAATCAAGTATATCAAAGATAAACATGATTCTAGTTGGATCCTATGCGATAAAGGTTTGTGCACAAAATTCACAAGATACGAAAACTAATAAGAAAATCTTCTTCATTTTCAAATCTTCAATTGCCTTCTCAATAACCTGCATAACACAAACTTGAACCCTCTTGTGATCAATTACACACATAACGGAGTCTGTAAACAATGAATTATCACAAGATGTCTTTAGATCTACAAATGGTTCTAAATATCCTGTCAATATTTTGATTTAGTTTGAGTGACCGTGAAGAAGGTTCTCAAGAATAATCAAACTAGGTGCAATCATAGTTTCAACAGTCGTTAGTCACTCAAATTAATAATTGAAAACTAAAATAACAATGCAATTATATGGTTTCCCATCAATGGAACTCGTAGAGTTTCTTGATCCCACAGAAGTCTCTAAACGAGCTGTCGTAAGAGATTTCGCCTAATTAGGGTACTTTCCTCTCCGGATATACGGCTCCACCAGAAACAACACGAATGAAGTTTGCATGGCTCTTAGGATAGTTTGCAAGAAATGGAAACTCAGGCATTTATAGACCAAGGTTGTTTGGACAACAAGGAAATTCCAAAACCGAAAATATTCTCAAGATATTCATTAAAGTACCTAATTTTGGTTTTCCTATTTCCAATTAAATGCCAAACCATATTTCCGAATCTCTCTTAAAAAACTTTTATAATTAGCATTGCACATTAACTAATAACCTTTTCCAGAGGATATGCTTTAATTGCTGGTAATTAAAACATATATATTTGAAAATCATAATTAAATGTTTCTCAATATTTCAGTTTGGGATCACGTTGAGCATCAAGAAATATCTTTGAATAATTAATGATAAGAGTTATGTACATGTTCAAATAATGTCGCCATCTAGAAGTTTCTCTCAGCAAACCCTAATTTCAAGATCACTCAAAACATAAAGATATATATTAATATTGGAAACTCAGTTTTGCTCCTTGGGATCAGTTATACCATGACTCACAATTTAAGTTGTGATCGGTTATACCATGCTTCCCAAAATAAGTTGTGACCAGTTACACCATGCTTCCCAAAGTAGCTTGTGATCAGTTACACCTTGCTTCCCAAATTATCTTGTGATTGGTTACACCTTGCTTCCCAAAGTAGCTTGTGACCGATTACAACTAACTTCCCAATGTAGCTTGTGACCGGTTACGCCTTGCTCCACAAAGTAGCTTGTGACCGATTACAACATGCTACACATTATAGGCTATGACCGGTTACACCTCAATTCTCAACATAATTCAAGATAGGTTCTACCTTGTCATCTTGTGTTGGTCATTCAAAAGATATTCAATAAAGAATAAGACCAACATGATTTCCATTTCGATTATGAAACAAGTTCATACATCTACTTCCTTAAACCAATGTGATAATACATAGTTTTCTAGGATGGAATCACACCTATATCCTACACATAATAAATTAACTAAATACATAGATTATGTTGATGTGGTATTTACGAAGTTCAAAAGATAAGCCTTATACTTCGTAATTCAATATAATTCCTTGAAACTTTGATCATAATGATATGACCAATTAGTATGATCACTAGAGTATTACAGCTTCGCATGTTATGTTTTCAATATAATACGACTTGAAAGATATGTTAGGAATGGAAACAAATCAAGTCAGTATTACTAACCTCAAGTGGAAGGATGATGTCTTCGTTGCATTGGTTACTTCTTCTCATTCTTCAGGTCTTCATAATAATACTTGTATGTCTCAACATTCCTAGACTTTATAATCTAACCTAAACGAAGTTGATTCTAGAATTTAATCAAGCGACTCTAGATGAGTTTTGATACTAAAATATGACTACCAAACTTGACATACCAATACTTGGTGGGTTCAACCAAGCTATGCTCTAAATAATAAAACTATACAACATCTGAGTTGGTGCAGATTCTCCAAGCAGCTCTGATTAATAAGGCCTGATTCAAGATTTTTAAATCTCTAAAGCCTTGACCACCAATACCCTTGTGTTTTCTTAAATATTTCCAAGAAGTAAAATAGGTACCTTTTTTTTCTTCAAACCCCCACCAGAATCCTTTGCAAAGCATTGATTTTGTTTGTAATACCCTTAGAAATTTGAAAACAATTTATTAACTAAGAAGGAATAGTGTTGGTAACAGTCTTGATCATAAAAGACTTGCCACGTTGGGATATTGTTTTACCCCTATAGATGAATAATCTTTTTTGCACCTTATTTACTAGACGTGGAAAATATTGTTTATTGTTTTTTTTCAAATAATGAGAGGTATTCCTAAATATTTCTCTTATGGATTTATATGGGGCACCTTTAATCTTCTAGAAAAAACCTTGGTGGAACATTAATTAGCAGTGAAGAAAACACTTGACTTTGTGAAGTTCACCATTTGTCCAGAAGCAACTCCAAAGTCCTCAATAATTTGGCAAATTATTCACATTATACAAATCATCATTTGCAAATAACAAACAATTATCTGCAAAGAATAAATGAGAGATGGAAGGAGACCCTAAAGAAACTTTGATACCTTTAATTTTTTTATTCTGCTCAGCACAATGCGGTTGTCTTGAAAAATCCTCCATAGAAATGATAAAAATACAAGGTGGAAGAGGATCACCTTGTATAATACCTCTTGTTGGTTCATAAGATTTTCATGGTGCACCATTATGAAGTATAATTTTTTTTTGGTACTAATGCGTTGCATGATTAGATTGCGCCATTCACTACAAAAGCCTATTTTTGCCATAACATCCATAAAAAAAGACCACTCAATCCTACCAAAGGCTTTGGATATATCAAGCTTGAGAGAAAAATAGTTTTTGCGTTCATTTTTGTTTTTCACATTGTGAATTATCTCTTGTGCCAACTGTATATTGTTAGAAATCGGTCTCCCCGGTACATATGCAGCTTGTAAAGGTGATATGATCTTGTTCATGACTTTCTTGAATTCAGAAAAGAGGATTTTGAAGATAATTTTTTAATTAAAATTGCACAGTGCAATGGGTCTTAAATCAGATGGGAAGTGTTTGTTCTTTGTTTTAGGGATTGGAGATATGTGTGTAGTATTGAGATCTTTAAGAATGAATCTTGACTGAAATATTGCTTCACCATCTGAACAATATCACTGCCCAGTGTACTGATGTGGTTTTCAATTGAGTTGTAGTAATAGTTCGTTCAAGACTTGTAGAGATTTTGATTTTTAGACTTAATTTTTTTAAAGCAAAGAAAATAAAGCAAATAAATGTTGATATGTTGTGAAAATTATGGAGAGGCTTGTAGTTGCAGGAAATCCTACACTACACCCCTCATATGATTTCATTGTTGATCAACTCATTTTAGGTTTACACTCTTAATTTTATTGATTAATTTGTGAATGTTCTTACAAGAAAGATAAAGAAGTCAAGAAGGATCTCTGCTCTGAACTTTCTCTCTCCTATTTACTTGTTTCTTACTCAAAAAAGATCTCTCCCTTCTTTACAACTCGAATGACTATTTATGAGGAAATACATAGTGGATGACATCTAATCTGTCCTTTATTTTCGGATATGGTTTGCGACATTCTCGCAACCTTACAGATGTTAATTTCGCAAACTCTCTAATTTTCGCAGGATTATCATATCTTTCTCGTGATCTTAGCTGACATCATTTATTTTATCATTTCTAAAATTGTTTTGCGATGTTGTTGTATTGTGTCATTGATAATTTTGCTGAAACGCTGTCGTTGCGAGATTCTGATCCTACATCTTGCCTCTTCTCATATATTCTCTGCAAAGTAGAGAATGATGTGAGAAATGCCGCAACTGCTTATCTTTTCATATTCTGCATTTATCACACGTATTCTTTCTTCCATTTATTTCTCGACACGTCTTTTGTAACCGTTACTTTTTAACCGCTTATATCTTTCCGTATTAACCATGTTTATTTTCTCGAGGAAAAATTCCCTCTATATATATTCCTTTTCACTCTCTTCTTCTTTCCTTTTATTCTCTCTGCAACTTCATCGTTCTTCTGCAAATTCCATTATTGCAACTTTTCTTTTTTCTTCTTCAACCTTTTTAAGTTCTTCTTCATCTTCATACTAGATCTTCATAGTTCGTAATTTTCTTCGAGACAATCTCCCTGCTATTATTTTTCATGGATTCATCAAGGTTAGTCTTCTTTTTTCTTCTTTATGAGTTTTGCTGAAATTGACATATTTGAAATTGATCTTGTTTATTGCCTTATTTGATGTTGTTTATGCGATTCCCATACTCTTGTTATTTCAGCAAAAGCGGCTCCAACACTAAATTTACAGTTCAGAACCCTAACATTCCCAAATCACAGCATAAGGTTGTCGCACATAAAAAAAGTATGTGAATGAGAAGGTAGTAAGAAACACTATCTTTTTCTAATAACAATATTGTTGCCTCTGTTTTTTATCTGGATTATAATTCGCAGGGTGATAAAGATCTTAATAAACCTCTCAAGAAATCTCGCCACCTTAAAACTGTTCCAACTTCTGTTCCCTTCCACCTACTCATTTCTTCCAAATCTCCTGCGACATCTTCGCAAGATAAACCTTTATCTCCAATTCGCGAAAATGCTGCATCTGATTTCATTTATTCAGCCGACCTTTCTATGATTGAAATTCCCCTTTTGGATCATTCTGCGAATGAAACCTCTTCTCTTCCCATTGAGAGTGTTTCTCAACCTTCTATCTCTACCAGTTCTCTACCCAAGTCTTTTCCTCTTTCGAAATAAACCGTGGAAGGGATAGTTATTGCTTTCAAAGTTTTATCTGAAATTCTGGATGATGGCAAGAAGTCTTCTACTGATCCCATCAAGTCTAATGTTTGCGAAATTCTGAGCAAGCATTTGGGTTCTGACAGAGCTGCTTCGCAGACAGCTTTAGAAAAAGAATGTAATGCTCTTCGTCTTGAAAATCCGAAGCTTCAGAATGTTTTGCTGGATCGTGACAATCTTCGCAAGAAGAATGATGAAGTAAGAGGTATGATTTTCTTATCTATGTCTTTAATTTTCCTTTTCGATGGTTTTATCCTTCCCATGTTTAATTATCCTTTAAATCCCTCTTTCGCATGTTAAGCATTAAATCAGAAACGAATAATGGAGAGATATCAATTTGAATCTGCTGTTGAAGAAGCCCGTGTTGATAAAGAAATCTTGATGGATCAATATAACCAATTAGATAACCTCTATTCATATTCTCTTGATCAGATAAATAATCTTACCAATGAAAATACCCAATTAGTTCAAAGACAAGATCTATTAAGTAATGAAGTATCTCGTCTTTCTTATTCTTTAACTAAAGCTAATTTAGGGATGGAAACTTTATCAGATGAGAATAAAACCTTATCTCAAGAGAAGCGAACTTATTTAAACAAGATGGCGATATCTTCGCAACAACTTAGTATTCTCCAAAAAGTATGTGCTGACCAAGAGCAATCTCTTCGCTCTTTGAGAAATGAACTTAAAGAAGTAACAGAATCATCTATCGCTGAAAGAGATACACTCATTCAAGGTAGAATAGCTTTAAGTGTGAAGGAATCAGCTTAAAGAACAATATTCCAAATTAGAAGAATCTTATTCTTCTCTTGCGAAGAAAAATGCCTTTCTTATTTCTAAAGAGAAAAATCTTCAGTCTCGACTTAAAGGTTTAGTTGGAGATAAATTTGATGACGCAATGGACCATTGGGAGAATAGTTGTCTATCCTTGATTCAACACCTTATTTCGCAAAAGGAAGGTAGTCATAATAGTTTGACTGCCTTAATTATCTTTTCTTTGTCATATCTCTCTGAATTCCTTATCTTAATAAAATTTTGTATTCTATTTTTCGCAGAGTCTGAGAAGAATCTTCATTCTTCTATTTCTGTTTGGAGGCTAAATATGCAAAATTCGCAAAGAAAATGCATTGCTCGTCTCTACCCTTACTGGTTCTCGCGACCGAGCAGAAAGAAGACTTGATTATCTTGCTTATTTTAAGGATATTCAAGATAGGAATCATCAAAGAGCACTTCTTCGCCAAGTTCATCTCCGGGCTGAAGTCCTTGTAAATGACATTTTATTGTCCAACTCTCTTCCTCCTACATCAATTGATCCTTTAGAAGTAGATGATGATGAAGTTCCTCGTCCTGCTGATAGTGATTATGATTACGAAAGCGGTGCAGAGGATAATTTCTTGGAAGATGAAGAAGAGGTTCCTTCTAAAGAAGTATCTGCTGGTGTTAATCAGAATGAGAAAGAAATTTCTCCTGAAGAAGTAATTGCTGGCGATAATCAAGATGCTAGTCATGGCGAAGATCAAAACCGAAATGAAGGAGAAGCTTGCGAGAATATTGGCGAAGAATTTCTGTCATCTCCTGCTACTGACTTAATATTGAAGCTTGAGCTTCTTATCTAGCTTTTTTTTCTTGAAGTCTTTTTACTTTGGAGTCAACTTTTCCTTTTAATATTTTGTTGATAAGAAAGATAATGCTTCTTGTGTATGATTCCCATACTTGCCTCTCATCTTTCTTGCAAAAAATAATCTGTTACGAATGCTTATAATTAATTTGTTTTATCATATGGTCTTATTTTGCCTTCCTAATTAAAGGTCTTATTATGCCATCTCTTGTCATTGCGACAAAATCGCAGGACGTCCTTGCACTTTCATACAAAAACCCATTGATCTTGTCTTAACTTTTTCTTTTGTATTATGGCCTCTTCAGGAATGTTGCGACAATATGACAGGCCTAAATATTCTTGCGAAAATAAAGCCCCATGACATTCGTCTTGCGACGAAATCGCAGGACGTCTTCGCACTTTCATGCGAAAACCCATTGATCTCGTCTTATCTTTTCTTTTGTATTATTGCCTCTTCAGGATTGTTGCACAAATATGACAAGCCTTAATATCCTTGCGAATAAAAAGCCTCATGACATTTGCGTCTTAAGACACTTATCAGCTCCCTAATGGAGGGTGCCGCCCTTATCCCCCCTGGTTGCCCCTTCAAGGAGGCGTACTTCTACCATACAAGGTTAGATCCTCCCATCCAGTCTTAACAACAACCAGTTGTTTTCGCAGCCTCTTATCCCTTTTACCTATAGGGCTTATGGTTACGAGACTGCACCCTAAGTGGGGTTTTCTTCAGGCCGAGTGCAGTATAAGCCAAGACTTGTCAAGAATGGCAAGGTACGCTTCAAACGTCCCTGGCACTCTTGACTCAACCGTGTACCTCGGCGCCTTGATCATATCTGCACTCCTTGGGAGAGTCCTTATTACCTTAGTCGCCCAACCTAAGTCATATGCTTAAGTTGAGAATCCAAGGTGCCTCTCCCGGATGGGCTTCATTGACCCCAAATCTCCATGACTCAGGTTCCGGTGGCGGTGTAGCCTTTCCCTGAGCCATGTAACAGGTACCCCCTAATATGACGTACTTTAGGTCTTACATTTGCCTCTTGCGAAATTTTATTCGCGAACTAGGGTGTACGCCATAAAGGTTCGCCCCTTTCTTTTATGTCATTGTTCTGTGATTATCTCTGCGAAATTTCGCACATCATGATCTTTTTGATATGAGTAATCTGCAATTATTCTTTCAGAATTCATAACTTCTCAAAGCTTCTTACGGATAATATCTTTTTAATACAACCTGTTCCATGGTCTGTCTAATCTATGACCAACTCTTCCTTCTGGATCCATTAATCTATAAGCTCCTGTTCCAACTATCTCCTTAATGATGTAAGGTCCATCCCATTTTTTCGCTAATTTTCCACCATTTTCTCGCTGATATATTGGTGTTTCTCGCAGAACTAAATCTCCTGGTTGAAATTCGCGTATTTTGACACGTTTATTATATTCTCGAGCTAATCTTCGCTGATAATTCTCCATATGTTGTAAAGCTTTTTCTCTTCTTTCTTCTAATTCATCAAGTTTGTTTAAAATTGCCCGCACTAAGATTTTTCTCCCAAGCTTCTCTTTTTGTTGTCGGAATAACAACTTCTGTTGGTAACCGCTTCAACTCCGTATGTTAAACAAAAAGGTGACATTCCAGTAGCTTCTCTTCTAGTTGTATTATAAGCCCATACTGCATTATGTACTTGTTCGCACCATGCTCTGTGATGTCCTTCCAATTTCTTCTTTAATATATCTGCAATTGTTTTATTTGTTGCTTCTACTTGCCCATTAGCTTGTGGATACAAAGGAGTGACTTTCCACATTTTATCTTGAATGCATTAAGTAACATTTCTATATTCTGCCCCTCAAACTGTTTCCCATTATCAGATACCAACTGTGCAGGAATTCCAAATCTGCAAATGATATTTTCGAATATGAATGTAAAGATATCTTTGTCGCGAATATGTTGTACTGCCTTCACTTCTGTCCATTTTGTGAAATAATCTGTTGCGACTATTAAGTATCTTCTTTGTCCAGTTCCTGGTAAAAATGGCCCCACAATGTCTAAGCCCCATTTTAAAGGGCCACACACTGGTTGAAGATGACAATGGTGCTCCTGGTGCATGTATTTTCTTTCCATGCCGCTGACAATCTTCGCAACGTCTTGATATTTGTTTTGCATCTTCATGCATGTATGGCCAGTAATAACCTTGCATTTTTGCTCTATGTGCCAAAGATCTTCCTCCACTATGATTGCCAGCATCTCCACTATGTAACATTTTCAGCACCTTTTCTCCTTCCTCTCGTGTCAAACATCTGAGTGATGGTCCACTAAAGGATTTTCGGTATAGCAACCCATCTCTTAATTCATAATTCGTTGCTCGGCTTTTTAACTTGTGTGTTTCCAATCTATTTCTTGGTGTTTCTCCTTTCGCCAAATATGCATGAAGTTCCATTCTCCAGTGCGACATTGTTATTTGTTCTTCTTTTTCATTATCTATACTTATCATCATCCACATCTTCCTCTTCTTTATTATTGATGGTGACAGAAGTGTTTGTATTTTTATGCATCTCGCAGTTGGATCTGTCATCATGCTTGAGATGAAAGCAAAAGCGTCTGCGAGTCTATTATCCTTTCTTGAAATGTGCCTCCATTTTATTTTGGGATTTTCGCTGATAATTCTTCAACCAGCTTCTTGTATTTCTTCAAGGATGGTTCATTTGTAGTATACTCTCCTTTTATTTGGCGAATAACTAGCTGCGAATCACTAGTGATCCTGGCATTTTCTAGTTTCATTTCTATTGCGAATTTTAAGGCATGTATCACAGCTTCATATTCTGTTTCATTATTAGTGGATGCAAATTCCAATCTGAATGAAAAAGCCATCTTTATTCCTTCTGGCGAAATTAAAACAATTCCAACTCCATTTCCTTCTCCATTTGATGATCCATCTACCAATATTTCCCATCTATTTGGTTCTGTTAATAAATCTTTTGGATCTCCATGTTCTTCTTCTACATCCATCATTTCTTCTACTGCTTCATCTTCTTCTAAAGGAAATTCTGCCAAGAAATCCGCAACAACTTGTGATTTTGGTGAAGAAAAATTTCATATTTAATATCAAAGTGGCCTACTTGTGCATTCCATCTCTCCACCCTTCCTGATCTTTTAGAATTCTTCATCACTGATTCAATTGGTACTTTTGTTAATACCTTTATCTTGTGTGCTTGAAAGTATATGCGGAGCTTAAATGATGCATAAACTAATGCTAAGATTAACTTTTCAATCTTTGAGTAATTCTTCTCAGCGGTATTAAAAGTTTTGCTAATGTAATAAATGGGTTTCTCCACTCCTGCGTCTACTCGCAATAACACAACACTTAATGCATGCGACGTTGTCGCAAGGTAAATCAATTCTTCTCCTGGTTCTGCCTTTTGTAAAATAGTTGTATTCATAAGATGTTCTTTGATTCCTTGAAAAGCCTTTTCACATTCATCACTCCATTTAAATTTGCACCCTTCTTGAGTATATCGAAAAAATATTTGCATTTGTCTGATGATCGCGAAATGAATCTCCCCAGCGAAGCTAGAAGCCCATTCAACTTCTGTACATCTTTTATTGTTGCTGGTGTTGGCATGTCACGAACTGCTTGCACTTTTTCTGGATCAACCTGTATTCCTTCCTTTGATACAATGTAGACTAAAAATTTTCCCGATGCAACTCCAATAGTACACTTCTCAGGATTCAATTTAATGTTATATTGCCGCATTTGTTCAAAAATCTCCCTCAAGTCTTGTACATGGTCTTTAGCTTCTTTGCTCTTTACTAACATGTCGTCCACGTATACTTCTAATGTTTTATGTATCCATTTTGCGAACACCTTCTCTACCATTCTTTGATATGTCGCTCCCACGTTTCACAAACCAAATGGCATTTTCGTGTAACAATATAAGCCTCTAGGGACAAAGAAAGCAGTATGTTCTTGATCTTCTTCAGCGAGAGGGATTTGGTTATACCCTTTGTACCCATATAAAGATGATACCCTATCATTTCCCGCTGCGGATTCCACCATTTGAGGAATATCTGGTAACGGAAAACTATCTTTGGGGCAAGCTTTGTTTAAATCAATGAAATCTATGCAAATCCTGATCCCTTTGTTTTTCTTTGGGACAATGACCATATTCGCTATCCATTCTGGGTATTTAGCTTCTCTTATAATTCCTGCCTCAAGCATTTTCTGTAATTCTTCTTCTATTTGGGAATGGTAAGTTGTTGCAATTTTTCTTATTCTCTGTTTAAATGGTCTCACATTTTTGTTAATCTCCAATTTGTGGCATGCAATTGATGGATCTATTCCTGGTATCTCATCCATGTTTCCTGCGAAAATATCTTTATATTCTCGCAACAACTTAACAGTTCTTTATTCTTCTTGTATATCCATTTTTGTTCCAATTCTCAACATTAGAGGCTCCTCTATAGTCCCAACGTTTATTTCTTTTGTTGGTTCTGCGGCAGTGTAACTGGGTTTAGGTTCTCCCATTGGTGTTGGTTCTTTTATTGCTTTTATGGGTCCTTCCCCTTCTTCCGAAATTTCGCTGGGTATTCCTTTGCCTTCTTTTGCCCTTATCATATATACTCTAAATTCTTCTTCCTTCTTTGCTTCCTTTGCCAATTTTCTGCGAAATTGTTTATTTTTTGCTTGTTCTTCATAATGTTTTACTTCAATTTGATGACATAATTTCGCATTGTCAACATCTCCTATGATTTCACCTATTCCATTTGGAGTGGGGAATTTAATACATTGATGCAACATTGATACCACAGCTTTTATCGCATGTATCCATGATCTTCCTAATAACATATTATATGGCGATTCCATATCCACCACACACAATGTTACATGTGTTTCGATTTCTCCAAGTGGAATTCGTACCACTATTTCTCCTTTAGGTTTTGTTGTGGATTTTCCAAAGCCGTGAACAAAATATGTTGAACTGGACATTTATTCGTCTTTAAATCCCATTCCCCGGAATGCATGATAAAATATTATATCAACTGAACTTCCTGTATCGATTAAAGTTTTGTTCAACATCCATTCTCCTGTGGATTTTATTGTTGTCTCCTTCTCTTTTCGTGTAATAGGCACTGTGATGACCAACGGAGATGTATGGTTCAAATTTTCTTTTGGTATTTCTTCCGCGATGAACGCAATTTTTTTCTTTTCCCAATCTTTCAAGGGTGATGTTTTTTCTACCGCCATAACTTTCTTTCCTTCAAAATTTCGTTTATGTATTCTTCCTTTGATGTTTTCATGGAATTCATTAATCAAGCTTTTTGTTATCATATTACACTCCAATCTTTTGCCATTTTCATTAATTCTATTCATCTTTTTTCTAACTGATTCACTGATTTATTTAATCACTTTATTGATTTGAATATTCTCAATCAACAATCTTCAACTTTCGATCTTCAATTCCCTGTTTCTAGCGCCATTATATAGTTGCAGGAAATCCTACACTACACCCCTCATATGATTTCATTGTTGATCAGCTCATTTTTAGGTTTACACTCTTAATTTTATTGATTAATTTGTGAATGTTCTTACAAGAAAGATAAAGAAGTCAAGAAGGATCTCTGCTCTGAACTTTCTCTCTCCTATTTACTTGTTCTTACTCAAAAAAGATCTCTCCCTTCTTTACAACTCGAATGACTATTTATAAGGAAATACATAGTGGATGACGGCTAATCTATCCTTTATTTTCGGATATGGTTTGCGACATTCTCGCAACCTTACAGATGTTAATTTCGCAAACTCTCTAATTTTCACAGGATTATCATATGTTTCTCGTGATCTTAGCTGACGTCATTTATTTTATCATTTCTGAAATTGTTCTGCGACGCTGTTGTATTGTGTCATTGTTAATTTTGCTGAAACGCTGTCGTTGCGAGATTCTGATCCTACAAGGATGGATCTAGGATTTCACCATTTATCAATACTTATGTGGTTCTAAATTGATTTATATCGTGCAATTTAAACAATTGATTCGATTCTAAAGTATTGCCAAAATCAGATTTCCAAAATGTCAAATGTTAGTCGCAAGTATAACGCATCAAGAGTCTAAAACTAAGCATGCATCATCAAGAGAAAACACATTTGATTAATAAAAATCATTTAATTCATTTTTTATCAATGCAATTAATTATATAAAAATATTGCATAAATTTATAAAATAAATATTACCACATAATTCTTGAAAGAATGGCTTCCTCCATCGCCCCGAGGATTGGGTTTAGCTCATCATTTTGGAAACACGCTCAAAATTCATTCTTATTGCTCAAAAAATGCTTACAATGATGAAAATATATGAAAACAGATATCTGTAACGGTATATGGCCGTCACAGAACTGTTACAATGGGTGTTACAAAAATGATTGCTATGTGGTGTCACAGAAGTGTTGTTGCTAAAAGAAGAAAAGATGACAGTCAGTGAATTACTGTTCTTGACTGTAGTCTGTTCTTCTCTCTTTCTTCACGACTCTGTTGAAAGTAAACACTCAATGCAACTCTCTATTCTTCTATGTATCACTCCCAATCTCTCCCAAAACTCTCGATAGCCCTTCTCTGAGTCCCCGACAACATATATATATATATATATAGCTCACAGAACCCATCAAATCACGAGAATAACTCTCAATCAATCTTCATTACTCCTCTGCCAATGTTACGGAATAAAATCTTCTACTATGATTCTCACGCGTTTTTTGCATGCTGACTCACTGATTACACACTGTCGACACCTTCTAATCACGCTCAACTCCTTCCGAATACACGAAAAACTTCCCAAAAGAAACACCAGAAAAATCAACAGATATACCGTATTATTTTCTTCCCCTGTTTCACTCATATTCACGTGACTTGCCCATGTTTGTCGAAACTAAACACATTATCACCCCTGTTTAGTCGTAACAGGATAATTACAACTCACTGGGGCGATTAAATCTCGCATGAACTCCAAAAACTCTCGGATTTTTTCATAATTACATGTTTTATTCAAACCCGACGATTCAGCCAATTCTGATCCAATTAAGCACCCTTATCAACCCTGTCTAGCCCAGAAGAACAGACCCAATCGATCTCAGCCTTTTAGTCTCCCTAAAACACGCCCAATTCACAAACCCTAAGTCTGCCGGTAGAGAATTATGTTTCCCGCCAAACTTGGAATTTGAATGAAGAAGATGACCTCCCCCTAACAGAGATGGGGGTGCGAATAGCAGCTGGCGCCCTGGGGTGCCCTTATCCAAAATGAGGGTGTCTTTATTAATTTTCTCTGGGGCTCAAAATAGCACTTTTCGAGCAACTTTTTCCACACAAGTGTATTTATCCAAAAACACCTACACAAACATAAAAACACCATAATAAGTACAAAATCAAGCACTAACAATAGAAACACTGAGGACAATTCAGACAAAAAAATGTGTCTATCATGTACCCCAATGTGATTGGAAGAATCCAGGTGGAAATCCATCTGGAGCTGGAGGTTTTCATGGCTTCGTGTTTTTTAAGGATTTGAATATTTCAGCAGTTTCTGGTACTCTGAATAGCTCACTATTATCAGTAGATGTGATGACCTGAAGAATATTCTGCAGTAAGGCTTCATTTATGATAGGATAAGAAGTAGTATGCATGAGTGTTGTAATGTTGAATGAGAAAATTTTCCAAGTCTTCTCTGCTGGAACACCAGTTACCATTAATACTATCCTTTAGGTCCGCAATATTATTCCTATATCTTCTTCTGTTTGTATTTGTGTGGTGATATTTTGTATTTTTTTCTATCTCTAGGTAGTACTGATCCTTTTCATTTTGCCCCAAGGATTCACTTTGGATTTTATGCCAATGTTTTATTTCATGTTCCAACTGCTGAACTTGAAGGGTGTTATTATCTTGAGTTTGAGACTCTTGTTGAATTGATTTTAGTTGTTGATGCAGGAGATGAATGTTTCTTTGGAAATCTCCAAACTTCTGTTTGTTCTTTTTTGAAATATACCGCCTTGTGACTACCAATCTTCTTGAGAGCTTATAAGCATGAGATACTTGAGACTGATTATTCCAGCAGCAGAAACATCATCTTTGAGAGTTTCATCCCTTTCATAGCACTGAAAATATTTCCAGTTCCTCTTCTTATCACTATTTTTTGATGTCGAGTCCAACAAGATAGGATAATGATCAGATCCTAGTTGAGGTTGGTGTTTTTATTTTTGCATCAGGAAAGTATAAAACCCAGTCCGCGTTAGTATTAGATTTATATAGTATGGATTTTCTCATACCAGTTCCATATACATTATGTAAAGGATTTACTAGTATACCCCATATCATCCAAGCCACCATCATAAATCATCATATTAACATAAGAAGAATCCCTTGAAGAAGAAGTGACATATCTCGAATCAAAAGAAATATTATGAATGGAGGAAATTTTTTTATTATGGAAATTAGATTCAAATCTCCAATAAGCACCCATGGTTGGTTGATTCTGTGACTTAAATATTCTATATGGTTATTAGAGCATTGCTCGGTTGAACCCGCCAAGCGTTGGTATGTCAAGTTTGGTTGTCATATTTTAGTATCAAAACTCAATTAGAGTCACTTGGTTAAATGTACTAGAGTCAACTTCGTTTAGGTTAGACTATGAAGTCTAAGAATGTTGAGACATACAAGTATTACCTTGAAGACCTGAAGATCCTGAAGACGTATCGACTAAAATGAAGACATCATCCTTCCACATGGGGTTAGTGATACTGACTTGGCTTGTTTCCATTCCTATCGTTGCTTTCAAGTCGTTCGAGATTGAAAACATAACATGCGGGGTTATATTTAATACTCTAGTATTAGACTTCGTCATTTTGTTATGATCAAAGTGTCAAGGAAGAATATTTGATTATGAAGTATAACGTTTATCTTTTGAACTTCGTAAATGCGACATCATCATAATCTATGTTACTTGTTACTTGACTTTGTATTGGATATAAGTGTGATTTCATCCTAGGAAACTATGTTTGATTACATATGTTTAAAGGAAGTACATGCATGAAATTCGTTTCGTAATCGAAAAGAAATCAGTATGCATTTTGGTCTGGGTTTCATTGAAGATATATTGGATGACCAATTCGAACCTAGGTAAGAACTTTGATAGAACCGATCATGACTTATGTTGAGAGTTATGGTAGAATCGATCTTTACCTAGTTTGTTGTGAGTCTTGGTAGAACCAAAACCTTACTTATATTGGGATACATGGTAGAACCGATCCTACCTTTTGTTGGGAGTCTTAGTAGAACCGATCTTACCTATATCGAGAGTCATGATAAAACCGATCCTAACTATTGTTGGAAGTATACAAATATTGAGACAAACTCGTTTTACTCTAAAAAACCCGAAGATGTATCGGCATCAACGAATATACTATCCTTTTATTCGAGGTTAGTAATACATATTTGGCTTGTTATCATTTCTGTCTACATTGATTTCAAGTCATCTATATTGAAAACACATATGAAGTTATATAATGATCAAAGTGTCAAGGAAAATACACAAGTTTCCTTAAAACTTTGCTATATTGGATACAAAGTATATCGTTATCTTTTGAGCTTCGTATATACGACATAACACTATCTTTGTAATTTGTCACTAGATTGTGTGTTGAACTTTGGGTTGATTTTGTGCCTACAAAACTATAATTAACTACATGAGTTTAAGAAAGTAGACTTGCGAAACTTGTTTCATTGTTGAAAGGAATCCCAGGGATCTTTTGCAGGAGCGATCCTTCTTGGGAATCTTTAGCAGGATTGATCCCTACTTGGGGATTTATAGCATGACCGATCCCTACCTTGGGGATCTCTTGCAGGACCAGTCCCTAATAGCAAGTATATGGACGGTTTCTCTTTATACTTTAGGGTTTACAATGATTTCAGAATATGAGTTTGCTATTTAGGAAATTTCACAATGACGTCATAAGTATTTGAATGCGGGCTAAAATATTATTTATTTATTGTTAAATATATCTTAATACTCAAGGTGAGATCTCGAACAAATATTTGAGAATTTTTCATTTAGATTTTCGAATTTATGTCTTTAATTTCCCAGTAATTAAAGCATATCTCTGGAGAATGTATAGGTAAAATATACTTGTATACTAGCTAATAATAAGTTGTCATCCATGATACAAAAATTACTATTTATTGCTTATCTTTTGATATTTTCTTTTATAGAAATTCTTTGGTGTCTATCGATAGGGTAAAATGTGGGAAGGACGAACTATCCCTAATCACAGAAATTACTCCCAAGATGTAGAGAGGTTTAGAAGAGATAATGGTGGATTCATGACATCTCCATAAGTGTGCCCTCTTTCCCCTTTTATAGTGACTATCTTATGAATAACTTCTCATAAGATTAGTATATTACTAAACTACCATTTCCCTTTCCTTAAGTTAATGCCAAACCCTAAGAGGCTTTCCCCTTGGGTTAAAGCCCATCCAACCTAATATAGTCTTGGATGGACTAGAACTACCCCATCCTAATGGGTTAGGCCTAGTCCCCAAATTCCATACTCCTTAAGCGGAACTCTTAGTAGGCTAAGGGGTCACCTCTTTTAAGATTAATTATTCTCATGTATCAACATTAGTCCCCTGACTGTTTGACCGGCCATAGACCGTGTCAACAGTCACATGTTGATGTGGCGGTTACAACTGGTGAGTTATGGGAGGTTAACATTGTTGACTCTTGAGATGCTATGGTTATTGTCCTATTCAGTTACCACTCCTTCTTTTACCTCCCTATAAATAGAGGAGGCCTCGCTCCTTAATCATCACCTTTCACTGCGTCTCTTTCTCTTTCTCCCTTACTTCTTTCACTCATTATGTCTAATGAATCGCTTAACCATGACGCGCCCCTTAGATCAGAGTCGTACACACTGGAAGAGATAAGGGGTAGTTCTCGGCTTAGAGATCAACTACGGACGCTAGCGGCGGACGATGATTCTATTCTTTTTCCGGCTGATGAAAATTGGATTTTACGTATGCTAAACCCTCATCTGTTTCCTCCGTTCGTGTCTGACAGCTGGCTTATCCGTTCCCGAGCGGAGTCGCCTCCTATACCTTCTTTCGAGGATATTCCTCGCTTGGCGGTTCATAGGGGAAATTACGTTTTCCCTAAAATAATCCTTCGCTCCTCTGTTGAATCTCATGTCGCCTGGGATCCATGGGTAGATTATATTCGTTCTAATCCGGATAATAGGAGGATTATTTGTTCCTTGGGTATAGAGGATGCTTTAGAAGGTTCAAAGTTTAGGTATGTACGGCGGGATCATGACAGTTTTACCCGTTTATGTGCGCATTGGGTAACCGACCCTCACACATTTCTGTTTTCTTGGGGTGAAACGACCCCCATCCTAGAGGACGTAGTGTAACTTACTGGCCTACATGTTCATGGAGATACAGTTTTCGATAGTTGCTTCCTTCACAAGTCTTTAAACGAGAGCGATAGAGCCCTCCGTGATCGCTTGATTGATGCCAAAGCGAAATCCATAACATTCCAACTTCCTGGAGAGGTCAAAGTTGAGGTTCCGAGTGAAATAGAAGGCTCGGTAGGCAAAGGAAAGGGTAAATCTATTGCGTCCGCCACCCCTGATTCTCCAGTCAATGTTGTTTTTTCCTCAAAGCTCATGGAATCCGCCATAAAGGCTATTAAACCAAAGTCATCTGCTGCTGGAGAGTCTGACGATGTGCAAGAGGTAAAGAGTGACAAAAAACCAAAGTCCGGGCAGCGCCGAGCCTCTTTTTCTTGTTGGATTAAGTATTGGGCTCCTTTGCTTGCTGGCCCGCGTGAAGGTGTTTATCCTTGCGAAGGGGAAACAGATCGAGCGGAGTTGGAAGCCTTTCTTCTCTTTTGGCTATGTCATGGTGTGTTTGAGTATAGTCCCCGAGACACCATCAAGAATGAGCTTATCCCTATGGCCCGTATTGATGTCTCGTGGCGTATCATTCCCACTCGCCCCCATGTTCTTAGGCGGTCTATATCATCATCTAGACTTGCTGGTGTGTGATATTCGTTGTGTAGACGGATCTCATACGGTTGAGACCTTCCTCCCGGCCAATTTTATTCAATCATGGGCTTGGGAGCGCTTTCCTTTGTACATGCCTCCTCAGATGAATCCTCTTGCTCTCTCGCAACAAAAGGAAGTCATTCGAAAGGATGGTTCCAAGCATCTTGTGACAATATGTGAGTCCCAACCTCGGATGGCTCTTTACCATAAGAAGGGCTTTCCTCCTAAGACCAAACTCAAGGATTTCATGGACAAGGGTGCTGATTTTAATCTGATCACCTATCAATACCGTTGTACCGGTTCTTTACATTGCAACTTTGTTATCAAGTATCAGAGGAGGATGTCTTCCGCAGAAACACCTTCAGCCGAAGATTTTGACATCATCATCTCTACCCTATCCGGATGTCTTCCTGGTTTTTATGGTGGGAGGTTTTCTTCTGAGGCATACAATACCGTTCGCGTGGCTCGACAGCTGGGTTTTGACCAAGGGGTTCCTTATGATCCTCCCATCCCTTCCTCAACTGAGGAAGATAAGGAAGTCTGGAAGAGTTTAGATCGCTTCGTTTTCAAAAATGGTCTTCGGATGAGTGATCTCCTGTGCCATTTTGATTTCCTCCAACCTCAAACTGGTCGGCAAGTTAGCGTCACCAGATAGTGGCTTGGGTATCGCAACAATATCAGTAGGAACGTGCTAAATCTTCTCCTCAAGGAACCATATGCTCCTCCGACTTTAACCAAGGATGATTTTAAAGAAATGCACGCCTCGGGCCGCATGAAGTTGAATGCAAAGACTGCCAAGAAATACAAACTTTCCTCGAGTAACAAGGGTCGCCCTCTTCGTCCACTGATTACCATCTAGGGTCCTCTTCCAGGTGATGAGTCTTCTCAAGAGGGTGGGAAAGGTAGTGCTTTACGGTTAGAGCATAGCTCGGTCAACCTCGCATGTGTTGCTATCTCAAGCATGTTTGTCAATGTTAGTGATCAAAATTGTAAGTCTTGATTTCTAGCCTACATAGCTAAGTCTCGGACTAGGATAGAAAAGTGTAGTTGAGCTCAAAGACTTCATGGAGATTCATCATACAACGAAGAAGATCTATACAAGGAACCGTGGAACTTCATCAACAAAAAGGTATGTGGAGACTTGAATTTATCTATCACTCAAAAGTCTATCTCTTCTATCTCCTACTTCGTATGAGACAAAAGTCGTATGTTATATAGACTAGATCATACACATTTGACATTTCGAGCTAAGCATTCATTGCTTATCTTTTAACTCGAAATCGTGTATTGGTAAAGCATTTCGCTTTGATCAAGTTTATCTTTACCTAGTGATGAAAGTCATGAAAAGTTTCAGTCACTTTGAGAATTGCTCTGACGTGAATCAGTTTGTGAATAACGGATACATAGCGTCCTCTGAGAATGTCTCAATGATTGAAATGAGAGTTTAGATTACATAAACATGTATTCCTTGAACCGAAGTTTTCGAACTTTGTTGATCAAGAGAAATCGGGAGGATTGTGGAATTGGCTTGCCAGGTCCGCGAACCTAGTTCGCAGACTCAGTCCACGAACTGACGGAAGTTCTCGACCGAGAATTTCTTCTGGGATTTTCCAAAACTCGTTTGTATTTTAAGTACGCGAACCCAGTCTGCGAACTGGCGGAAGTTCTCATCCCAAGAATTTCTGCTGAGTTTGGAAAACTCAACCGATTAACTTAAGTCCGCGAACTTGTTTGTGAACTTAAGAGGTTATTATCTAAAGATGTGCTTTGAACATGAAACATTAAATTACTAAGGAATGCTTTATGCAAGCCGTGGCTATAATGTTCATGAGCCGATTCAATCGAGTCGAATCATCTTTGTTTCAATTGTGTCTTGTGTAGTTACATAAGATCTCATAGCAATTGAACACCTCTTTAACTAGTTCATTTGAGTCAATTGAACTAGTTATGGTGAAGAAGAACAAGGTTAATATGAAATGCTCATATGGTTAACCTTTTGGGTTACTATGTTGAACCAACATACACGTACACGTTTGGGCATGGTTTTCACGAACCCAGTAAACGTCTACCCAAGTGTGTGTGACAAGCTAAGTTTTCGATCTAACGGTTGAGAAATATTAGCTTGAATCTAAATCAGGTTTTCATCTAACGGTGAATAAGATTTGCTTTGTAACTAAGGCAAAACCCTGATTTGAAGGCTATATAAAGGAGACATCTAGCATTGTGCAAAACTAATCCCCACACGTCTGTGTGCTACTAGTGCGCCCGCTAGAGTCAATCTCTATTAACCTTTGATTTTCTTCTCTAAATTCAGGTTAACGACTTAAAGACTTCATTGGGATTGTGAAGCCAGACCGATACTACTTTATCGTAGTTATGTGATCTGATCTTGCATCTTCTATCATACGAGTACAATCGACTGATTGACTTGAGATCGTGAGAGTTCTCCGATAGGCAAGATAAAGAAGTCACAAACATCTTCGTCTCACTGTTTGTGATTCCTCGACAATCCGCTTGTTGGTGGACCCGGGAAAGCGTATAAAATTGAAGCGATAAAAACGCGGGCCTACAGTAATACCGCAAGTGCACGGTCGTCAGTTGTAGCTCGTGCAAGTACGGGTCGATCCACAGAGACTGGGTGTGTTTGGAGTTCTCTAGCTATTTTGGGCTCTAATTTGTTGTTGGTTAACTATGAAGCCTTTTGGGCTTTGGGCTTAGGGTACCTTTGGATTATAGGCTTGTTGTCTTAATGAAATGAACTGAGCTTGGTAACAGTGAACTGGGCCTTGGGATTGAATTTGGGCTTGGGCTTAGTGTAATGAACTGAGCTTTGGTTTTGAATTTGGGCTTGGGCTTAGTGTAATGAACTGAGATTTGGTTTTGAATTTGGGCTTGGGCTTAGTGTAATGAACTGAGCCTGGTAACAGTGAACTGGGCCTTGGGATTAAACCTGGGCTTTTAGCCTTAACCTGAACTGTGGTCTGGGCCTTGGAGAAGAAGCAGCAGCAGCAGTGGTGGCTTCTGCAGCAGCAGAAGCAGTGCACAGCAGCTGCTCAGCAGGGAAAGGGAGAGCAGCAGCAGTGCAAAGGGCAAGTGCACAGCAGCAGGGGGAGACAAGGCAGTAGCAAGTAGTAAAAGCAGTGAATGCAGTAACAAGAACAGGAGAAACAAAAGAGAAGCAAGAGCAAATAGTGGCAGTGAAACTGTGATATTTACAAAGCAATGAAGATGGTAGTGAAATAATGAGACAATGGAAATGAAGCAAAGAGAAAAACCAAAGCAGTGAAGTAAATGTGACAGTGACAGAACAATGAAACTAAACAAGAACAATGGAACCAAGGCCTAAGCCAAGGGCAGGGGTGTGAAGAAGACAGTGAAGTAAAAAAAGGAAAAAAAAGCAAAGCCAAGGCAATGGCTTTAGGCATTCATCTAGAGTGGGAAGAGAACCATCTTGCTCACAGTCACTAGTGAGCACTAGTTTCTCCCCACTGCTCAATCAACTCAATGCTCTAAGGGTCTAACCTAGCATTGACACACAACAGTAAACTAATCCTAACATTTGAGAAGCTAACAGTTGACAAAACAAGAGAGCCTAGGCATACAACTAGAGTGGGAAGAGAACCAGTTTGCTCACAGTCACTAGTGAGCACTAGTTTCTCCCCACTGCTCAATCAATCCAAGGCTTCTAGCCTAACATTCCATCACTTCACAATGAACAAACTTAACATTTGAGCATTTAAACTAACATTAACATTAAACAGAATTAACACTAACAGGGGACAAACAGGAACAATGAACAATATTAACCTAAACATGAACCCTAAACAGAACACTAAACTAGACACTTAAACAGAACAAGAACAGGAATTACAGTGAGCAAAACATAAGAAGAATAGGAACAGTAAGCATTAAACATCAAGTAACAGGACATGGTATTCAGAAATTAAACAGGTCATGGAATTATAAAAACAGCAAATATTAAACAGAAATATAACAACAAGAATTAAACAGCACAAAATAACAGAATTGAGAACAAATTAAACATAACCCTAAAGATTTAAATTGATTTGAAGTTGAAATTGAAAATTGAAAATTAAACATACACTAACCCAAATTTGGGGGAATCTTGGCTAGCCCAAGAACCCCTTCTCTCTGCTCTACATCACCCCCTATTTATATCACCAAATACCCAATTTTTCCGAAACCCTAGAATTGAAATTAGGGTTTTCAATTTCCGAAATTTACTCACCAAAACTTTGAATTGACGTCGCCCCATGTCTTCTCTTCCTCTCTCGGTTCTTCTCCTGCTTCCAATCGCTACAATTGCTCCCTAATTTGAGGTGTTTTATCAACCCTCACCTAGGTCAGTTGGTGAGAGAGGTTAAAGCACTTCGAATTAGGGGGATGGGTCGTGTCGGGTAATGATGGAGATGGTGGAGTTGGTGGTAGAAATGGTGGTGACAGGAGCGATGGATGATGGAAGTAGCAGGTGGAGGTGATGGTGGTGGAATGGGTGTTTCTGAAGAGGAATGGGGGAGAAGAAGTCGATGGGAATGATGGAGGGTATGTTTGGTTAAGGTATAGGCATTAGGTACTAGAGTGTTGGTCGGGTGTAGCGGATTTAGATGTTGGCGAATCTGAGTCACTGGATGCGAAGCTGTAGGTGAATCGGATGGCTACCCCTGAAGAGTCTGGTAGCGACCGTCGGATGTCTTGATACAACGAAGTTAACGGCGAAGATCGAGGTTAGGTGCTGTAGTGTTTAGCGGAAGTATCGCTATTTGATGCGCAGGCAAAGAAGCGACTGTAGGATCTAAATGTGATCTAATCTGAAGGCTTGGAATTTAGGTACTATGGTGTTTTGCAGAGACTTCAGATTTTGATGCTCTACGAAGGATTGACCATTGGATGATGAGATGGATCCGATCTAACGGTTGAGAATGGAGGCGGGTATGGATATAGAAAATGGGTTTGGGTAAGGGTTTTGGGCCTTGGGTATGCCAAGCCCATATCTTCTTCAAGAACAATTCTTCCTTCTTGAGCCCATTCCTAGCTTTTTGGACGTGCGCTCCATTCTTTGCGGCTTCCTTGCGTAATTTCTTCCGGCTTTTCACCACTCTTCAGCTCTTTTCCGCTCCGCAAGTTATCCAGACTTTATTTATTACTTAAAAATGCAAAATTAAGTAAGAAAAATATTTATTCTTGAAAACAATGAAAATACAGAATATGGGATAAAATGTAGAATTACTGCACAAAAGATGAGTTAAATGCCAACAAAAAGGGATAAATATATACAATATTTGGCACTCATCAAATACCCCCAAACCTGAATTTTACTTGTCCTCAAGTAAAACAAAACTAAGGAAATCCTAACTATACCACTTTCGCTGGTCTCTCGAATGCATTTAGCGTATGCACTAAGCCTTTTAAACCACTAAGTGTCCCTAGTGGACGAGTGAAGTCTCGTGAAAGTTTGCTTAGAACGTACCTACAAAGTTCTAGGTCAAAATATAAGCTCAGATTCCATCAAATGTGACATGTGCAAGACAGTTTAAGCTCACAGCAAAATGGAGATGTCAATCTAGCTATCAAAGGCACAATCCTAGCACTGATAACAAAAAAAGACATGTGATAAGAGTGTAAAGTGTATCTACACATGTGTAAAGAAAGATCTGAAGTTATGACTACTAATCACCAAGAGATAGTTTCTCAGGCTAAGAACCAAGGTCGAAATCTAGCTAGCTGTCCGGACTTTACGAGAATTGTGAATGAGTTGGAGGTATTTCACAATTACTCGCGTTGTACATCAATGGCATACACCCTCCTTGCTTATTACAATGAAACAACAAAATGACTTTACATGACTCTTATTTACATTGACTACTCTCTTTTATTTTTGGAACAAGAGAGATGGAATTGATAAACTTGTTTTTGTATTTTTTCTGATATTTTTTTTTTTTTGAATATACATCGTTTTTTTTTTTTTTTTTTTTTTTTTTTTTTTTTTTTTTTTTTTTTTGAAGATAAACACTTTTGATACATATACAAAAGGAAACAAAAGATTACATGACACTTTGCAAGAGGTAGCCCTTTTTGATGCACCCAGTTAAATTCGATGGTTGTCTTTCTTAATGTAACCTCCACCTTCTATCCCAACCAACCAAAGAACAAGCTAGTCAAGTTTCGTTCAGTATTCTAAAGTGATTGGCAATCGTAACTTCCTATCAAACACCTTGAAGATCGAGGCCATACATGTATTGGTAGATCGTGCGCGTGCAAATTTCTTATCACTATGTGAATTGTGCTAGAATCAGGGTGCCTAAATATCTAGACTAAGACTCCTAATAATTACATATTTGCACAAGAGTCAACATTTCAAGGTAAATGAGCTCCATTTTTATGATTTTTCATTTTTAATTTTTTTGGAATTTTTCAATTTTTTCAAAAGAAGAAGGAGTTCGTTTTCAATTATGGCAAATTATCATGGTATCTACTCTATACCCCCAAACCTAAACTAAACATTGTCCTCAATGTTTCAAAATATGGAAAGAATTAAAATGCAACATATGGAAAGGGACATGCTGAGTAGAGTAAAAGGAGAGAGAATACCCGATTTCGGCGAAAGCAGAATTAAAACTCCGTTATTCAAGGCAAAAATCCAACATATTTCAGCCGAGATCATATTGGATTAGCAAAATATATACAAAAAAAAAAGTTTTTAAAATTTATCTACTGATTATATACAAAAAATTCACCATACACCAACAATCTAAAGAGTTGAGGATCAACCCAAAAGAAAAAGTGTAGAGACATAGAAAGTTTCAAAACACTAAAATTGGACTTAAATGGGAGTGAGAGTGAAAAACCGAATGAATCACCCCTAAACCAAAATTTTTCAACAGGTTCACTTTTAAGCACAAAATCTAACAATTTTAGGGGTGCAGGATTCACAAGGTCTAACTGAAAATGGACTTTGTTCGGGATGGGCAAAGAAATGCATTCCAATTGTGGCTCTTTAAAAGTGTTATATTTTGAAACAAAATAGTCCAAGAGGACTTGGGAGGCACACAGTTCCAATCCTAGATTAGGAATTTTCAGAAAAATCGGTTTGACAATATGGGTACAAACCAAATCTAGGTTGGGTGGAAGGCCATCAGATTGTGACTTAGGTAGAAGAATAGGCATATCATTATCAATCAAATCAAAATCTTCTAACTCATCTACACATGTCACATCATGCTCACAATCATCAATCAAATTGGCAAGATCACAATCAGAATTATCAACATCATCAACAGATTTATTCTCGTGTATCGGCACATCAGGGGAAACATCACATGGAATACTAGAAGAAATATCATGCATTAAGGTCGGGGCAGAGAGACGCCTAATGTATTTGAACCCAAAGGTTCCATAACATTTTCAGTATAGACATGTTCTTCTAACATAACATCATAATCATCATCATCATCATGATAGGGATTTTGCAATCTAGGATAATTTTCAATCCTAAGGTCGGAGCTATTACAAGAATAAAACTCTAATTCATGGGGGTGACTCATATCATGTGGTGTTGTTCCTGTTTCCCTAACGGATTCCCATTGATGGGTTTTCTCTGCAATCTCGGCTAAAAAATTCCATGCATCATCCACAGATTTATCAATAAACTCACCATTACACATAGACTCAACCATGGTTCGAGATTTAAAGTCTAGTCCCTCATAGAGGATGACGACAAGTCTCCACTTCTCAAATCCATGGTGCGGACATTCGCTCAACAAATCATTAAAACGTTCAAAATAGTGAAAAACAGTTTCCTCATCCAATTGGACAAAACAATTGATACTTTGACGAATAGCGATGGTCCTATGATGTGGAAAGAATTTTTTGAAAAATAGATCTGTGAGTTGGTCCCAAGTGTTGATTGATTGTGGTCTCAAACCGTAAAACCATGTTTTGGCCCTTTCCTTTAAAGAAAATGTAAACAAACGCAATTTCAGAGAGTCTTCGGACATATGATCAGGTTGCATAGTCCGACAAATTTGTTCAAACTCTCTTACATGAGTATAGGGGTTCTCAGAATCGAACCCTCGAAATATAGGAAGTATTTGTATCATGCTTGCATTTATTTTAAAAGGGTTATTGGTTTGAGGTAATACAATACATGATAATGGAATTTTTATTGACGGATACATGTATTCATGGAGAGCACGAGGTTGGCCCATATTGAAAAGACACAAAGCCCACTATTTGGTTTTAATGGGTTTTCAAAAATTTGGTTTTTTTATGGGAAAATTTTGGTTTTGATGGGATATTTGAAAAAGAAAATTTGGTTTAAAAACGGGAGCAAAGTAGAAATTTGGTTTTAAAATTGGGAGCAAAAGAATTTTTTTTTTTTTTTTTTTTTTTTTTTTTTATGAACTTAGCCTAGCATAAATTATCACACCCACAAAAGAAAATAAAAACAACAATAAATAATTACAAGCCCATAAAAGAAAAATAAAAGAAAATAAAAGAAAAATTATTACAAGCCCAAATAAAAAATAAAGAAAAACAAAAATTATTACAAGCCCACAAATTAAAAATGGAAGCCCACAGGTTGGGTTCTCTTAATGGGTTTAGGCTTACCTTTGAAGCACAGCCCAGCTGCTCAGTTTGGTTGCAAAAGCCTAGTTGGGCTTTGGATCATCCTAAGCTTTTGTCTTTGTTCAGGCCCAGTTGGGCTTGGCTCAACTTGTTAAGCTTGGCAGCAACTTCAGCAGGCCCAGTTGGGCTTGATGGCTCAATTTAGCACCAGGCAGCAGGGGTTGCAGCAGATTTGGCCTGGCACCAGCAGGAGGTAGCAGCAGCTTGCCTTTGCACAGCAGCAACAGCTGAGGCACAGCAGCAGCTCTATTTGGGCTTCACAGCAGCACAACAGCACCAGAGGTTTGTTCTCAGCCTCACAGCAAGGTCACAGTACCTGGTCACTCAACAAAAATGTCAAGGACAGCAAAGAAAGGCAGTGAACAAGAACTGTAATGCAAGATTGACTGCAAGAATGTAAAGATGACTAATATGCAAATATGATATGCAATCAGGACAGCAAGATGCAATGAGTATGCAATGCAAAGATGAATATGCAGTAATGAATGCAAGTTATGATGAGATAAATGCTTACACTAAATGATTATACTAAATGCAAGATATGCAAGTGAATAGCAGCAAAAGAAAGCAAGGAAAAACAGCAACCACACAATGCCAAGTCCCCGGCAGCGGCGCCAAAAACTTGGTGGACCCGGGAAAGCGTATAAAATTGAAGCGATAAAAACGCGGGCCTACAGTAATACCGCAAGTGCACGGTCGTCAGTTGTAGCTCGTGCAAGTACGGGTCGATCCACAGAGACTGGGTGTGTTTGGAGTTCTCTAGCTATTTTGGGCTCTAATTTGTTGTTGGTTAACTATGAAGCCTTTTGGGCTTTGGGCTTAGGGTACCTTTGGATTATAGGCTTGTTGTCTTAATGAAATGAACTGAGCTTGGTAACAGTGAACTGGGCCTTGGGATTGAATTTGGGCTTGGGCTTAGTGTAATGAACTGAGCTTTGGTTTTGAATTTGGGCTTGGGCTTAGTGTAATGAACTGAGCCTGGTAACAGTGAACTGGGCCTTGGGATTAAACCTGGGCTTTTAGCCTTAACCTGAACTGTGGTCTGGGCCTTGGAGAGGAAGCAGCAGCAGCAGTGGTGGCTTCTGCAGCAGCAGTGCAAAGGGCAAGTGCACAGCAGCAGGGGGAGACAAGGCAGTAGCAAGTAGTAAAAGCAGTGAATGCAGTAACAAGAACAGGAGAAACAAAAGAGAAGCAAGAGCAAATAGTGGCAGTGAAACTGTGATATTTACAAAGCAATGAAGATGGTAGTGAAATAATGAGACAATGGAAATGAAGCAAAGAGAAAAACCAAAGCAGTGAAGTAAATTTGACAGTGACAGAACAATGAAACTAAACAAGAACAATGGAACCAAGGCCTAAGCCAAGGGCAGGGGTGTGAAGAAGACAGTGAAGTAAAAAAAAAGGAAAAAAAAGCAAAGCCAAGGCAATGGCTTTAGGCATTCATCTAGAGTGGGAAGAGAACCAGCTTGCTCACAGTCACTAGTGAGCACTAGTTTCTCCCCACTGCTCAATCAACTCAATGCTCTAAGGCTCTAACCTAGCATTGACACACAATAGTAAACTAATCCTAACATTTGAGAAGCTAACAGTTGACAAAACAAGAGAGCCTAGGCATACAACTAGAGTGGGAAGAGAACCAGTTTGCTCACAGTCACTAGTGAGCACTAGTTTCTCCCCACTGCTCAATCAATCCAATGCTTCAAGGCTTCTAGCCTAACATTCCATCACTTCACAATGAACAAACTTAACATTTGAGCATTTAAACTAACATTAACATTAAACAGAATTAACACTAACAGGATTATCATTAACAGGGGACAAACAGGAACAATGAACAATATTAACCTAAACATGAACCCTAAACAGAACACTAAACTAGACACTTAAACAGAACAAGAACAGGAATTACAGTGAGCAAAACATAAGAAGAATAGGAACAGTAAGCATTAAACATCAAGTAACAGGACATGGTATTCAGAAATTAAACAGGTCATGGAATTATAAAAACAGCAAATATTAAACAGAAATATAACAACAAGAATTAAACAACACAAAATAACAGAATTGATAACAAATTAAACATAACCCTAAAGATTTAAATTGATTTGAAGTTGAAATTGAAAATTAAAATTAAACATACACTAACCCAAATTTGGGGGAATCTTGGCTAGCCCAAGAACCCCTTCTCTCTGCTCTACATCACCCCCTATTTATATCACCAAATACCCAATTTTTCCGAAACCCTAGAATTGAAATTAGGGTTTTCAATTTCCGAAATTTACTCACCAAAACTTTGAATTGACGTCGCCCCATGTCTTCTCTGCCTCTCTCGGTTCTTCTCCTGCTCCCAATCGCTACAATTGCTCCCTAATTTGAGGTGTTTTATCAACCCTCACCTAGGTCAGTTGGTGAGAGAGGTTAAAGCACTTCGAATTAGGGGGATGGGTCGTGTCGGGTAATGATGGAGATGGTGGAGTTGGTGGTAGAAATGGTGGTGACAGGAGCGATGGATGATGGAAGTAGCAGGTGGAGGTGATGGTGGTGGAATGGGTGTTTCTGAAGAGGAATGGGGGAGAAGAAGTCGATGGGAATGATGGAGGGTATGTTTGGTTAAGGTATAGGCATTAGGTACTAGAGTGTTGGTCGGGTGTAGCGGATTTAGATGTTGGCGAATCTGAGTCACTGGATGCGAAGCTGTAGGTGAATCGGATGGCTACCCCTGAAGAGTCTGGTAGCGACCGTCGGATGTCTTGATACAACGAAGTTAACGGCGAAGATCGAGGTTAGGTGCTGTAGTGTTTAGCGGAAGTATCGCTATTTGATGCGCAGGCAAAGAAGCGACCGTAGGATCTAAATGTGATCTAATCTGAAGGCTTGGAATTTAGGTACTATGGTGTTTTGCAGAGACTTCAGATTTTGATGCTCTACGAAGGATCGACCATTGGATGATGAGATGGATCCGATCTAACGGTTGAGAATGGAGGCGGGTATGGATATAGAAAATGGGTTTGGGTAAGGGTTTTGGGCCTTGGGTATGCCAAGCCCATATCTTCTTCAAGAACAATTCTTCCTTCTTGAGCACATTCCTAGATTTTTGGACGTGCGCTCCATTCTTTGCGGCTTCCTTGCGTAATTTCTTCCGGCTTTTCACCACTCTTCAGCTCTTTTCCGCTCCGCAAGTTATCCAGACTTTATTTATTACTTAAAAATGCAAAATTAAGTAAGAAAAATATTTATTCTTGAAAACAATGAAAATACAGAATATGGGATAAAATGTAGAATTACTGCACAAAAGATGAGTTAAATGCCAACAAAAAGGGATAAATATATACAATATTTGGCACTCATCACTTGTGTAGTTAGGAAGGATTGTAGAGAGGTGATTGATTAATATAGGCTGTTCTTCGGGAATATAAGACCGGATTATCAATTGGTTCCTGTTACCTTGATTTTATATCTAAAGACGGAACAAAACCTAGGGTTTATCTGTGGGAGACAGATTTATCCTCTTATAGACTTTTCTGTGTGAGACAGATCTATTTATTATCAAGTCTGTGATTTTGGGTTACAACAACTCTCGGTTGTGGGTGAGATCATCTATGGGAATCAAGTGCGCAGTATCCTGCTGGGATCATAGGCGTAGGAGTACAACTGTACCTTGGATTGGTGGGAGACTGATTGGGGTTCAACTATAGTCCAGTCCGAAGTTAGTTTGCAGTAGGCTAGTGTCTGTAGCGGCTTAATACAGTGTGTATTCAATCTGGACTAGGTCCTGGGGTTTTTCTACATTTACGGTTTCCTCGTTAACAAAATTTCTGGTGTCTGTGTTATTTCTTTTCCGCATTATATTTTATATAATTGAAATTATACAGGTTGTGCATTCGTGATCATCAATTGGAAATCTAACCTTTGGTTGTTGATTGATCCTTGGATATTGGTCTTTGGTACCGTCCAAGTATTCCTTGTATTTGATAAAGACTCGCTATTATTTTTAGCTTGAGTAAAAATCAAATCAAGAGAGAGATATTAACTCCTTGAGATACTTTTATCTAGATTGAGTCTGACTGTCTAGTTGATTCTCTAGCAAAGTATTTTGGAGTTAGTCCATACAGATTTCTAATCGAAATACTAGGTGTTGTTGTTAGACCCCCGCTTTTTCAATTGGTATCAGAGCAGGCAAACACGTTTAAGAACTCATCAGTATGTGTTTGTAGCGATCTGACTCTATGGGCAAGAGTACTATCTCTGATAAACGCGTCACCAGTAATAAAGATTCTGTCTCATCTAACTCTATTAAAGAGAAAAACTATTCTATCTCGAATATAGAAAAACCTTGTGGTTCGACGAGACAGACAAACAATAGAAGGTGTGTTGTTGATCTCCCTTCAAAAGAGACCTTCTCTTGTAATGAGTGGGATACAGCTGAAGAGAGTAATTTGATTCTAAATCTTGTTAGAATCAAGCTGTCAGATTGGATCAGCTAAAACACCATGTCAATGTTCTTCTTGGTATTGTAAGAGATTGCAAAGTCCATGGCAATGCTGAAGATCATTCTTCGTGCTTAATTCTTGAGGCCAGCCTCGAAAAGGATGCCTTGGATATTTAACGCCGTTTGAATAAACTCTCCATTCAAGGTTGTTCAAAGCAATCTAATATACGAAGAACTTCTGATGCTTTACATTCAGAAGTAAAAACAGGTGTTCCTAATATTTCCACCAAACATAGGACATTCTGTAAAAACCAAAAATCTTCTGATGATGATATTAAGACAACTTTCTCCAATCATTCTTATGATCAAAAGGTATGTCTCGTCTGTGAGACCAGGAGTTCTGTTAGACAGAAGAGAAACCCTAAGTTGAATAAAGACTCCTTAGTTCAACTTCAACACACCCTAGATTTGATTCTCAAAGGTGTGACTGACATACGTATGATTGAGCCAATTGGTTTTCGTACCTATCATGTGAATGCTACCAGGAATGTCAGTACAGTGAGTTCCTCCAATGTTCAAAGGAAGAATAGACGTCTTAATAAACATCATCCTAAGGAAGTTAACCATTGTGCTTCTGAAAGCGACGTTGATCCTATTGAGAGAGTCATCCCAGAAGAAAGGAAAATCAATGAGATGAGAAAAGATATTAAAAAGATAATTGGAAGATATAAAGAGCTTGTCGACAGATTATCCTCTTCCTCATGTCAAGACACTTCTGGTAAGAACTCTAACTATGTCTCTTATTTTGATGACAGTAAATTTTATGATAATTTCTCATGTCAAACAGGATCCCTCTCTATGACTAAGAGGAAATACAAACTTAACCAAAGACATAAACCTCGTAATGAGCCTGGGGCTCGTACTTGTGCTAATTAATCACAAGGTTCGAGAACTTACTCATATAAAATCCTGTTGAGTAAGTTGTGTTAAAAACAGGTATACTTGTTGCTTGCATCTGTTAAGTTAAGTTATTTTCTTATCGTTCATAGCTAAACTTGTGTTTCCAGATCCGCTAAGATCAAGTATTGGTTAAGTCAAAAGAAGTTGTTGCATACTGTCTTAAATTTTGATCCTGTTTTCAAAATGTTTGAAGGACTTTATTTCTTGGGTATTTTTTGTAGTCGAACGGATTCCGTTCTGGCCCGAGTCAACAATTTTTTTTAACCCTAAATTGTTGTCCCCAAGGATAAAATATCCAACCTCTTAGGGTTACAAGTCACGTACGTGTACTCCTGGTGGTTTTTGTATTTTCAAGAATGTCTTCCTCATCTTCTTGCTATGGTGGTTTTTCAAAAGGATTTCTTGACAAAGGTGTTGAGGTTGAATCTAAGAGGAAGAGAACACTTGTAGATGAAGATCATCCCAATGCCTCATGCTTCTTTGCTTATACTCATGAAGATGCTGAAAAGGATGATATGATCTCTGCTGAAGTTGTTCATGACTTTCTTAATTACTTTGGGGAAGCAAAACAACAACTTGTTGATACTCTTAAAGGTCTTGATATGGTGAAAACTGAGTTGGAAAAGGTTGTGTCTGAACTTGGTCTCATAAAATCTCAAATCAAGGATCTTCGAAAAGAGAATCATCTCTTCGTTGATGCTGAGAAGGCTGTCGATCATAAGCTCATAGACTTCATGTCTCATATGGATTTTGTACCTCCTGTGTCCCTGTTCGCTGTTGAGGATCCACTGAAATCAATTTCCCTTTAAGCTTGTCATCTGTTTTTGTTGAGTTTATATGCCTAGTATGTCTTTTTTTTTGGATTAGTTGGAAGAATAACTAGTGCTTTGAATAGCGATGATTGTGACTACACATAGCTATTTTTGTTTTCATCTTCTTATGTTATTTTTTAGGTTTATTGGTTATTAATTTCTAAAAAAATTTGGAGGATGATGTTTATTGCAGTATTTTAATGGGTTGTGATATTGCAATCCTTTTATGGGATATGTATTGTTTACGTCCGTGAACTTGAAGGTCCCATATTGCAGTCAAAAGTAAAGTCGTTCATGAATCGGTATTCGTATTGATGAAAGGACGAATGGACTTTTGACATATACAAAGGTTAAGCCTATGTAATCATTAATTTGATGGAAAATAAGATAAAATCTTTTGTTCAACAAGGATAAAGTCTATTATGTCGTTATGATGGAAAATAGAATATATCCTTGTATGTTATCCACGGTATTGATCTTCATTGATCCATTTTATTATGTTTTACCGTGAAGGCTCCATCGTGTGTCTTATGTTGAGCACATTACAACTAAGTCGATTTACCTTGGCTTTGTTGGTTGTTCCATAAGATGCTATATGTCGAGCATTAAGAACTATATTAATCAACTAGTTTGGTTATTTAGTTTGTACTCCATAAGTTTTCTTTCTTATGTCGAGTACATGTACGGTTAAAGTTTTCATATTCTATGATGAACTTAGTCGGGGTTCCATAAGTTCTTTTATGTTGAGCCCAAAATAATTAAATTGAGTACTCCGGTGATTAGTTTGGTTATTTGTATTCCAATTAGATCAATTATAGGTTCTTTTGTAATTAATCTAGTTGAGTTTCCATATATTCCACAAGTTCTTGTGTTGAGTATATGAAAGGCTACACTATCATGTTCTTAGGTTAATGTAGTCGAATATTCCGTAAGGTTTTCCTTATGTTGAGTATGTGAACGATTAAGTTAGTCACCTCCGTATAATTACCTTAGTCGTAGCTCCGTAAGTTTACTTATGTTGAGCACTTTCAATTAAATTGATCACTTTTGTGATTTGATTTAGTTGCGCTTCCAATTGAATTAATCATGGGTTTACTTGTGGTTAATTTGGTTGAGCTTTGGATATAGAAAATCATTCCTATGGTTTTTGGTGTCCAATATAAAATCCTTCTTTTCTTTCGAAATTAAGGTCGCTCTTGTTGTTCTCTCGGGAATGACATCAAATGGGGGAGAGTTCTTTTGAACTTGTGCTTAATGGTAATATCTTGCGGGGAGTGCGGTTGTGGAATTTTATAGGGGTTATCTTGTATCTTAAAACTGCTTGATGAATGATGTTAGCTTCGGCTATTAGATTGCATCTAAATTAAGTTGGTATGTATTTTTTTTTTGGTCATGAAATGTCTCTTGTGGAAATTTCATTATGATCCCATTCTTGTACCTTTGCCAATTTTATTGACAAAAAGGGGGAGAAATATTGTAGTTCACACTACAAATACATATGGTTTTCGGATCATTGTGTAAAGGGGACTGGTTTCCATGGTCGAGATAGAGTATTGACTAAGGGGGAGTGATACATATCACCGTAGTATTATTGTTAAAGTCGTGATACAATTGGACTTTGATGTTATATAATAATACTATGACACTGTATAATAATAATCGAGAATCTCGATTTCTCTCATTGTTATAGCTACGGATCTTCAACAAAGATGGTGCTAAACTTACAACCTTTGGGATCATTGGAGTACTTGGAAGGACGAAGATTTCAAGGAACGTTGAAGATTAGACTATGAAATAGGAGCCACTAAAGTTTATCTTTTTTGTATTCCATGTGTATTAATAGTTTTGTCACTAAAATTTACAAAGGGGGAGATTGTTAGATCATAGCTCGGTCAACCTCGCATGGTTGCTATCTCAAGCATGTTTGTCAATGTTAGTGATCAAAACTATAAGTCTTGATTTCTAGCCTACATAGCTAAGTCTCGGACTAGGATAGAAAAGTGTAGTTGAGCTCAAGGACTTCATGGCGATTCATCATACAACGACGAAGATCTATACAAGGAACCGTGGAACTTCATCAACAAAAAGGTATGTGGAGACTTGAACTTATCTATCACTCAAAAGTCTATCTCTTCTATCTCCTACTTATTATGAGATAAAAGTCGTATGTTATATAGACTAGATCATACACATTTGACATTTCGAGCTGAGCATTCATTGCTTATCTTTTATCTCGAAATCGTGTGTTGGTAAAGCGTTTCGCTTTGATCAAGTTTATCTTCACCTAGTGACGAAAGTCATGAAAAGTTTCAATCACTTTGAGAATTGCTCTGACGTGAATCGGTCTGTGAATAACGGCTACATAGCGTCCTATGATAATGTCTCAATGATTGAAATGAGAGTTTAGATTACATAACCATATATTCCTTGAACCGAAGTTTTTGAACTTTGTTGATCAAGAGAAATCAGGAGGATTGTGGAATTGGCTTGCCAAGTCCGCGAACTGACGGAAGTTCTCGACCGAGAATTTCTGCTGGGATTTTCCAAAACTCGTTTGTGTGCTAAGTCCACGAACTCAGTCCGCGAACCCAGTCCGCGGACTGGCGGAAGTTCTCATCCCGAGAATTTCTGCTGAGTTTGGAAAACTCAACCGATTAACTTAAGTCCGCGAACTTGTTTGTGAACTTAAGAGGTTATGATCTAAAGATGTGCTTTGAACATGAAACATTAAATTACTAAGGAATGCTTTATGCAAACCATGGCTATAATGTTCATGAGCTGATTCAATCGAGTCGAATCATCTTTGTTTCAATTGTGTCTTGTGTATTACATAAGATCTGATAGCAATTGAAAAATTCTTTAACTAGTTCATTTGAGTCAATTGAACTAGTTATGGTGAAGAAGAACAAGGTTAATATGAAATGCTCATATGGTTAACCTTTTGGGTTACTATGTTGAACCAACATACACGTACACGTTTGGGCATGGTTTTCACGAACCCAGTAAACGTCTACCCAAATGTGTGTGACAAGCAAAGTTTTCGATCTAACGGTTGAGAAATATTAGCTTGAATCTAAATCAGGTTTTCATCTAACGGTGAATAAGAATTGCTTTGTAACTAAGGCAAAACCCTGATTTGAAGGCTATATAAAGGAGACATCTAGCATTGTGCAAAACTAATCCCCACACGTCTGTGTGCTATTAGTGCGCCCGCTAGAGTCGATCTCAATTAACCTTTGATTTTCTTCTCTAAAATCAGGTTAACGACTTAAAGACTTCATTGAGTTGTGAAGCCAGACCGATACTACTTTATCGTAGTTATGTGATCTGATCTTGCATCTTCTATCGTACGAGTACAATCGATTGATTGACTTGAGATCGTGAGAGTTCTCCGATAGGAAAGATAAAAAAGTCACAAACATCTCCTCACTGTTTTTGATTCCTCGACAATCCGCTTGTGTAGTCAGGAAGGATTGTAGAGAGGTGATTGATTAATCTAGGTTGTTCTTCGGGAATATAAGACCGGATTATCAATTGGTTCCTGTTACCTTGATTTTATATCTAAAGACAGAACAAAACCTAGGGTTTATCTGTGGGAGACAGATTTATCCTCTTATAGACTTTTCTGTGTGAGACAGATCTGTTTATTATCAAGTCTGTGATTTTGGGTTACATCAACTCTTGGTTGTGGGTGAGATCAGCTAAGGAATCAAGTGCGCAGTATCATGCTGGGATCAGAGGCGTAGGAGTACAACTGTACTTTGGATCGGTGGGATACTGATTGGGGTTCAACTATAGTCCAGTCCGAAGTTAGTTTGCAGTAGGCTAGTGTCTGTAGCGGCTTAATACAGTGTGTATTCAATCTGGACTAGGTCCCGGGGTTTTTCTGCATTTGTGGTTTCCTCGTTAACAAAATTTCTGGTGTCTGTGTTATTTCTTTTCCGCATTATATTTTATATAATTGAAATAATACACGTTGTGCGCTCGTGATCATCAATTGGAAATCTAACCTTGGTTGTTGATTGATCCTTGGACATTGTTCTTTGGTACCGTCCAAGTATTCCTTGTATTTGATAAATACTCGCTATTGTTTTTAGCTTGAGTAAAAATCAAATCAATAGAGAGAAATTAACTCCTTGAGATTTTCATGTAATGACCCATTGATCTCGCCTTATCGTTTTATAACATTTTTGCTTACTTTTATCTAGATTGAGTCTGACTGTCTAGTTGATTCTCTAGCAAAGTATTTCGGAGTTAGTCCATACAGATTGCTAATCGAAATATTGGGTGGTGTTGTTAGACCCTCGCTTTTTCATTTACCTTCCTTCGCCTGGTTCCAAGAAGAGAAGACGTCCTCCGGCAGTGCAGCCTTTGGATATTCCTTGCGTCGTGTCTCCTCCTGCTAAGGTACCTTCCCTTTCTCCTCTTCTTTTATTTTTTACTGAACTCTAGTTTAGTCTTTTTTGATGTTCGTTTGTCATATTCTTTAGTAATCCCCGCCTCTTGGTTGGAAGCCTAAGGGCCTCTTCTTTGAAGAATACATTAACCTGCCTCTCAACGAATAGAGGGCTGATCGGCTAGCTAAAAAGATGAAGCAAGATGCTGGCGTGCTACCTATTCCGCGACTGCCTTTCATTCGTACCTCTAATGTTTCCCCTCTATTTTCCCCGCAGGCTCCAAAAGTGGGGTCATCGTCCGCAAGTACGTTTATTGAGCGTGTGGAACGCCAATTGGGTCGTTCAGTCAGTCAAGAGGGTCCTGAAGTGCTTTCTCCTTGTATAATTCTACACTCCACTCGCCCTCTAATTTTAAAGACGATTCAAGATACTAATCATCCTCTCCATACTCCTTCCGATATGATAGGTGAAGCGAGCGAGTCCCAGTCGAATCATTATGTTCATGATTATTATCAAGAAGGCAGTGGCCTCAAAGGCAGTGTTGAGGATTAGAGTTCTTCCCCTTCCAAGTCTCGTGAGTATACTATGTTTTTTCTTACTAGGTTTGAGTACTGACACGTGCCAGTCGAGATATTCTGTTGTTATTATTAAATGCACTTGATGATCTATATATACGTATTCTTTCCTTATATCTTTCCGATAAACTTATTTTATTTCCTATTCTTTCATCTTTTATTAGATCACTCGGAGCCAGCTGTGTCCAGCTCTTCCTCTTCTTCTCGCCTATCGGTTCATTCTCTTATCAATCCTCCTCCTCCCTCCGAGTTGGTATGTATTTTTGATTATTATCACTATATTTTCGTCATGTTGGAGTACTTATTTATATTTCCTTTTTTCTCTTCAGGATATGGGAAAACGAGACAGTGCCCATGGTAAAGGGAGCGGCTCCAGCCAGTAGGTTAAAGGAAGTGAGTCCGGGAGTACTAATGATAAACGAAAAAGCCTTCCAATCCCACTCCTAAGATTTATCGTAGCTTGGATGCCGACGCCGAGTTGATGGCTACTCCGGATGATCCTCAGTTTCGGTATCCCCGCATTATTTCAACGGCGGAGGCTGGTGTTGATAATCGCTTCGAGCTGGTGCACGGGTTCTGGGTCCCTTCATCAAAAGCAGCCAATTATCGGCGCATAGTGAGGAGATTTGGTCATATGTGCGTTCATGAAGGGATTCCCGCCAACTCCTTGATCGTGGCTAATGAGGACTTATTGGATATAATGTATGACCTTTCTCAAGCGGTAGAGAGTCTCATTGATCCGGCTACGTTGAGGAAGTGGGATGCCTCTATTCAAACTTATCTGGTTCTTCAATTTCTCATTTACTGACTCAAGAATTTGTTGGATCTATCAAAGGCGAGTCACAACGCGCGGAGTAATTTTCCTCGTGAGATTGAGGAACTAGACCAGGAGTACGGGCGTTTGCTTAGTGTCGCTAATATCAAGAAGGAGGCTTATGATCGGATAATGACTGACGTTGGGCTAGTTACTGGTGAGTTGAGGACCGCCCGAGCCGATGTTGAGGAGGTTAATGCGCGCCTTGTCAAGAAAAGAGTTGAGCTAGCTGCATTGAATATCAATTAATTCTTCTTTGCTTTCATGAGTGGGTGTTTTGAACAATGATTTATTTCTTCTTTGCTTGGATCAGTCGGGATATTTTGATGGTTTTAAGACATGGTTTTACGACATATTTGGTTATTTTCATTTATTATTATGGTTGGATAGTAATTAATGTGATGTCATCATTTTGTTTCTATAAATAGAGGTAAGTAGGATTGCTCTAGTTAGTAATTTTAAATTTCTTTCATTGTCTCTGCGAATTGTGATTTATTGCCGATGGCTCATCGTCTACATGGTTACACTTTAGCTTTGGCTCCTGTGCCAACACTAGTTATTCCTTATGAAAAGAATCATGAGATAAATCGCTTACTGCTGGTAAAAGCTGAGGTGGAAATGCTTAGAGAAGTTAGAATAGCGAATAGAGTGGCCACACACGCGCAGTTGGATGAGCAATATGAAACGTATTCGATGGCTCAGAGGTTGCAAACGTCTGGGCGTCTGACTCTGGCAGTACAACGCGCACTAGATGATACCATTTCTACTCGGAACAAGGCTGAGCGACTATTCCAAGAGTCGATAATTATGACGACTGATATTGAGCAAGTAATAGTTGACTGTCATGCATTTATCACTCAGAAGGCGAGTCCTAATCTCTGCGGGTGTGTCTTGACTTTATGTGATGTGTCTGCTCTCATTCATCCTACTGATATGAAAACAGAACTAGCGCGTTTTCTAGTATTGAAGGATGAAGTTGGGATGCTAAAAAATCACTGATTGATTGCTTTGGATAAGGCACGCAAAGCTTATGAAGAGCATAAGGAGACGCTAAGTATGGCTCAAGAATCCCATGCCTCCGGTGATGTTATGCACAAGATTCATCAAATGCTAGAAGAGGTGCGTAGTGCTTATACCGACTCCACTGCTCAATATGGTGAGGCGCAGTTGATGATGCATGACCTAGATGAAGACATTTCCTACTGCCGCTCGCTTATAACTGAGCGCTCTTAAATGGGTTACTGTCATCATCGTCATCATCCCTTTTGTTTTTTGGGATTCGTAAAAACGTTGTCTTGGGTATTGTATTATTTAATTATATATATATGAGAGTTGTCTTGGTTAATTACAATAAATATTCCTTAAGTTCTTTTTTTCATGGCTAATCGTGTGAGGTTGGTTCTGGAGGTAAGGTATATAAATCGCCTTTTGCAAGTAATGTTCCTTGCGCGTGATACTTTTGAGATCGAGAATTTGTGTTGGCATGAAAAATTGGCAGTTGCGGATCATATTGTGATGAAGATTCAAAGTGAAGGTGGGTTGCCTAATGTGACCCTCCTTGAATATCGTGGTTATTGCCGTGAGCAACGTCTGGTTACTTACTTCCGATGTGTTGAGGCGGATCATAGTGTAAGATCTACTGAAATGACTCTTGCTGAAGTTCACAGGGCGCTTCAGGTGCTACCCTAACTTTTTTTTTTTAATATATATATAGGTTAGAGGTTAGCATAAAAGTGGTTAAGAACGATGGGAGAATCAATCAATACTTTATGTTTGTCTCTTAAAAAACAAAAACTTGAACTATTACAAGCCACTGTTATTGGAAATGCTCGACTTGTTCGTGATGTGAGGGTTTACTTGAAGTTATCCAAACACAGTATCTTAATGTAATGGATTTGTACGTGCATGGATCATTTGAGTGCTTGTCAGACTAACCCTTCAGTGGAGAACATCATAGCTTCGGACAAGGCGCTTGAAGTATTTTCTGATGCTCGGTCCGGATGGAGCGCAAAGAGAATGACTTGGATATTGTGCGCGGCAGACTAAGGCGCACGAACTTGGCTCTATCTTCGGTTCTTTGACTTAAGGAATATTTATCCATAAAATGTTTTGTTATTTCTTTCCGCTTTATGTATTACTTCGGATGTTTGTGAATGAATATGTCTATTATGTTACCTTTGACTATTCTAGTATACTTTACGCATCGCATCGTCAGTGCTCTTAGTGTTTTATTGGGGTTACAACCATTCTATATTTTCATTTCCCTCGTTCCATTCTTGAACTGTATTATCATTAAGACTAGTCAGGATAGATGCTTATCCGATATATTATGTCTATGGTTCCCTTTGGGAATGTTTGTTAGTCACGTGCGGAGCTTGCCCGACTTTAATATTACTGGTGCACTTCACTGGTCATGCACGGAACCTATCCAGACTCGGGGATATTGGTGCACTTCATTGGTCAGGGACAGAACCTAGCCAGACTCGGGGCTATTGGTGCACTTCGTTGGTCATGCACAAAACCTAGCCAGACTCGGGGCTATTGGTGCACTTCATTGGTCATGCACAAAACCTATCCAGACTCGGGGCTATTGCTTCACTTCATTAGTCATGCACAAAACCTATCCAGAGTCGGAGTTATTGGTGCACTTCATTGGTCATGCATAGAAACTAGCCAGATTCAGGGCTGTTGGTGCACTTCATTGGTCATGCACAGAACCTAGCCAGACACGAGGCTATATATATATATATATATATATATATATATATATATATATTTATTTTTTAACACATCATGTAAGACAAAGAGTATTTATTATTGATAACCAGCACTCATTGCACACTTAGTTTATCATGCATAGTAAGCTTTTAACCATTTACCATTAATAGGGGTGTTGATCCGAGATCCGTTCATCCGCTTAAGGTAATAGCATCCGCTTTCCGCGGCTTCACTGATCATGTACGGTCTTACCCAGTTTGCGGCAAACTTTCATGTTGCTGCATTGTGCTGGACGTGCGATGCAATCTTCATGACCACGTCGTGTACTGTAAATACGCTCTCCTTAACCTTTTGATTGTAATATCTTGCCGTCCGCTGCCTGTACTTGTCCGCGAACCATTCGGCCTTAACTCTGTGCTCTTCTAAAGTATCTAGATGAGAAAATCGACTTACCTCATCCGGGGTGGTTAGACTAGCCATGGCAACTCGTGCTAAAGGAATAGCAATCTCCGCTGGTAGTATCGCATCTTCTCCATCCACCAGGGAATAGGGAGAAGCTCCGGTGGAAATTCTTTTGGAGATGCAGTATGCCCAGAGTGCGAGTGGGAGTTGTTCATGCCAACCTCTATGATGATCATATACTATCCGGATCAATATTCTCAACAATGTTTTATTAGTGGCTCCCGCCTGCCCATTTCCATGGGGATAGTAGACGGTCGAAGTATGAAACTTAATGTCGTATTGATCCAATAGCTCCTTGATAGTCTGATTAACAAAAGAAGTTCAGTTATCCGAGCGGATGATTATTGGCGCGCCGAATCGACATATGATATATTCTTTGATGAATGCGGCAATGGTAGCTCCAGCGTAATTACGGAGCGGGATAGCTTCCACCCATTTTGAAGAATATTCACTTGCAGTGATAATATATTTGTGTCGTCTGGACGAGGTTGGACTAATCGGTCCAATGATATCAAGTCCCCAACTGTGGAAGGGCCAAGGGGTAACAACACTATGCAGCAGCGTGTGTGGGGAATGGCTGAGTGGTCCGTGGCTCTGGCATTGCTGGCATTTCTTCACGTGTTCAGTTGTGTCGAATTCCATCGTCGGACAGTAGAATCCTACTTCGTATAGTTGTAAGAAGAGTTTCCTCATGCCCTGATGTTCCGCATCGTGAGTTTTGATCATCACTACCTCTGCTTCTTCTTGTGATAAGCAGCGCAGTATTGTGTTCCCATAGCTTTTCCTGTAAAGAATTCCTTCGCTCATAAAGAATCAGACCGCCTTCTTCTGAATTTTTAGTGCATCTTGTCTATTTTGCGGCAGGCGTTCGTGCTGGATGAAATCTATATATGGTTGCCTCCAATCTTCTATCTCTATGATGCATATCTCTGCTTGCTGCGGAGGTGCTTGACAATCTTCACACTTATCATATACTATTGCTGCTTGGGAAACCATGCTCGGCCAATAGACTCCCATTCTCTGTAGGCGGCGGTATAATGTAATCTCTCCTGTTTGTCCACAATACTCCGTATGGACGCGGATCAATATCTCTTGCGCTTCTATTCTCCCTACACATCGTGATAAGGTTCCTCCGGATGTTCGATAATACATCGCTCCTCGTATCATAACAATTTTTTTAACACTTTAATGGGTAATAATTGTTCATCCGCTTCTTTGGTAAAGTCCTCAATATATACTGTTCTCCAATCGTCCTTTTGTTCAAACGCTGCGTCTATTTTCCATGTGCTCGGTAATGCCCTTTTTTCACCACTATTGTTCCTTAACCCGCCTCGCCTAATTGTAGCTTTTCTGCTAAAGTAGCTAATGCATCAGTGTGTTTATTAGTATACCTTCCGGTATGCTCAATAACAGTGTTTCCCCTCTTTGCTATCAGTTCTTGGGCCTCCGCTCGGTAAGGAGATAAGTGCGCTTATTTCACTTGGAAGTCGTCTGACACTTGATTTGTGACCAATTTCGAGTCTCCCTTGATATCTATTGCTCCCACATTGAGCTCTTCTGCCATGCGCAGCCCTAAGATCAATGCTTCATATTCAGCCACATTATTGCTGCATTCAAAGTCTAGTTTGAAAGCCAATGATAACAATTCCTTCTTGGGGGTCTCAAACACTATCCTCGCTCCTCCGTAAGAGCCATATGACGATCCGTCGAAAAACATGGACCAATGCTCTTCCTCCTCGACTTCTGCAACTTCTCTAGGTATCTCATCACTTATTTCTATCATGTCCGTACCTGGGAATGCGACCAACAAGTCTGCGAATGCTTGCCCGCGTACTCCTTTAGACCGCTGATACTTTAGCTCAAATTCAGATAACTGTAGAAACCAACGAGCTGTTCTGCCGGACAAGACTGGTTTTGTATCTAAATAGGCGATTGGGTTAGCATCTGCTACCACTATGGTTTCATGAGCGAGCAAGTAGGATCGCAATTTTTGTGTAGCATATATGAGCGCTAAACATGCTTGTTCCGCTTTCGAATATCTTAATCATGCATCTCTAAACCCTCTGCTAATATAATGGATCGGACACAGCTGATTGTTGTCGAGGTCTTGAGCCAATAATGCTCCAATTGCCACATTAGTGAATATTGTGTATAGATAAAGGGGTTCATCTTTGACGGGAAGTTGCAAGACTCATGTACTGATTAGGCACTCTTTAATCTTCTGAAAGGCTCGCTCTTGATCATCTCCCCACTCATACGGCTTATTGTTTTTTGATAAGGTGAGAATGCGGACAACAATTGCGCCAACCCGGGGATGAATCTCCGGACATACGACACTCTTCCTATGAAAGTTTGTAATTCCTTCACATTTGCAAGCGATCTCATGGTGGTTATTGCTTCTACCTTGTCCAGATCGATCTGTATTCTTTTGTCTGTTACAACAAATCCTAAGAATTTTCTAGAAGTCACTCTGAAAGCATATTTGAGGGGATTCATCTTCAAGTGATACTTTCTACATCTTTTAAAGACGCTCCTTAAGTGATCTAGATGATCTTCTCGCGCATTCTTCAATCCGAACGACATCACAACATAGTAGAAATTTTTGTACGACGTCCGGAAAGCTATCTTATGAGCGTCCTCCGTGGCCATCCTTACTTGATTGTATCTTCCAAACCCATCCATGAAAGAAAACATACCGTATCCGCATGTGTTATTTACCATTACGTCTATATTTGGTAATGGGAAATCATCTTTAGGGCATGCACGATTCAGATCTTGGTAATCGACACAACATCAGACTTTTCCATTCTTCTTTGTTACTGGAACGATATTAGCCAGCCATGTTAGAGCATTGCTCGATCGAACTCGCATGCATTGCTATCTCAAGCATGTTAGTCAATGTTAGTGATCAAAACTATAAGTCTTGATTTCTAGTCTACTATAGCTAAGGTCTCGAACTAGGATAGAAAGTGTAGTTGAGCTCAAGAACTCCATGGAAATCATCATACAAGACGAAGGACTACTCAAGGAACCGGTGGATCTTCATCGACTAAAAGGTATGTGGAGACTTAAACTTATCTATCACTCAAAAGTCTATTTATCTCCTATCTTGAGACAAAAGTCGTTTTGCTATATAGACTTAGATTATACACATTTGCTATTTCGAGCTGAGTTTATCTCGCCTATCTATTTCTCGAAATATGTGTTGGTAAGCTTTCGCTTTAACCAAGTTCATCTTTACCTAGTGACGAAAATCATGACAAGTTTCAATCACTTTGGAAATTGCTTACTTTGACGAAAAATAGTTTGTGAATAACAACTATAGAATATCAACGTCCTCTAAGAATGTTCCAATGATTGAAATGAGGGTTTAGATTATATAACCATTGGAGGATATAAGCATTGTTGTGGAAATACATATATGTATAAGTCCTTATTCCTTGAACCGAAGTTTGTGAACTTTGTTGATCAAGAGAACCGGCATGGTGGCATGAGCCAAGTCCGCGAACTCAGTCCGTGAACTGGCGGAAGTTCTTGCCCCGAGAATTTCTGCTGGAGTTTGTGAACTCCGTCCGGGAACTTAATTCCGTGAACCCAGTCCGCGAACTTGAGTAGGTTATATCTAAAAACGATGTTTCTAAACTTATTCTTATATAAACTAAGGAATGCAAATGCAAACCGTGGCTATATAATTCATGAACCGATTCGAGTGAATCAAATCATTTTTGCTTCGATTGTGTCTTGTGTAGTTACATAAGATTTCCTTGCAATTGAACAACTCTCTAACTAGTTCATTTGAGTCACTTGAACTAGTTATGGTGAAGAAGAATATGGTTGATATGAAAGTGATTATATGGCTAACCATTTGGTTGACTATTGTTGAACCAACAAATGTACAAGTTTGGGTACGGTTACACAGGCCTAGAAACGTGCATTTCATTTGTGTGTAACAATCTAGTTTTCGATCTAACGGTTGAAAGATATTAGCTTGAATCTGAATCAGGTTTTCATCTAACAGTGAATATTGAATTCTTTGTTACCAAGCTAACATTGATTGCAAACCCTGATTTAAAAGACTATATAAGGGAGAACTCTAGCAACTGGGAAACCTAATCCCCACACCTTTTGTGTGATACTAATTGTGCTAAGCTAGAGTCGATTCTCCTTTAAACTTTGGTTTCTTCTTCTAAACCAGGTTAACGACTTAAATACTTCATTGGGATTGTGAAGCCAGACCGATACTACTTTCTCGTAGTTGTGTGATATGATCTTGATGTTTCTATCGTACGAGTAAAATTGTAATTATTGGCTTGAGATTGATATCTCCGATATGAAAGATATAAAAGAAATCACAAACACTTCGTCTCATCGTTTGTGATTCTACAATATCTTTTTTCGCTGCGTCGATTAGGATTATTGTGAGGTGATTGATAATACTAGGCTGTTCTTCGGGAATATAAGTCATGTTTATCAATTGGTTCTTGTTCACCTTGATTTATCAAAATATGGAACAAAACTCGTAGGTATATTCGGGGGAGACGGATTTATCTATTACCGTAGACTTTTCTGTGTGATACATATTTGTTTATTAAAGTCTTCGACTTTGGGTCGTAGCAACTCTAAATTGTGGGTGAGATCAGCTAAGGGAATCAAGTACGTAGTATCCTGCTGGGATCAGAGACGTAGGAGCATAACTGTACCTTGGATCAGTGTGATATTGATTGGGGTTCAACTACAGTCCAGACCGAAGTTAATTTGGAGTAGGCTAGTGTCTGTAGCGGCTTAATACAATGTGTGTTCAAACTGGACTAGGTCCCGGGGTTTTTCTGCATTTGAGGTTTCCTCGTTAACAAAATTCTGGTGTCTGTGTTATTTCTTTTCCGCATTATATTTTTTTATATAATTGACATATCACAGGTTGTGCGTTGTTCAATCAATTAGAATATCCGACCTTTTGGTTGTTGATTTAAATTGATTGACACTTGGATATTGGTCTTTGGTACCATCCAAGTTATCTCTCTAGTATTTGATGAAGACTCGCAGATTTCTATTTGCTTGAGTATATATCAAATCGAGAGATTGAGATATAAACTCTTTGATATACTTTTTATCTAGATTGAGAATGACTGTCTAGTTGATTCTCTAGAAAGTATATTGGAGTTTTTCCATACAGATTGCTAAGCGAAATATTGGGTGTGGTTATTGTACCCTCACTTTTTCAATTGGTATCAGAGCAGGCAAACACGTTCAAGACCTTACAAGTCTGTGTTTGTAGCGATCTGACTCTATGGACAATAAAGTCTCTTGTAACACTTCACCAGGTTTAAAAACCAATCGTAGAAAAAGTTCTGATAAACTGGTTATTCTCCAGAAAAGGTTGGACGAACAAATCCGGATCAATTCTGATCTTGTTTCTGAAATTGCGATACTTAAGGATTTGAAACCCATAACAAGTCCTTTAATAGATTTGAGTAACTCCAGTTGTTCCTGTTTGAAGAACTGTCGTAAATCAGGTGATAAACAACGAGTTGATGTTGTGAAAACTGATTTGACTCAGAACTGCTCTGCCAAACTAAAAGGTGTTGGCCCATGTTTGTTTTGTGATTCCTCCAATCACTTTCAACATGATTGTGTGTCTTTTCAAAAGAGTCTAAAAGTTGCAAGTAATCTTCACAAGAGAACTAAACAACTTTTTGCTTCTCTAAAAGGACATACAAAACTATCAGGAAACCCTAAACAGAATAGTACTGATAGTATGGGAGCTTTTGCTTTGAAATCAACATCACCCTTTAAATGGTTTCTTGACAGTGGATGTAGTAGACATATGACAGGTGATCTCACTTGGTTCGTCTCCTCAGACGACTATGAAGGAGGGCCTGTAACATTTGGAGATGAGAGTTGTTGCTACATAAGCAAGAAGGGGACGATCAAATTACCCGACGTACCTGAAATCCATGATGTAGTCTACGTAAAAGGTATGACTGCAAATCTTCTTTCTGTTAGTCAAATTTGTGACAAAGGCCATCGAGTTGTATTCAATGCAAATGGATGTGACATTGTAGACAAAACTGGGAAAATAATTTTTCAAGAAACTCGTGGTAAAAACAACTGTTATCTTCTTGATACTCAGTTCAACAACTGTTGCAATTTGACTAAGGTGAAATCTACACATCTTTGGCATGAGCGTTTTGGTCACATCAACTACCATCTTCTAACTAAGATCATTAACAAAGAACTTGTTAGAGGCGTTCCCAAAATCAATGCAAAGATTGAAGGTGTATGTGGTGCCTGTCAAAAGGGTAAACAAATGAAAGTTCACCATAAATCATCTCGAGATATTCTCACTAAAGCTCCACTTGATTTAATTCATATGGATCTCTTCGGACCAATTCAACAACCCACGGTTGCTGGTAAGAAGTATGCTTTAGTTATGGTAGATGACTACACCAGATTCACTTGGGTTGCATTTTTTTCATAAGAATGAAACCCTTGATGAATTCAAGATCATTGTTAAAAGAATCCAGAACGAACAAGGTCGCAAACTAAAGAAAATTAGAAGCGACCGTGGAACTGAATTCCAGGACACTAAGGTGTTTGAATTTTGTGACGAACTGGGGATTATTCAACAATACTCACCACCCATTACTCCTCAAGCTAATGGTAGGAACATTCAAGAAATGGCTAGGGTAATGCTCCATAACAAAAACTTACCTCTAAGGTTTTGGGGAGAAGCTGTCTTTACAACATGATATTTGATCAATCGTGTTTACTTACGGTCTAAAACCCTAACCACTCCTTATGAGTTATGGTATGGAAGAAAACCCAACTTACACTATCTTAGAGTGTTCGGAAGTAAGTGCTATATCCTAAAAGATCGAGAACAGAGAGGGAAATTCGATACCAAAAGTGATGAATGTATCTTTCTTAGCTATGCCTCTGATATCCGTGGTTTTAGAGTATTTAATCTCAGAACCCGGGTCATGATGGAATCTGCAAACGTTATCATTGATGATATTAGTGATTTTCATCATGATAATCCTCCTGATGAATTGCCTCCTACCGAGACAATTGAGAAAGTCAAAGAAATACCAGAATCAGTTGAAGTTATCCCAACTGTTGGTGATCCTGATATTTCTAGTGACGAGGAGAAGAGCACTGATCAGGCTACTCCTGACGAACGAGAACGTGTCCCTCCACGACACCTCTGGGTTCAAAGGAATCATGATCCCAACAATATTTTAGGGGGAAGAGATTCTACAGCTAAGACTAGAGGACAACTTCAAAACATGTGCAATTTTGGTTGTTATCTATCACAAGTAGAACCAAGAAATATTGATGAAGCTCTGAACGATCCCTTTTGGGTGAATGCAATGCATGAAGAGTTAAATCTATTTCAAAGACAAGATGTATGAGAACTCGTACCTTATCCCTCCTATGTCAATATTGTTGGAACAAAATGGATATTCAAGAACAAGTCTGATGAATTTGGCACAATTATCAGAAAGAAAGCCAGACTTGTCGCTCAAGGATACTCACAAATTGAAGGTATCGACTTTGACGAAACCTTTGCTTCTGTGGCACGACTTGAGTCCATTAGACTTTTATTATCTCATGCTTGTTTTCTCAAGGTTAAGCTTTTCCAAATGGATATAAAATCCGCATTCCTAAACGGAATTCTAAAGGAGGAAGTATATGTTGCTCAACCTAAAGGATTTGAAAAGCTTGATTTCCCAGATCATGTTCTTAAGCTCAAAAAGGCATTATATGGGTTAAAACAAGCACCAAGAGCCTGGTTTGGAAAACTTACCACTTCGCTCATTAGAAAAGGTTTTTCAAGAGGAGGAGCTGATAAAACCTTGTTTACCAAATGGAGTGGGAAATATGTTGTCATTTCTCAAGTCTATGTAGATGATATCATCTATGGTTCAACTTCTGAGAGATTTGCAAAGCATTTCCAAGTCTCTCTTGCTAAAGAATTTGAAATCAGCTATGTTGGTGAATTAAGATTCTTCTTAGGATTACAAATTCAACAACATAAGGATGGAATTTACTTATCCCAAGAAAAGTATGTAAGGGATGTTGTGTCAAAATTCGGTCTGGATAAGTCATCTCCAAAACTGACACCTATGCCCACTACTGGTAAACTACACAGAGATGAGAAAGGAGTAAAAGTAGATCAAAAATTGTATCGATCTATTATTGGTAGAATTTTATATCTTACAGCTACTAGACCTGATATTTCTTTTAGTGTTGGTTGTTGTGCTAGATTTCAGGCTAATCCAAAGGAATCTCATCTTGCAGCTGCAAAAAGGATCATACGATATGTTAATCACACTGTCGGGTATGGTCTATCTTATACTTTTGATACTAACATTGACCTTTCTGCTTATTCAGATGCTGATTGGGCAGGATGTGTAGAAGACAGAAAAAGTACATCAGGGGTTTTTACTACGTAGGACTGAATCTTGTGGCTTGGCATAGCAAGAAGCAGAATTCACAATCCCTGTCTACATGTGAAGCATAATATATTGTTGTTGGCTCATGTTGTACTCAACTCCTATGGATGAAACAAGTGCTAGCTGATTATGGAATTGATACTGGAATAATGAAGATCTTTTGTGATAACTCTAGTGCGATTCGAATCACTGAGAATCCCGTTGAGCACTCAAGAACAAAGCACATTGATGTAAGGTACCATTTTATTCGAGACCTCTATGAAAATGGTATCATAAATATGGAATTTGTGTCTTCCGAACAACAATTGGTTGATATTCTCACCAAACCATTAGACACTGCTAAGTTTCAACACTTACGGCAATCTATTGGTGTTTTTTTGGTTCATTATTTGTTCTATGACTCTTTCCCCTGTGTTTATCTCGATCTTTTGGGCAATTGAGTCTGAAACTCCAGTATTGTTTACTTCATTTTGTATTTGTTTCCGTAGGATTGGTTTTTTTTCTGTCAGAATTCTTTCTGTGTTGTGTCTAAAGAAATCCTTCTTTTCTTTCGAAATTAAGGTCGCTCTTGTTGTTCTTTCGGGAATGACATTTAATGGGGGAGAGTTCTTAATTGAACTTGTGCTTAATTGCCAAATTTTTGTGGGGAGTACGGCTGTGGAATATTATAGGGGTTATCTTGTATCTTTACAAACTCCTTGATGAATGCATTTAGCTTCGGCTTTATGATTGCATCTAAATAAGATGATATATTTTTGTTTTCTTTTGGTCAATAAATGTCTCTTTCGGAAATTTCATTAGGATCTCGCTCTTGTACCTTTGCCAATTTTATTGACAAAAAGGGGGAGCATTAATATGTAGTTCACACTACAAATACATATGGTTTTCGGATCATTATGTGTGTGTGTGTGGGGGGGGGGGGGGGGGGGGGGGTTTGATGTGATGGAGTATTGACTAAGGGGGAGTGATACATATCACCATAGTATTGTTGTTGAAGTTGTGATACAATTGAACTTTGACGCTGTGTAATGATACTATGACACTGTATAACAATGATTGAGAACTCTTGTTTTCTCGTTGTTATAGCTATGGATTTTCAACAACGATGATGCTGAACTTACAACCTTTTGGATCATTGAAGTACTTGGAAGTGACGAAGATTTCAAGTAATGTTGAAGATTAGGCGTATGGAATAGGAGCTACAAAAGTTAATTTATTTATTTTTTGTATTCCATATGTATTGATAGTTTTGTCACTAAAATTGACAAAGGGGGAGATTGTTAGAGCATTGCTCGGTCGAACTCGCATGCGTTGCTATCTCAAGCATGTTTGTCAATGTTAGTGATCAAAACTATAAGTTTTAATTTCTAGTCTACTATAACTAAGGTCTCGGACTAGGATACAAAGTGTAGTTGATATCAAGAACTCCATGGCAATATATGTTGGTAAGCTTTCGCTTTAACCAAGTTCATCTTTACCTAGTGAGAAAATCATGACAAGTTTCAATCACTTTGGAAATTGCTTACTTTGACGAAAAATAGTTTGTGAATAAAAACTATAGAATATCAACGTCCTCTAAGAATGTTTTAATGATTGAAATGAGAGTTTAAATTATATAACCATTGGAGGATATAAGCATTGTTGTGGAAACACATATATGTATAATTCCTTATTCCTTGAACCGAAGTTTGATAACTTTGTTGATCAAGAGAACCGGCATGGTGACGTGAGCTAAGTCCACGAACTCAGTCCGCGAACTGGCGCAAGTTCATGTCCCGAGAATTTCTGCTGGAGTTTGTGAACTCCGTCCGGGAACTTAAGTTCGCGAACTTGAGTAGGTTATATCTAAAAACGATGTTTGTGAACTTATTCTTATATAAACTAAGGAATGAAAATGCAGACCATGGCTATATAATTCATGAACCGATTCGAGTGAATCAAATCGTTTTTGCTTCGATTGTGTCTTGTGTAGTTACATAAGATTTCCTTGCAATTGAACAACTCTCTAACTAGTTCATTTGAGTCACTTGAACTAGTTATGGTGAAGAAGAATATGGTTGATATGAAAGTGATCATATGGCTAACCATTTGGTTGACTATTGTTGAACCAACCAATGTACAAGTTTGGGTACGGTTACACAAGCCTAGAAACGTGCATTTCATTTGTGTGTAACAAGATAGTTTTCGATCTAATGGTTGAAAGATATTAGCTTGAATCTAAAGCAGGTTTTCATCTAACGGTGAATATTAAATGCTTTGTTACCAAGCTAACATTGATTGCAAACCCTGATTTGAAATACTATATAAGGGAGAACTCTAGCAACTGGGAAACCCAATCCCCACACCTTCTGTGTGATACTAGTTGTGCTAAGCTAGAGTCGATTCTCATTTAACCTTTGGTTTCTTCTTCTAAACCAGGTTAACGACTTAAAGGCTTCATTGGGATTGTGAAGCCAGACCGATACTACTTTCTCGTAGTCATGTGATCTGATCTTGTTGTTTCTATCGTATGAGTACAATTATAATAATTGGCTTGAGATTGATATATCCGATAGGCAAGATAAAAAAGAAATCACAAACACTTCGTCTCATCGTTTGTGATTCCATAATATCTTTTTTCGCTGCGTTGATTAGGATTATTGTGAGGTGATTGATAATACTAGGTTGTTCTTCGGGAATATAAGTTTGGTTTATCAATTGGTTCTTGTTCACCTTGATTTATCAAAAGACTGAACAAAACTCTTAGGTATATTCGTGGGAGACGGATTTATCTATTACCGTAGACTTTTCTGTGTGATACAAATTTGTTTATTAAAGTCTTCGACTTTGGGTCGTAGCAACTCCTAATTGTGGGTGAGATCAGCAAAGGGAATCAAGTACGTAGTATCCTGCTGGTATCGGAGATATAAGAGTATATTTGTACCTTGGATCAGTGTGAGATTGATTGGGGTTCAAATAAAGTCCAGACCGAAGTTAATTTGGAGTAGGCTAGTGTCTTTAGCGGCTTAATACAGTGTGTGTTCAATCTGGACTAGGTCCCGGGGTTTTCTGCATTTGCGGTTTCCTTGTTAACAAAATTCTGGTGTCTGTGTTATTTTTTTTCCGCATTATATTTTGTTATATAATTGACATATCACAGGTTGTGCGTTGTTCAATCAATTAGAATATCCGACCTTTTGGTTGTTGATTTAAATTAATTGACACTTGGATATTGGTCTTTGGTACCATCCAATTTATCTCTCTGGTATTTGATAAAGACTCGCAGATTTCTATTTGCTTGAGTATATATCAAATCGAGAGATTGAGATATAAACTCTTTGATATACTTTTTATCTAGATTAAGTCTGACTGTCTAGTTGATTCTCTAGAAAGTATATTGGAGTTTGTCTATACAGATTGCTAAGCGAAATATTGAGTGTGGTTGTTGTACCCCCACTTTTTCAAGCCATACGGGGTATTGGATCGGCTTAATGAACTTATCCTTTAACAACTTCTCCATTTCTTCCTTCATAGCCAAATCGATCTTTCCTGGAAAATTGCGACTTCGTTGTTTAACTGGCTTGTACTCAGGCGAAACATTGAGTTTATGCGCGATCAGGCTGCTATCCAAACCGGGAATCTCATCGTATGTAAATGCTAACACGTCCTGGTATTCACGGAGCAACTTGATCATCCGCAATCTTTCTTTTGCTTCTAAATGTTTGTCTTCCGAGCCAAGGTTTATCTCTTCTATCCCATCAAGGGTTGGGTCAGCCTTTATCTTTTCCTCAGGTAAACTCTATATTATTTCTTCCTTTAAGATATGAACTTCTTTCTCTTCATGTGCATCTTCAATCACTGGGTCGTCTCTGCCATTTCTTCATCTGTTGATGATATAGCACAGTCGTGTTGACGATGGGAGATTGCCCCGGCTAATTGCTATAAGCGGTAGACATGTCCGCCTTTCGGACGTGAGTAACGTTTGAACTGGATGTTCTTTGTTTCTGTCGCTGCTCTCTTACTTCCTTTGGCAGGCCCCATCCGAGATGGGTTGAATACTGACTTAGCTTTCCCCTTTACTTGATCTTCCGGCTGGAAGTCTTCCCATTTTGGGAGTGGTGTTAAATGCTCCGACTGCTCTCCTTGGTCTAAGACAGGTTGCGTGTAGAAAACTGCATCGGCCATATAAGCTTCTTCCGGTCCGAATGGATTGCTCGTGGCTGGGATCCGGAACTAATTTCCTCCAATATTAGTCTTGACACACTGATGATATGTCAATGCTACTACCTTGTGATTCAGGAGCCATCCTCGCCCGAGTAATACATGGAATGTGGTATCATCCTCCATCACATAGAAGAGAGTGAGGGCTCTGATGGGTCCGATCTTCATCATCAGATGCACTATCCCCATCGATGTTTGTGTTTTTCCTACAAATTTTCTCAAAGTTGTTGCACGCATCTTAATTGTTGTTCTCGATACACCTAAGGATTCCAGTGTATGTAGTGAAATCAGGTTGAGGGAGGCTCCGCCATCTATGAACGCTCGCTTGAGGGGTTGTTTGTTAATGAAAGATGTCAGGTATAATGGGCGAAGGTTATCTCCTGGATAACATATATATTCATCCTTAAAGGTGATAGCCTCTTTAGGTATTGAGTTGTATGCCTTTTCGGATGCAATCACAGTGATAGCTTTAGATGCTTCTCGGACTTGGTCTTCGCTAAAACCCATAGAATCGAAGAACTGCTGAGCCAAAACAATATGAGAAAATTTACTGGCAATCCCATTTGTATCCGGGAAGATTGCTTCTTCAGAGATTTTATAGACCTCTTCTTCCTCCATATCCTCCCAAGGCCTCCAGGCTTGTCCCTCAATAGGTTCGTGTGAAATCATCATAACTTGGTGTTGAGGAAGCAGATCATTTTTGATGCTTTTCTCTCCTATCTCCAGCTCACCCCTGGATCGCTTTCTTTGCACGATGTACCGGAGGGAATAACATTCTATGTTCGGATGGTGAACTCTTCTATGGTAGTGGCAACACCGCTCGTATGTCTTATCCTTCGTGATAGGTTCTGCTGACACGCGTGGCAGGGTTTCTTCCTTGTTCGTCACCCACTGTTCCAAAAGTTTTATTATCTGTTCTTTACTGCATGGTAATGGCGGTGGTGGGTTATATCTTCCTCCATCCGCTCTTCCTCCCCTTCTGCCTTACTATCCTCCATGATAAGAGCCAAAAGCATCTCCTCATTTTACTCTTTCATTTCTTTGATTATTGAAAGCTGGTGCAGACACGGTGTTGACAGAATGTTGTTTCCAGGTGTGACCGTCCGTACAATCTGATATCCGGGCCGCAGCCTCTTCAACCTCCACAAAGGTTTGAAATTTGAAGTTCGTCAGATTTAGACGGAAAACAATATCCATTCCCCTGATGCAAATTTCCACTAAGCGCTCCTCTGGGATATCCTCGTGGCATTCTAATGTAAAGTCTCGGAATCGAGTAATGTACTTGCCAATCTCTTCTCCTACCCGTTGGGCGCACCTTCCCAAATCTATTGTCATGACCCTTCTTTGAGCGGAGTAAAATTTCTTCAAGAAAAGTTGCACCATGGAGGGCCATGATCTGATGCTTCCGGGTTTTAGGTTATCGTACCAGGTAAAGGCATTTTCTGTCAACGACTTTGGGAATTCCTGCATGCAAAGGCTTTCATCTTGAGCATATGCATTCGTAGCTGACAGGAAACGACTCATATGCTCCCGCGTGTTCCCTTTTCCTCTCTATGTTTTGAACTTAGGCGATGTGTAATCCTCCGGATACAAGTAGTAGGTGACTTCCGCGGAATATGGTGATTCCAACGAGTCATAAGCGTCATGATTTATCACCCGATAATTAGTCTCTAGATATTTTGCAATCGCGTCTTCCGTCATACCTGGGATAGTATTCTTAGCACTGACCATTCTAGGGGTTGTTATGTTTTGCTCTCTCGCTCGCTTTAGGATCCCGCGTAATTCCTGCTTCCTTTTAATAGATGCGTCTAACTCCTCCTGCATTTCAAACATTTCCCGTGTTGCGGTCTTTAATTTAAGAACTTCTCATTTCTTCTGAGACGCTCCCTGGGATGCTCCTGCTCCTTGCACAATGGGGGTAGCAACTACTATTCGGAAGCGTATCTCCTCATCACTTTCTTCATGCACGTCTTCTACGGAAACATGATCCGGGTTTGGGGGTACTCCGCCCATTGGTACTTCCTGGCTCGCACTTGGGAGTATCATGCTGGAAAAGAGGCTAAGAACCTCTCACTGTGGTCGCAATGTAGATAGGGTAAAATGTGAGAAGGAGGAACTAGCCCTAATCACAGAAAGTACTCCCAAGATGTAGAGAGGTTTAGAAGAGATAATGGTAGATTCGCGATATCTCCATAAGTGTGCCCTCTTTCCCCTTTTATAATGACTATCTTATGAATAAGTGCTCATAAGATTAGTATATTACTAAACTACCATTTCCCTTTCCTTAAGTTAATGTCAAACCCTAAGAGGCTTTTCTCTTGGGATAAAGCTCATCCAACCTAATATAGTCTTGGATGGACTAGAACTACCCCATCCTAATGGGTTAGGCCTAGTCCCCAAATTCCTTTCTCCTTAAGCGGAACCCTTAGTAGGCTAAGGGGTCACCTCTTTTAAGATTAATTATTTTCATGTATCAACAGTGTCTAAACTTCTTTGGTCTATAAATAGTGAAGTTTGTTCTTCTTACAAACTTATCCAAGAACACACCGCACTTCGTTCTATAGTCATTGTGGGAAGCCGACAGGTAACATTATTTGTAATACTCACATGAATATGAGACTAACTTACTCTTATGTCTAATTTATTTAAAGTCTTTTGTGGGATCAAGAAGAGTCTAGAAGTACCGTTGGTGGAAAACTAGAATCGTATTGTTATTTTAGTTTTAGATTATTGATTTTATTGGATAACGGATTGAACCTTGATTGCACATAGTTTTTTTTATGTTGTGATCCTTTTATTCTGATATAAGGTCACTCGAACTAGATCAAGGATCCAAAAAGTTCAGATATGTTTTTAGATCCTAAGATAGGCTTGTGATCATCTGATGTTAACATACACCGTTCTGTGCTCATCACAAGTGAATCAAGTTATTTATGCAATTGAAGACCGACAACAAGAAGATTTTCTTATTGGTATTATGATCTTTGTGATTATACTTTGTGAACACTTGATTGACCGGGATCCAACAAGTTGGTTATCTTTGATAGACTTCCATAATTTGTTTGTAGATGGGCAATATATTATTTGGTGGTTATCTTTAGGATACGAATTTGATACGTCGTAAACTAAGATTTTATTATCTCGATAATCTAGATTTTGGTTGATTTACAACCGATATAAAGGATTTCAGTACAAGAAGTCCTCACAACGGCTGAAGCAACTTAAGATAGTGGATTCTATCTTAGGATTCACGTCCATTGACCAGATTGGAAGTAGGTCCAGGGACGCTGAAGGAACTAGGTAAATTGGAGTTAGTTTACTTGGTCTCAACTCTACGAAGTTAGTAGTAGTCTTTGTATAACGAATTAATTCTGAGTGTATCTGAAACTGGACTAGGTCCCAACTTAATTCCGAGAGTATCAAAATAAGACTAGGTCCTGGGGTCTTTCTGCATTTACAGTTTCCTCGTTAACAAAATCTTGTGTTGTTTTATCTACTTTACTTCCACATTATTTAGCTTGTCTTTATAATTAAAGTAAATACACTTGTACGTTAATCAAACACTTGGTGTGATCCATAATTGGTTCGGTCAGAACTTGTAATATATACCAAATGGACATCTTGTGGTTGTTATCTTCCTGAAAGTCTTTGTCTATATTAGATTATGCAAGGTGTGTCTTGAATAAGTTGATATCAAAAATATTGTGGTGTACTTGGTACCCTCGTCTAAAAATTTGTGTTTAGTGCGATCCAACCTATAAGACCATTAGTCAAAACAAAGGTAAATCATACCTAGAAAAAACTCAGTTAACGTACCTCAAGATTTTAAAAATTATCTCTCTGAACAAGCTATTGGTAATCTGTCAAATACTTCTTTTAAGTCTAAGTAAAGTACAAAGTCTCTTTCCGATAAACTGTTGAGTGAGTCTTTTTCTCATGACAAAGGAAGGGTATGTACAAATTAAGGTTACAACTGCCTTGTACTGAATTTATTTTGTGTCCAGTTCCAATTAATGAATACGGTGTTAGAGCACTACTCGGTCGAACTCGCATGCGTTGCTATCTTAAGCATGTTTGTCAATGTTAGTTATCAAAACTATAAGTCTTGATTTCTAGTCTACTATAGCTAAGTATCGGACTAGGATAAAAAGTGTATTTGATCTCAAGAACTCCATGGCGATCATCATACAAGACGAAGAACTACTCAAGGAACTGGTCGAACTTCATCGACTAAAGGGTATGTGGATACTTGAACTTATCTATCACTCAAAATTCTATCTACTCTATCTCCTATCTTGAGACAAAAGTCGTTTTGCTATATAGACTTTGATTATACACATTTGCTATTTCGAGCCGAGTTTATCTCGCTTATCTATTTCTCGAAATATGTGTTGGTAAGCTTTTGATTTGGCCAAGTTCATCTTTACCTAGTGACGAAAGTCGTGTTATGTTTCAATCACTTGAAAATGGCTTTGACGAAAAATGGTTTGTGAATAACAACTATATAACGTCCTCTAAGAATGTTTCAATGATTGAAATGAGAGTTTAGATTATATAACCAATGTTGGATATAAGCATTGTGTGGTAACAAATACATGTATAAGTCCTTATTCCTTGAACCAAAGTTTGTGTACTTTGTTGCTCAGGAAATCGAAACAGAGCCCGCGAACCCAGTCCGCGAACCCAGTCAGCGTACTGTCGGAGATTCTCTTCCCTAGAAAATCTGTTGGAGTTTGTGAACTATTTACAAACTTATTCCGGGTACTGAAGTCCGTGTACCTGGTCCGCGTACTTAGGATGGTTATATTCTAAAAATGATTATTCGTGAACTTATACTTATATTAACTAAGGAATGCAAGTTTGCAAACCGTGGCTATAAAGTTCATGAATCGATTCGAGTGAATCAAATCGTTTTTGCTTCGATTGTGTCTTGTATACTTCTATAAGATCTAAGCAATTGAACAACACTCTAACTAGTTCATTTGAGTCATTTGAACTAGTTATGGTGAAGAAGAATATGGTTGATATGAAGGTGCTCATATAGATAACCATTTGGTTAACTACTGTTGAACCAACAAATGTACATGTTTGGGTACGGTTACACAAACCTAAAACGTGCATTTCATTTGTGTGTAACAAGCTAAGTTTTCAATCTAACGGTTGAAAGATATTTGCTTGAATCTAATCAGGTTTTTATCTAACGGTGAATATTGAATGATTTGTTACTAAGCTAACATTGATTGCAAACCCTGATTTGAAAGACTATATAAGGGATAACTATAGCAACTGGGAAACCTTATCCTCACACCTCCTGTGTGATACTAGTTGTATAAGCTAGAGTCGATTCTACTTTAACCTTTCTACCGAGACCTTGTAGGTTAACAACTTGAAGACTTCATTGAGATTGTGAAGCCAGACCGATACTACTTTCTTGTAGTTGTGTGATCTGATCTTGTTGTTTCTATCGTATTGAGTGCAATCGTAACGATTGGCTTGAGATTGATATCTCCGATAGGCAAGATATAAAAGTAGTCACAAACATCTTCGTCTCATCGTTTGTGATTCCACAATATCTTCTTTCGCTATGTCGATTAAGATTATTGTGAGGTGACTGATAATACTAGGTTGTTCTTCGGGAATATAAGTCCGGGTTATCAATTGGTTCATGTTCACCTTGATTTATCAAAATACGGAACAAAACTTGTAGGTATTTCTGTGGGAGACAGATTTATCTATTACCGTAGACTTTTTTGTGTGATACAGATTTGTTTATTAAAGTCTTCGACTTTGGGTCGTAGCAACTCTTAGTTGTGGGTGAGATCAGCTAAGGGAATCAAGTGCGTAGTATCCTGCTGCGATCATAGACGTAGGAGCATAACTGTACCTTGGATCATTGTGAGATTGATTGGGGTTCAACAACAGTCCAGACCGAAGTTAGTTTGTAGTAGGCTAGTGTCTGTAGCGGCTTAATACAGTGTGTGTTCAATCTGGACTAGGTCCCGGGGTTTTTCTGCATTTGCGGTTTCCTCGTTAACAAAACTTCTAGTGTCTGTGTTATTTCTTCCGCATTATATTTTGTTATATAATCGAAATATCATAGGTTGTGCATTTGAATCAATCAATTGGGAAATCCAATTTTTTGGTTGTTGATTGAAACTGATTGATACTTGAACATTGTTCTTTGGTACCGTTCAAGTGATTTCTCTTGTATTCAATTAGAATCGCAAATTTCTATTTGCTTGAGTAAGTATTGATTCGAGAAATAGAGATATTATAACTCTTTGATATACTTTATTAAGATTGAGTCTATTTGATTCTCTTGAAAGTATATTGGAGTTAGTCCATACAGATTGCTAATCGAAATATTGGGTGTGGTTGTTGTACCCCCGCTTTTTCAATTGGTATCAGAGCAGGCAAACACTTTAAACCTGATAAGTTTGTGTTTGTTCGATCCTTAAAAATTCCCCTATGGGAAATTTCTTTGGAAAAGTTGCTCTTGGCATCTGTAACGCACGCCAGAAATCCTTAAAGATTGCTCAAAGATTATTATGGATAAAACCTCCGGTTTCTCATGATAATCTCATCTCATCTAAAAAGGAAAATTTAGATGATGAGAAACAATCTAAAGGAAAAAATAAAAAGAAGGGAAGATTGAGTTTACGTTCGTTACGCTCAAAGATATGGACCCTCACTAGATTAACTCTTAATCTTTTTGATAAATACTATCGTAATGGATCAATTGACAAAGATCTATTCAGAGATTTCGAAAGCGTTTTCAGATTCTTAGAAAAACTTAATTCAGTTAAGTTTAAGGATCGACCCGATAAAAGTTCTGTACATGTAAAACTATGGAATAATGATGTACGAACCAAATACTCTGTCAACACAAGCAGATCCAATGCGGGTTCTCATGTTTTTGACACAGTGTCTAGGAATCAGAAGAATCTTCTCTCTGGTCACATCAAAAGGAAGATAGAAAGCTCTGACAACCCTGATTATCATCATTACTTTGATTATATCACTGGAACTGCTCACAAATATCAACCAGAAATGTTGCATGAGGATTCCTCTGGACATCATGCCTCTTGGTAACAAGCATGGAATCACCCCATTTGTATATGTCTTGAGATGGGTCAAGAAATGGTTTGACTTGTGTACAGTTGGGTTAAAAAATTGTTTTATCCTTCTTGGAGTTTCAAATAGAGATTTCTACTGCATCTGTCTTCTCTCAGAAATTGTGTTGTCACGAGATGCACAACCCTGATGTACGAAATAAAACCCCACATTCCGTTTGTTGGTCGCGGTTCATAAACTGGTCCAAGCCCATTAGTGGGGATATAAAGAAGAAGTACGTGCACCTTGTTCCTCATCCCATCAGTACGCATACATGAACTTTCTAGGGTTCATGATACTTCTCCATTAAATCTTCCTTGGAGAAAAGTAAGACAAAAGGGGTGGTCAAAGTTCATTCCAAGTAAGTAACTTCCTCTTGTTTCCTTCCAATTTCTAGATCTCATGATGAATTTCAAGGTTTCAAAAAGAACTTCAAAAATTTTGGGTTCCTATAGCATGAATCTTCCTTTAGACCAAAATTCTATTAGAATTAGATTTGTCAATGATTCTTGTGCTAATGTTTTTGAAAGGATTTCATCTATGGGTTTTATTTTAGAAAAGAAATTGGATTCTTTTAGTGGACATAAAGAGGATTTAGTTTGCTTTGAAAAATTGAATCTTGGAAACATCTTTGATGGTCTTGGTCAAGGATTTGATACTCTCACAAGAATTTTATATGCCAACATTCATGATGTTGATCTCGGAAAAATGGAATTCAAAATCATGATAAATAGGGAAAGATTTATTGTTAATAGAAAGTTTATTTCGAAGATTACCAAAATTCTATTGGGTAATGTTCGACTACCTAGACCAAGTGATGAACAACCATCACGTGAAGACATCTCTCTTGGCCTTTGCGTTAAGAAGGTTGCTTGGAATCAAGGGAAGTTTCCTACTAATGTTCTTTGTGTTGCGTTGATGGCCTTTGGAAAATTTGGTATCTCTAATCTTTGTCCATCCACAATTGAGAATTCTCGGTGGAGTCATGAGTTTTCGGAATTGGTCTATTTCTTTGAATTGGGTGTTCCAAGTCTCGATATTTGTGGTTTCATCATTTCTCAAATGATTTCGATGACTTCACCCAACAAGAAGTTAGGTTACCCTTGCTTGATTAGTCAAATTTGTCGTGAACGTGGTTTTGACTCAATTGGCTATTCTTTTGGGGTTCCCAAACCGGTTCGTCCTTGTACTTTCAAACTTATAAGGGAGAATGTGTGCAACAGACAAAGAGATGATTCCCTTGACGATTGTGACCCTAATTCCTTGAGTCTTCTTCAAAAAATTCACAAGGGTGTATGTAAGGTAAATTCAAGGGTGAAGTGCGTGCAAGAACAATTGTCAAGGAAGTAGGGTCACAATCCTTGAGTCTTCTTCAAAAAAATCACAAGGGTGTGTGTAAGGTAAATTCAAGGGTGAAGTGCGTGCAACACCAATTGTCATTGGTTGAAACTAAGTTTCCCGAGCGCAAGGAAGAATTGGACATGATTCAAGCATCTTGAAGTGTTCCGATGATGAAGATGATGAGTAAATTGTTGATTTTATTTTGTCTAGTAAATCTTCTTATGGGAATTTTATTCTTGTGTTTTTAGGAAGAATAACTAGAGTTTGGAATAGCCATTATTGTGATTACACATAGCTATGTCCAACGTTTTCATCTTCATGTTTTTAGGTTCATTTGTTTAAATTCTAAAAAATTGTTTGGAAGATGATTTTTGCAGTATTAATCTTTATGGTTTTATATATTGCAATTTGTTATGGGATATGTGTGTTTGCGTCCGTGAACTATGATTGTCCCATACCTTGTCAAAAGTTAAGTCTTTCGTATGTCGATATGCATGTATTGATAAAAGAATGAATGAACTTTTGACATTACAAAAGTTTGAAGCCTATTATGCAAATATTGATGGAAGATAGGATGAACTTTTGTTTACAAGGATTATGTCTATTGTATGTCATTGTGCAAATAGTGATGGAAAATAGAATGAATCCTTGGTTATTCCGCAGTATTGATCTTCCCTGATCCATATTTTATGTATATACTGTGAGGCTCCGTAAGTTCTCTTATGTTGAGAAATTCCGATTAGATTAATTATGGGTTCTCTTGTGGTTAATCTAAATGAGTATTTTTTGGATTCAAATTCGTATTCGTATGTGATTTGTTATGTCCAAAGAAATCCCTCTTTTTACTTATGAAATTAAGGTCGCTCTTGTTGTTCTTTCGGGAATGACATTTTATGGGGGAGAGTTCTTAATTGAACTTGTGCTTAATTGCCAAATCTTTGTGGGGAGTGCGGCTATGGAATATTATAGGAGTTATCTTGTATCTTTATAAACTCCTTGATGAATCGGATATATGATTGCATCTAAATAATTTGATACGTGCTTTCTTTTGGTCATGAAATGTCTCTATGGAAATTTTCATTAGGATCCTGTTTTCGTACCTTTGCCAATTTTATTGACAAAAAGGGGGAGAATTAATGTATAGTTCACACTACAAATACATATGGTTTTCGGATCATTATGTAAGGAGGAGTGATTTCCATGTGAGATGGAGTATTGACTAAGTGGGAGTGATACATATCACCATAGTATTGTTGTCGAAGTTGTGATAAAATTGAACTTTGATGTTGCATAATAATACTATGACAATGTATAACAATGATTGAGAATTCTTGTTTTCTCATTGTTATAGCTACAGATTTTCAACAACGATGATGCTAAACTTACAACCTTTGGAATCATTGGAGTACTTGGAAGTGACGAAGATTTCGAGTAATGTTCAAGATTAGGCATGTGGAAGAAGAGCTACAAAAGTTTATTTATCTATTTTTTGTATTCCATATGTATTGATAATTTTGTCACTAAAATTGACAAAAGGGGAGATTGTTAGAGCATTTCTCGGTCGAACTCGCATGCGTTGCTATCTCAAGCATGTTTGTCAATGTTAGTGATCAAAACTATAAGTCTTGATTTCTAGTCTACTATGGCTAAGTATCGGACTAGGATAGAAAGTGTAGTTGAGCTCCAGAACTCCATGGCGATCATCATACAAGACGAAGAACTACTCAAGGAACTGGTGGAACTTCATCGACTAAAAGGTATGTGGAGACTTATCTATCACTCAAAAGTCTATCTACTCTATCTCATATCTTGAGACAAAAGTCGTTTTGCTATATAGACTTTGATTATACACATTTGCTATTTTGAGCTGAGTTTATCTCGCTTATATATTTCTCGAAATATGTGTTGGTAAGCTTTCACTTTGGCCAAGTTCATCTTTACCTAGTGGCGAAAGTCATGTTATGTTTCAATCACTTGAAAATGGATTTGACGAAAAATGGTTTGGGAATAACAACTATATAAAACCTCTAAGAATGTTTCAATGATTGAAATGAGAGTTTAGATTATATAACCAATGTTGGATATAAGCATTTTGTGGTAACACATATATGTATAAGTCCTTATTCCTTGAACCAAAGTATGTGTACTTTGCTGCTCAGGAAACCGGAGCAAGGGTATTAAATATGAAAGTATAAGTAACGGTTTCTGGTCTTCTTCTTCTTTGTTCTTCAGCGATGAAGAATTTCTCTGCAACCCTATTTTATGGCTCTGTTCTACCCCAAAGTCTCGATAACTCCTCCTTGGACTCTATCCTCCTTATATATACTTCACATGGTGATTAAATCTCCCCCTTATTGCGTATCTTCCCCGATATTTCTTTCCTCTTTCTTACGACAATAACCTTCGAGATATATTTTTCTCTTATCTTTACGCATCTGAATCTTCCAGAATCCTATATATTCAGTAACTAACTCAAACAGGGATTATATCATCTCCAAATATTCACGTAACTTCCATGTTGAGCGTCCCTGTTTTCGTAAATAACGTCTTCCCCTATTTCAAACCAACTCGATGAAAACCTCTTTTTTTTTTCGAATACGGTCCTACTACCAACCCTGTTTGATCAAAACCGTCCAATACCAATCTTCTCCCGTGAAAAACTACACGAAAATATCGTCCAGAATCAAAACAGAAAAGTTTACCGGCGAGAATTATTTTTTTCCTTGTTTATCGAGAATCCAATGATCATGCCATGTTTAATCGATTCAGACAACCATACCATGTCTGTCTAACCATAGCAAGTCCAGCCCAATCATATTTTGCGATTGAATCTCGTTCAATCATGCCCAAAAACCGAAGCCAAAACTTGTTCTTCGCTACAACTTTTCCCGCACAAATCTAAAGTTTGAACCCTTGAAGATGATCTCCTCTTATCCTCTGATGGGGTGCCAATAGCAAGCAGGTGCCCCTTATCCAACTGAAGGGTGCCTTTAGCAGTTGCTCTTGGATGCCTTTAGTGATTTTTTTCGGGTGATTCCATAACTTTGATGGGGCTCCATTAACACTTCTCTGGGGTGTCTTTATAAATTCCGACCGGAGGTCCAGATGCCACTTTTCGAGCCAATTTCTCCACAAGAGCTTATTTCTCCAAAAACACCTACAAAGACATAAAATACCAAAATAAACACAAAATCGAGCATTAAAAATATAGAGAATTGAGACCAAAATAGACACATAAATGCGTCTATCAGTCTTAGTCGCGGCCTTCCGGAGTGGAGCTGTCTGATGCGGTGGCGTCGCACATTTGGGTTGTTGTTCCGCTGCTGGAGCTTTCCTATTTCCTCCTTCACCCACTACGCTTACAGAGGGACCAAAATTATATTGCTTGTTGATGAGACGCATGTTTCCTCGATTCTCACGTGCATCTTCACTCCTGGTTGGTCTGGTTCTTTCCAACAGTGCTGGTGTCGTTGTAGCCGACCGCTTAGCAGCTTCATGGAGTTTAGAGAATGTCTGGAAGCGCAGGTTCTCTAGTAAAGCGCAATAGATGGGAACCATACCATTAATGCATGATTCCACTAGTTGTTGTTCAGTCACATTTGGATCGTGACAATCTAGTGCTTGAATTCTTAATCTTTTGACATAATCATTTGGATGCTCATTGTTCCGTTGAAACATTCTTCCCAAGTCTGAAAAGGTGATTTTCTCAGACACGAAGAAATACTTCTTGTATAAAGCGGTAACCATCTCACACCAGTTGGATATGATGTTTGGTGCAATGTTGTTGTACCAGGTGTACGCTCTTCCGGTAAGTGACTTTGAAAATTCTTTCAGGTGGAGGACATGATTGTATACATGCTCTCCTAAGGATTCCAGAAAACGATAGATGTGTTCACGAGCATTACCAGTACCATCATAAAGGGAAAATTGAGGAGAAGAGTATCATCTCGGGAGAGGAACTCTTTGCACATCAGGAGGATAAGGAGGTTGATGCTGGTGCAGGTCTACCGGGTTTTATTTGCTATGATTTTGGAAAAGTCGTTCCAGATCCTCACGCGTGAAGAAATTGGATGGATGATTTCTTTCCAATGAACGTTCAGGAGCAAAACGAGCCTCTTCATCCATAAAGGAGCGCCCTGCTGAGGTGCCTGCCTTGGGAGTATTAAAAGTACTCCTTATTGGCTCCATTCGAGGTTGACGTGGTTCTTGTGGTAGCCGCTCCGTTAGTGTCTTGAGGAAATTAAGTACCTCTTTCTGAGTTGTAGCCATATACGTATGATCCTTAGCGAGAACTTCTTGTCTTTCCATCAAATCAACAATGGTAATAGGGGGTTGGATTCCTCCGGCTCCTGCATCCTCTCGTCATGAGGAAGTAGCAGCAGCTCTGCTAACAATCATGGGGGTTACGCTTAAAGAAACATTGGGGATGGCGGCAACGGCTTTGGCTCTGGTGATAGGAGATGTTACGCATGAGGGGATGTTTCCTGCTCCACTGGTGTTGATGGTAGAGGATGTAGATCCACGAGATGTGTTGATCGTGCTGGTAGGCGGTACATCGGTGTCACCGGCAGGAATATTGATACCAGGGGTGTTTTCAGCACCAGTGACATCGGGATTTGTTGCTCATCTAGACCTAAGATCCACCATATTGAAATTGAGAAGATTGAAATGAAAATCCAGAAATTATCTTCGCAACCGAGAGATTAATCTCCCACTATGGTCGCCAGTTGTTTTGGGGTAAAAACTGATTCTGCTGGTTTTGGTAAATTTGGGTGTTCCGCCGAGAAATGAATCTAAACCCTAAACAAATGCATTGCACGGGAGTACTTTATATTCGAGAGATCAATCTGTACAATCCTGGCCTACACCAAGAAATGGCCGTTCTTGCTTCGGTCACAAGGTGAAGGAGAAAGATTGATCTTCGGGAGGGAAGCGAAGAAGGTGTTGAGATCAGAATGGTCAACTCTGAAGGTGTGGCTATTTTATGACTTGTATCAGAATATGGAACTGGCTTGCAGAATGTAAGCTATCAGTTCTTGGTGTTTTTCTGGATACTTGTGTTGATAACACTTGTTATTCGCCGAAATAGGCTGAAAACCTATTTATGCAAGTCATGATTGAGCGCACCCTGATCTCGTAGGAAGTGGAGACAGTTAATTAGTGGAGAAGTGGGGTTGTGTAAAAGGTGGTGACCATCACGTTTCCGTCATGAGGGAAGACTGGCCAGCCTTACACCCACTACTCTCTTACAGTTGTTAACCGTCCGCCCTTTCCTGACACTTTCTCGTAATGGGTGCATTGCGCACCGCATGTTGTAAACCGCCATACCAATACCCTGATGAACATCCCCCCGGTTTGTGACATGTTTGATGTCTCTAGTATTTCATAGAAAATATGTAGCAAGTTGCTGAGTGGGTCTTGCCTAATTATTCTGACCAATCACGCGCAAACTAAGTGGCAGGTAGTCATGTGTGACGAGCCAAGCCGTGAGACCTGCCGCAAAGAGTAGCATTGTAGATGGGACAAAACGAGTTGCTGGTTTTTAAGGAATTGAGGAGACGACCGTGCGGAGGAGACTTCTTGAACCGAGCAAACTGCTCAACCTCACATAGATGCACTGAAAAAGGGAGTGCTTGAATTCGAGAGATCAATCTTTATGACTCCGGCCTAAACCATGGTCATTCCAGAGTCAATTAGGTCACAAGAGAGGATGGGTCGATCTGTAGGAGGGAAGCTGAGAAATATGTGAGATCAATGGTGATCGAAATTGTAGGTGTGTTGTGTATTCTGCGTGAAGAAATAAGATAAGTTCTGATTGATTGAATTTGCTATGTTAATAGTAATTGTTCATACGCTGAGATTTTGTTCTCTTGTTATCCGTTCGACGAAAGAGAATCTGTTTTTTCAATCGCGATTCAGAGACTTATTTATACTGCAAGAATTATAGACACCTTGACCCCATGAAGTGTGACAGTTGCTGGAGTCAAAGAGTGGGGAAGTGGAAATCGTGTTAAAACCAGTTGCTCATCGTGTGGAGACTTCGTTGATTTTCTACCCACTATTTTGCTAACTCCTCTAACTTCTTGCAGGACTTGCTCACATTCTCATCGTGTATGAACACGTGTTGTAGACCGCCAGACCAAAACCCTAGTTGATATCCCCCATGTGACACGATTGATGTCTCGTGATTTTAGTTAGTCAATTTCTGACTTGATGAGACGATGAGTCTTTGTATTGCTGAGTTGAACATGATTTGCAAATGTTCTAGGACTCATGAATTGAACGTGTCTGTTGAGAGAAAATATACCTCAAGATAAAACTTTTCCTACCTATAAATCCTTTCTCCGAAAGTGATTGTCTATGGACTGAGTCGAGACAATACAACTAATCGGTTCACACTTATTATGATCGTCTATGGATACGAGATCGAGACAATACAACAACGAAGTATGTTTACTTGATACAAAGGTTCAGACTTAACCAAACACAATAGGATTGCTTATCAAGTAAATAGGAATTAATGTTTGTGTAATTTACTTTAATTATAATAAAACAATTATAATGCGGAAAATAAAAGTAAATGACACAGCAAGATTTTGTTAACGAGGAAACCGCAAATGCAGAAAACCCCGGGACCTAGTCCAGAATTGAATACTCTCAGGATTAAGCCGCTACACAAAATTACACCTAACTTCGTATAGTTGAGACCAAATAACTAACCCTATAGTTCACTTAGTTCCGTCTGTATTCCCACGCCTCCGACCTATGAATAAGTCACGTACTTGGAACAATCCCTTTGGTTCGTATTCCAAACAGTAATGGAACAAGAAATCTGTTCGGTATCAACTCTATTCAACCAAGTGATATGAGTCGGACAAAGGCTCTTCCGTTTATCTTAACATAAACTCCTTCGTCGGGTCTAGATCTATCTTATGTTCAATCACCCTAAGGTAATCGTTTAAGATTAAGCCAACAACACCTTTAATCTGAAGAACCGTGTTGATGCCGATCTACTCAATTAATCGATCCAATCTACCACAAGGATAAATTGATTATTAATTGGATCCTCTTTTACCGAAACAAGTATTGTACACACCAAATACTATAAAACTCAAGTCAGATCTTCAATATCTTCTTTGTCTTCAAATCTTCTTAAATCTTCAATAAAAACCTGCACACAATCACTTGAATCTCTTGGGATCAATCACGCACAGAACGGAGTCTGTTAACAATGGATTATCACAAGATCGTCTTTAAAACTAACAAAAATCTAAAGATCCCTGTCGAAACTCTGAACTAGTTTGAGTGAATCTTTTATCAGAAGAGAAGATTCTCAAGAATCAACAAACTAGGTGCAAACATATTTCAACCACCGTTAGTCAATCAAATCAATCGAAAACAAAGATAAACCGCAATTATCTAGTTTCCCACCAACGGGTCGCGCTAGAGCTTCTCAATCCCAAAGAAGACTTTAAAATGAGCGGCCGTAAGAGATTTCACCTAATTAGATTACTCTCCTCTCCGATAGGCGGCTACACCAGTAACAAAGACAAAAGAGGAAGTCTGTTGTTACGAAGGATTAGTTTGATAAAAAGGCAAACTTTGTATATTTATAGACAAGGAAGTTTGGACACCAAGGAATTTCCAAAACCGAAAATATTCTCAAGATATTCATAAATGCACAGATTCCTGGAAAGGAAAACTTCTTAAGTTTGATAGAAAGGCAAACTTCTTAAGTTTGGACACCAAGGAATTTATAGACAAGGAAGTTTTCATAATTCCTGGAAATGCTCTGTCCAAAAATAACAATCGAAATCTCTTGGAAAATGTAATTAGTAAATGCACATTACCAATTCTGTAATTTCCATACAAATGAAATTAATAACCTTAATTAAAAGATCCTTAACTTATTTGTGTTTCGATCCTGGGATTCTCTTCCCTTAGCCGTTAGGGAATATCTTTGAACAATTATAGAAATAAACATTCTCAGCACGTGTTCAAAGTTTGTCGACATCTTTACTTTGTAAGTTCTCTTCCACACTTACAACTTTGAAACCGATTTTCCACACTTCCAAACAAGTTTAGAATTGGTTCATCTGACTTTCAAGAACTATGTGATTGATCAAACCAACATTCAATCACAATCATGGGTTTACGGTTCTACCAAAACAAGTTTCGATTCTACCTCCATGTGAGTACTACGCATAGTCACACTAGCTTCCCAAAAGATTCAGTTGACTAGGTACTAGGATCGGTTCCCCACATATATAGGGTATCTAACTTATATGTGTTGCACATGTTCACAGGATCGGTTCCCCTTTCTGCTGTAAACCTTGTTGCACCCCATACAAGGATCGGTTCCCCTTGATGTACTGCACCCCTTACAAGGATCGGTTCCCTTTCCCTTACAAGGATCGATTCCCTTTCCCCAAGGAAGACATAATACGATCATACCAAGGTGATTACTTAAGATTGGTTTTACTAATAAAAGTTATACCAATACAAAAGTCAGGCCTTTGTGAATAGTTCTACCAAAAACACAACAAGTTGTGAGCGGTTCTACTTTATCACACATATTGGTTGTTCATAAGATATGCAATGAATAACAAAACTAATAACACCTGGCAATTTCCTTTTCGGTTCACAAAATAAGTTTATGAACTTACTTCCTTAGAACACATGTAAACATTGTTCCCTTGGATGAAATCATCACCTCATACCCATACATAATCACAATAGCATTCAAATGATTATGGCGATGTCTTATCTACAAAGTTTAATGGTTAAGCAATAAACCTCTTATTTTATTCCTTAATACAATGTCTACTAGAGTTCAAATATGCTTCGCAGTTAAGTTTTCAATATGCACGACTTGAAAGATACGTTAGTGAATGAAACAGAACAGTCAAATATCACTAACCTCAAGTGGAAGGATGATTGATGTCGTTGTAGCTCCTTGCTTCTTCACATCTTCAAGTCTTCGCAATACTTGTAATGTCTCATATCCTAATACTTTCAAGCTAAATTATACGAAGTTTAACTCTAGTACATAATCAAGCGACTATTAACATGAGTTTTGATTCACTAAAATATGACAACCAAACTTGACATACCAACGCTTGGTGGGTTTAACCGAGCCATGCTCTAACAGGTATAATTGTCGAATAATTTTTGATAGTTAAGGTGAACAAATATTGTTCATTTGATGAATTGTTGAATATTGATAGTTGAACCAATATTCCTTAGTCTGAGCAAATATTGCTCATCTAAGTAAATGTTGCTCGTTTGATGAATTACTGGTAGCGGGACCAAATAAAATATTAATTTAAGATACTGACGACTGGTCCGAGTGTAATAATTAAAATGTTGATCACGGGATCAACGTAAAAAATTTTAGTGTTTGAACCTGCTCAGAATTATGAGTCTTGGATTCAAAACACTAATTTTGATCAATTGCTGATTAATTGATGATTTATTGAAAATCAACCATGAAGTGAAGGAGGGACCGACTACATGGGATGATGGACCGGCCATGTAGCGCCCAGATGCTCGAGCAAATAACAAAGTCTCTTGAAGACCAGTGATGTGATTTTTATAGTGGTAAAAAAGATTCGTTCAACTCGGGCTTGTAAGGTTTGATTTAAGAAAATACTCAAAACAAAGAAAATATATACACAAAAAGTTGTCACAAATATCGAGAGGTACTAGGACTCGGGATTTCACCAATTTTCATACTCATGTGGTTCAAAAATAATTCTACACAATTATAGCTCATATGATAAAGATTATTGACTCTTATTCTTTGTCAAAGTAGATTCCGAAAGTAATGATTGTAAATCTAAAGCATGGGACATCAAAACACTTAAGCTAAGCATGACCCATCAATTGAAATCACAACCACTCAAGAGAAATCATAAATCAATTCAATTTTAGTGAAAAAAGTTATATAAAGAATTAATAGAATTACCACAATGATGAAAAAGAGCTTCCTCCATCGTCCCAGTGTTGGGGTTTATCTCCTCATATCAAAAACAGGTTCAAAATAATAAATCATGGCTCAAAAGGTGTTTTTATTGAAGAAATTATATAACTCAGCGAATCTGCGACGCTGTAATGGCGCTACAGAATTCACTGTTACAAGAGGTGTTGCTAACTGAAGATATGCGTGGCTATTGGACTGTTACAGAACTGTTTGAATATAAGACACTGACTGCAACTGTTCTGTGCAGCTTAATGTTCTTCAGATTAGGGTTCTCGAGAACGACACTTATGATATGTCGTCTGCAACTCTTCTTCTTTCTCTTCTCTGCTGCTACTGCAGAATCGCTCTGCATCGATTTCTGTTTCTCTAAACCTACCCCAAACTCTCGACAAATCCTCCAAGGTCCCGATAAATCTATTTATATACCACCAGACCCTAAATATCTCGAGTATCTTGATTTTTCTTCCTCCAAAATTTACAGCTTTTCTTTCCTTGAATAGTCACGCGTCTCTCTGTCCCTTTCCAAACTCTCCAAAAAGGATAGATAAAATCTTCAGGAGATACGATGTCCTAATCTGCATGTAACTTCCCAAACTAATCAAACAGAAGAGACTCGCAATATTTTCTTACTCTGTTTCGTCGAGATAAGATGAAACCTCCTTCTTTTATCGAATCTAACACACTGACCCATCATGTTTAATCGTAACATGCTTATCTCAATCCAACCAAGCCAACAAATCTGAAGAATTCTCGCCCTAATTCAGCTCAGAAATAGCCGAATCCATACCCGAGTATGCACTTCCCTGTTTTCTTCGAAAATGACTATAACTCCCCCTCTTTTACGAACTGCAACACCTCATCAACCCTGACCTATCGTAACAGGCCCAAAGAATTGCAAATTCATGAACAAATCCACGATAATATCGACCCAAAATCCATCCGCAAAGTTCGCATATATCTCTAAGCCCTGTTTTGCTTAGGGGTGGGACTTGGGTTGGTTGGGTGGGTTAGAAGGCTTGCCCGAGGCAGACCTGAGTTAGGAATCTTTTGTCCAGATTGCCTATCGAACCCGTGGAGGTACTGCCCAAGTCTTCCCAAGTTACGTTCCTCGGGTTCCACGGGTTCCTCGGGTTGGCCCAAGTTTCTCTAGACATGCGATTTTGTTAATATGATAATAACAAATTTTAGTAATAATAAGATTTAATTGCTCCATATATCTCCAATTTCCAAATAACTGAAGATTATTTATACTTAAAATATAATTTTTTTAATGTTGAATGATTAATGAGATAGATATAATTTATACTTTAATTATTAGATTTGAAGATAATGTTTTATACTCTAAATAGATAATAATACCAATTATAAAAATATTTTTATATAACTATATCATGGTTTTTCGGGTTGGGCGGGTTGCTTGGGTTAGAATTATTTGTGCCCATGCTTGCCCAAATTTAACTCGGGTTTATAAAATTATGCCCGAGCTTGCCCAACCTCCGATCCAAAAATTCACCAGACATCTGCAAGAGTTTCCCGCCAAATTCTTTGTTTGAAATGTTGAAGAAGATGCCCCTTAACCAACTGTCGAGTGCCTTTAACACTTGGATGTCCTGGGTGTAAATAACAAGTGGGTGTCCCTTAGTAATTGAGTGCCCCTTATCCAAATTAGGGGTGCCTTTAGTGATTTTTTCCCACGAGCGCAAATATCACTTTTCGAGCCAATTTTTCCACGCATGTTTATTTCTCCAAAAACACCTACAAAGACACAAAAAGGCATAATAAATACAAAATCGAGCACTAACAATATATACAATTGAGATTATATCAGACACAAAAATGTGTCTATCAAATACCCCCGAACTTATTATTTGCTAGTCCTCGAGCAAATCAAATATAAAAAATAAAATCCTAACTCACTGTCGCAGGCATCGTCGGTTGCATTTAGCGTATGCAACAAGCCTTTAAACCCCTAAGTGGCCCTAATGGCCGAGTTATAGTCTCGGGAGGGCTTACTAGAGATATACCCACAAAACCTTTACTCCAGACCCTAGCTATCTACGCAGAACCTTGGAATGCACTAAAGAATCTCCTTGGTTGGCCTACTTATTGACTACAAGAGGATGTACCCTGATGCGAAATTCCAATTGTTGTACACGAGTTTGCACTCAAGCATACTAAAATTCATATATAAGTGACAGAACTCTACTCAGATAGTCGCACTATGGACATCAATATCCGGAGTCAACAAATCACATGGATAGATTAAGAGATGGATATAGAGAAAAACATAGATGGTTTTGATATTGACTAGGTGAACGGTGTTTCTCATATCTGTCTGAAGGCCACTGCCAAAATGAACCTATCCTAATGGACTGAGATATTAGTCTGACTAATATCAACACAACTGTCATTACAAGGGAACCAGTGGTCGATAATCCTAACTCTAGATCAACTCAGTTGGCATATACAAGGGTTCCAGTGGTCGACTTTATTGAATTTATTCCGGTTGGTCTGATGGTCTGGTATCAATTTCTTTTCTTTTTTCTATTTTTTTTTTGTTTCTTCTTTTAAATATTTCTTTTATTGATACAGAAAATTACTTTAAGAAACTGGATGGGATCCTGGTCATCAGTTGGGCACCAACACCCTTCTGAATGACGATGCCTAACCTATGAAAAAAGAAATTACATTTCTTTTCACTGACATCAAACCTAGACAAATGATTATGAAGCCTCTTCATAAGATCCGCCATATCCTCCTCCCCAAGTTCTCCAAATGTCGTGAAAGCTAAGGTGTCAAAACCAAAGCCTTCGGCTAAGCATTTATTAAAAAATGTTTGATAAATAAAAACCCTATATTTATTTTATTTTATTTTATTTTATTTTATTCAACTTTTTTTTTTTTTTTTGGTATCTCAATCACCCTATTTCACCCTAGCAGTGGTAACAACTTGATTCGTGAGTCCCACCTAATCACTTAAAGAAACATATTTTAAAAAGAAAACAAAATAAAAACCAAAGTGAAAAGGACTCAGCGAGATATGGAGAAACTACCATGTTATTTCTAACACCTGAGCTATGTGCTTTTATGAATAGACTCTTTAGATGTTTCCATCTAATCAGATTGGTTCCTCAACTCCTACAACCAAAATGCTTCCATCCACTTAGATTGGTTAGTGCCATCCTTAATAAGCATAAATTTCTAGGCTCTGGAGTTTATTTATTGCAACTAAAAAGTTTCTCCCATACCCCCAAACTTAAATCTAACATTGTCCTCAATGTTCTAAAGATAAAATTAAAAGCATGAACAAGGAGAAACTATTACCATTTGAAGCAAGAAGAGTTAAGGAAAGATATTACCGTGTTGCATGAACATGGGTTACCTCCCAAGAAGTGCTAAGTTTAACGTCTTCATCCATACATAAGCCAGACATAAGAAAGAATTAATCACCTCATAGAATCATAAAGTAATAGCCGAAATATATGAGGGTCATCAAAACCAAATAGAGCTACCACAAATAAAAGGAATCTTCAACATGCCAAGAAAATAAACAAATAAAGCATAACCTTATCTAGTTTTCTATCTAGTTGTGGTTCAGGTTCTATAACTTGGTCGAGATAAAATATTTTCATGTGCTGGAATTCCTCAAAGCTAAGATCCGGCTCAGGTATTAGAGTCTGAAAAAACTCAAGTAAAAACTTAGAAGCACGTAATAGTAACCTGAATAACTGCGGATCCTTAAAGTCAATCAATTTTGACTCACACAATTGACCACGATGAAACTGGCGGTCAATCTTAAGCTAATGTGTCGATACTAATTTCCTAAAGTACTTAGGCTTGGTCTCAAAACTTAATAATTGACACATTTGCAAATCATACATTCCCACTTTTGGTTGAAAAATATTTAGTGGGAAAACAAAGTCAATATGGGTATCATAGCCCAGATAAACCACATCAACCAGGGGATGGGTTTCTAACGACTGTACTTCCTTATGAACATCACTAGGTTCAGGAAAACGTGTATGAAGATAATCTTGTAACATGGTTGAGACACATATGTCAAGTCCCAAGTGAGAGACCTTTCTAAGAGTTAAAGCACATGGAGAATGATAATCATCCACAAACTTAGAGTTTTCAGTGTCTCTAGAAAGACTAGTTACAACATCCCTAATTTCTAGGTCATCAGATTCCTGAAAATGGTCAATTGATTCTTCTAAGTTAGGCTCATCCTCACTCATCTCTACGAGCTCATTTTCTTTGTCTGAGACTATTGTTTCTAAATCGCTAGACTCAAAATAAACTCGTTCCTATAAACCACTATTGGCTTCGTAATCAAAAGGAAATACTACATCGTCTAACACGGTGGTATCTCTAGTCAAATCCTCGTCCTTTTGAATAGGTGAATAATAATCATTAAAATTATTTGGATTTGAATTAGAATCATTATAAAGCTCAATTGGAGTAACAAATTCCTGATCAGTATGCCTACATGTTTCATATACTTCACTAGCACTATTCTCATCATAATCATCATAATAACATGAAAATGATTGAACCTCATCTAAACAAGTAGTGTTACCAATTCTAACCTCGCCATCTTGATTATGTGAATAACTATCTTCGTTTTCAAGGGTATTATTGGAAACACTGTATTGGAAATTAAGATTATTTCGAGCAAGTCTTTCGTTCGTCTCAGCCATCATCTTTAGGGATTCCTCTATAGAAGGTTTATTCATTGGTGAAGTTTGTCCGTTCATTTTCAATACAAACCTATTTGTCTGTTCAGTTAACTGCTTGAGAGACTCTTCTGGAGAAATGGAGGGATCATAAATAGCACTAGGGTATAACTGTTTGATTAAGTCATTCAACGGGGAACTAATACTATTACATTCCTTATTTTCTTGCTCGTATGACCGGTGTGCGTGCGGATAGTAATTGGGATCACCATGGTATGAGCCATAAACTTCAAAAGGTTGATGTTCCCAACCACTATTCACACTATGGTCGAAGTTGTAACGTACATTTGGAAAATCAGTCGGATATTCATTGTATTGGCTATTGTAATACCAGTTCGACATACTTTTGTGTACGTGCAAATGCAGGATCGACTAAAATTGGGTAAGCTCAGGTTATCTTTAGCAAAATATACCTACAGTCAAAGACTGGTCAAAGGTACAAGACTAAGGCTTGTGATGTTTCGGATGATAACGCCTAGAGGGTTCACCGTACTAAACCACGTGTTTTCCTAATTGTAGGTAATCTGATGATGCAATTGGTGTGTGCACGTGTTGTATCACAAAAGAAAACCCACTGACAGGGGATTCGTGGGTGGAAAGAATTTTACCTCCCGTACCAGACGGGCGACGAATCTGTTGTAGTCGACTCAGGCCACCGACTCCTATGTCAGTGTACGAACCCGAGGGGCCGAGACAGTATCCTAACTATCGTCCTTCCATGCAGCAATTTTATTTAAATTAACCCTTCCTTAGGGTTTTAAAAATAGCAATGTCCAATGTCCCAAAAATAAAATTCACAAAGTCCAAAAATAAAAGATTACAAAAAAAATAAAACCCTATTTACAGTTTCCAAAAATAAAATAAAATAACTATATACAAAATATTCTTCTTCACTCCTTTTGGATTCCTCTTTTGTTTCCTTATTTGGCTTCGCTTTTCTTTTCATCACTCTCTGTTTTTCTTTTGCTCAGCTCCAACTCTGAAAGCAAACAAGAAATACCAAAACGCGTAAAAAAGAACAAAAATAATAAAAATAATAAATAAATCAAAAACCTAAAACCTAAATACAAGTCCACGTCGGCGGCGCCAAAAATTGATGTGATTTTTATAGTGGTAAATAAGATTCGTTCAACTCGGGCTTGTAAGGTTTGATTTAAGAAAACACTAAAAACAAAGAAAATATATACATAAAAAGTTGTCACAAATATCGAGAGGTACTAGGACTCGGGATTTCACCAATTTTCATACTCATGTGGTTCAAAAATAATTCTACACAACTATAGATCATATGATAAAGATTATTGACTCTTATTCTTTGCTAAAGTAGATTCCGAAAGTAATGACTGTAAATCTAAAGAATGAGACATCAAAACACTTAAGCTAAGCATGACCCATCAATTGAAATCACAACCACTCACGATAAATCATAAATCAATTCAATTTTAGTGCAAAAAGTCATATAAAGAATTAATAGAATTACCACAATGAATGAAAAAGGGCTTCTTCTGTCGTCCCAGTGTTGGGGTTTAGCTCCTCATATCAAAAACAGGTTCAAAATAATAAATCATGGCTCAAAAGGTGTTTTATTGAATAAATTATATAACTCAGCGAATCTGCAACGCTGTAATGGCGCTACAGAATTCACTGTTACAAGAGGTGTTGCTAACTGAAGATATGCGTGGCTATTGGACTGTTACAAAACTGTTTGAATATAAGACACTGACTGCGCCTGTTCTGTGCAGCTTAATGTTCTTCAGATTAGGGTTCTCGAGAACGACACTTCTGATATGTCGTCTGCAACTCTTCTTCTTCCTCTTCTTTGTTGTTACTGCAGAATCGCTCTGCAGCGATTTCTGTTGCTCTAAACCTACCCCAAACTCTCGACAAATCCTCCAAGGTCCCGATAAATCTATATACCACAAGACCCTAAATATCTCGAGTATCTTGATTTTTCTTCCTCCAAAAGTTACGACTTTTCTTTCCTTGAATAGTCACGCGCCTCTCTGTCCCTTTCTAAACTCTCCAAAAAGGATAGATAAAATCTTCAGGAGATACGATGTCCTAATCTGCATGTAACTTCCCAAACTAATCAAACAGAAGAGACTCGCAATATTTTCTTACTCTGTTTCGTCGAGATAAGATGAAACCTCATTCTTTTATCGAATCTAACACACCGACCCATCATGTTTAATCGTAACAGGCTTATCTCAATCCAACCAAGCCAAAAAATCCGAAGAATTCTCGCCCTAATTCAGCTCAGAAATAGCCGAATCCATACCCGAGTATGCACTTCCATTTTAATGACTATAACTCCCCCTCTTTTACGAACTACAACACCTCATCACCCCTGACCTATCGTAACAGGCCCAGAGAATTGCAAATCCATGAACAAATCCACGATAATATCGACCCAAAATCCATCCACAAAGTTCGCATATATCTCTAACACCTGTTTTTCTTCCCATTGATATCCAGACGGTTTTACTTGATCTAAACAAACGTACTAACCCTGTTTAATCCTAACAAGATCATCCCAATTGAACCTGATGAAATCACGTCCAACCTCCGATCCAAAAATTCACCAGACGTCTGCAAGAGTTTCCCGCCAAATTTTTTATTTTAAATGTTGAAGAAGATGCCCCTTAACCAACTGTCGGGTGCCTTTAACACTTGGGGTGTCCTAGGTGTAAATAACAAGTGGGTGCCCCTTATCCAAATAAGGGGTGCCTTTGGTGATTTTCTCCCACGAGCGCAAATACCACTTTTCGAGCCAGTTTTTCCACGCATGTTTATTTCTCCAAAACACCTACAGAGACACAACAAGGCATAATAAACACAAAATCGAGCATTAACAATATATACAATTGAGATTATATCAGACACAAAATCGTGTCTATCAACCAGTTGGTGAAAGGATGATTAAATGCTGGTTTAATCATTTATTAAAATAGTGCTCGTTTGAGCCTTATGTGATAACACCTCATTATGAAGAGATGAGGACCAAGGGGTCATGGAACCGGCCCTGGTCGGTCATGGGATCGACTGACGATCATTTGATGAAATTCCAAGTTGTTTGTAAGGGATTGAACCTAATATGAACAAATTAGGTCAAATTATGAAAATATGTGGGACCGGCTTCTTGCAAGCCAAAGGGCCAACCTTGGTCGGTCAAGGTAATATTCCCATGTCACCAAAGTGTTCGTGTCTCAGTCCCGAAAATTTTGATATTTTCTGATGCGCGTTTGAGCAACATTTGAGAAAATATGAAGAAATCAGGGTTTTGCTCAAACTGAGGAACTTCATAAGATGAAGGAAATAATAATAAAATAAGGAATCATGAATTGTGGGGCTAGGGCATGGTCGGCCGGCCAATCAGCCCGGTCCCGTGGCACTTTTCCTAATTTTATATTATTTTCATGATTTTAAGAAAATATCATGAAATCAAGGAGTGTTGAAACTAAGGAGTTTCCTTGAAGTGAAGGAGTTTCCATGAGATGAAGGAAAAAATAATAATAATAATAATATAAGGGGTGTGTGGGACCGGCCATGGCTAGGGCATGGTCGGCCGTCTAGTGGACCGGTCCCGTGAACCTTTCCTAATTTTATAGTATTTTCATGATTTGAAGGAAATATCATGAAATTAAAGAGTTTCATTATATGAAGGAAATAATCTAGAATACAAAACAAATCTTGGCTAAGTTAGGCTAGATAAAGAGCGGCTGAGATTTGTCCAGGAGGGATAAATCTACGGATGTGGTTTTTTTAACTAACCATTATAAACACTTTATTAATTAGTGTCATATCATAAATAAGTTTATTAAAAACTATATATATATATATTGATTGGTAAAGAAGTTGGTGCTGGCGAGTTTCGAAGTCAGGTAACTGGTATCATCAGCCAATGACTTTACCACGGTACTACAGTGACCCCTGTTAAAAACTATATTAATAATTTTTATGGTGGTAGTGAAAGAATCAATGGGTGGTGGAAACAGTGGCGGATATTTGTGAGTGGTGGAGGTGGTAACATTACTGGTGGTGGAAAAGATAGTGGGCGTGGCTGGTTTTTACGTACAGTGGTGGATGTTAGTGAATGGTAGTGGACAATAATAGTTTTGTGTCTTTACAAAATGGGCAACATTTTATTGCGATAGATGTAGTTGGCTGTTTTTAGCACAAATGGTAAGGACAAAACACAAATATTTTGAGGAGGATACCAAATCATATAAGACAATATGATCATGACCGCTGGATATCCCAAATGAGATCCTAGCTATTTATAGTACCCGATCGAATAAATCACGGTTTTTAGTATTAAAATATAATTGGTTACATTTCCAGAATACAAAACAAAGTTTGGAAAAGTTAAGGTAGATAAAGAACGATCAATTTATACTTGCAGAACATAAATCTACCGCTATAAATGATCACGTTTAATTAAAATTTAATAATAAATGTTCAATTGATGTTTCATAATAAGTGTTTCTTTAATTAATCAAATGAATATATTTTTGTTGATACATAATAAATTTATTTGATATTAACCATATCAGTAACAATTAATGGTGGTTGTGATGGTGGGCAGTGGTGGGGATAATGGTGGTGGGTATTGTTAAGACTGGTGGAGTGGTGACGATAATGTGGTGGTGGAAGAAGTATTGGTAGTAGGGTGAGAAAAGGGGTCCTAAGATAGGTAAATTAGGCTCTAATGGTGGTTTTGATGGTCGGTGGTGGTGGTGGATCGGTGGTGGGTATTAGTGAGACTGGTGGAGAGGTGACGATAATATGGTGGTGGAAGAAGTAGTAGTAATAGTTGTATGGTGAGAAAATGTGTCCTAAGATAGGTATATTATTTAATTACCCTTAATTAATTTTTCTTTGTTTTGTTTTAATTTGATTTTAGTTTTCAAATTATTTTTTTATTATTTTTAAAATTAAAACAATTTTTAAAGACCAGATTTTTCCAAAAAAGAAGATGTTGTGATTTTAAGATTTGCCGAGTAGGGGGCAGGAAGAAAAATGAAACTTATAAAAAAAAATTGACCAAACATAAGGCTACATGCGAATTAATGTTAATCGGTTCAATTTCTCACATCTCTCTTTATTCCCCTTTTTGTCATGGTTTCTGTTTCTGTCATTATTTATCCCCTACTTCATGGGATTATGCAAGGCTACGCGTGGATTAATTGCAATTGATTCAGCTTCTCACATCTCTCTTTATTCCCTTTTTGGTCATGATTTATGTTTTGTCATTTCTCCCCAACTTCGTGTAATTATGCATGCTTGAGAAATAGTTCATGATAATAGGTAAAAAGACAAGAAAAAAATGGATAAAGAATTAAATATTATTATAAATTTTAGGAAAATGATTAAACACAAATCTATGTAAATTGGGAATCCAACAATTTATATCAAGGAGAAAAATTAAATTCTGATGCTAACAGATTTTGTAAGATTAATCTAATTGATTTTAAAGTAATTTTAGGTGTTTTTAGTTTTGTTACAAGTTTGGTGAATGATCTTTGATGATATTTTTTAAAGTAGTGAACGAAGTAATGTTCTACTACCCATAGGATTTGCTCTAACAATTAACTATGTTTGTCCCAAAGGGTTGTATGACTTATATATACAATATTAAAAGATTCGACGATAAGGACATGTTTATTAACCAACTCCTCAAAACATTTGGACATGGATCGATCGGTTAGATTCTTCTCAGACAATTACGACATGTATGAATCGATGAATACATTTGAAACACATATCCTTGCCCGTGCCGTTGCGTCCGTGGTTTTTCAACTAACCATTATAAATATTTTATTAATTAGTGTCCTATTAATTGCTCATGATGAATGATTAATCAATTTTTCATGATAAATGTTCATTTAATGAATGTTAATTTTTCATGATAAATGTCCATTTAATAAATCTAATAAATACATATTTTTATTAATAAATAAGTTTACAATACAAAACAAAGCTTGGCTAAGTTAGGCTAGATAAAGAGAGGCCGAGATTTGTCTAGGAGGAATAAATCTACGGCCGTGGTTTTTTCAACTAACAATTATAAATACTTTATTAATTAATGTCCTATTAATTGCTCATGTGATTATAATTTTCCATGATAAATGTTCATTTAATGAATCTAATAAATACATATTTTTATTAATAAATAAGTTTATTAAAAACTATATATATATTGATCGGTAAAGAATTTGGTGCTGGCGAGTTTCGAACTCAGGTAACTGGTATCATCACCCAATGACTTTACCACTGTACTACAACGACCCCAGTTACAAATTATTAATAATTTTTAATGGTGGTAGTGAAAGAAGCAGTGGGTGGTGGAAACAGTGGCGAGTATTTGTGACTGGTGAAGGTAGTAACATTACTGGTGGTGGAAAAAATAATGGGCATGCCTGGTTTTTACGAACGGTGGTGGATGTTAGTTTATAGTAGTGGACAATAATAGTTTTGTATCTTTACTAAATGGGCAACATTTTATTGTGATAGATGTATTTGCCTGTTTTTACCTCAACTGGTAAGGACAAAACACAAATATTTTGAGGAGGATACTAAATCATATACGACAATATGATCATGACCGCTGGATCACCCAAATGGGATCCCAGCTATTTATAGTACCCGGTCGAATAAACCACGGTTTTTATTATTAAAATATACAATTGATTACATTTACAAAATACAAGACAAAGTTTGGACAAGTTAGGCTAGATAAAGAACGATCAAATTTATAGTTGCTGAACATAAATTTACCGCTATAAGGATCACGTTTAGTTAAAATTTAATAATAAATGTTCAATATTATTATTATAAATAATAAATGTTCAATTGATATTTCAGAATAAATGGTTCTTTAATTAATCAAATGAATATATTTTTGTTGATACATAATAAATTTATTTGATACTAACCATATCAGTAAGCATTAATGGTGGTTGTGATAGTGGGCAGTGGTGGGGATAACGGTGGTGGTTTGGTGAGACTGGTAGAGTGGTGACGATAATGTGGTGGTGGAAGAAATAGTGGTAGTAGGGTGAGAAAAGGGGTCCTAAGATAGGTAAATTAAGCACTAATAGTGGTTGTGATGGTGGGTGGTGGTGGTGGATCAGCGGTGGGGATAATGGTGGTGGGTATTGGTGAGACTGGTCGAGTGGTGACGATAATGTGGTGGTGGAAGAATTAGTGGTAGTAGGTTGAGAAAAAGTGTCCTAAGATAGGTAAATTATTTAGTCACCCTTGGTTAATTTTTCTTTGTTTTGTTTTAGTTTGATTTTAGTTTTCAAATTACTTTTTTTATTATTTTTTAGAATTAAAACAATTTTTAAAGGCCAGATTTTTCCAAAAAAGAAGATGTTATGATTTTAAGATTTGCCAGGTAGGGGGCAGGAAGAAAGATGAAATCTATAAAAAAAAATTGACCAAACACAAGGCTACACGCGAATTAATTGTAATTGGTTCAGTTTCTCACATCTCTCTTTATTCCCTTTTTTTTTGTCATGGTTTCTGTTTCTGTAATTATTTCTCCCCTACTTCATGGGATTATGCAAGGCTATGCGTGAATTAATTGTAATTGATTCAGTTTCTCACATCTCTTTTTATTCCCCTTTTTTGTCATGATTTTTTTTTTTGTCATTTCTCCCCAACTTCGTGTAATTATGCATTCTTGAGAAATAGTTCATGATTATAGGTAAATAGACAAGAAAAGAAATGGATCAAGATTAAATATTATTATAAATTTTAGGAAAATGAATAAACACAAATCTATGTAAATTGGGAACCCAACAATTTATATCAAAGAGAAAAATTAATTCTAATGTTAACAAATTTTGCAAAATTAATCTAATTGATTTTAAAGTAATTTTAGGTGTTTTTAGTTTTGTTACAAGTTTGGTGAATGACCTTTGATGATATTTTTTTGAAGTAGTGAACGAAGTAATGTTCTACTGCCCATAGGATTTGCTCAAACGATTAACTATGTTTGTCTCAAAGGGTTGTATGACTTACATACAGAATATTAAAAGATTCGAGGATAAGGACATGTTTATTAACCAACACCTCAAAACATTTAGAGCTGGATCGATCGGTTCGATTCTTCTCAGACAATTACGACATGTATGAATCGATGGATATATTTGAAACACATATCCTTGCCCATGCCGTTACGGCGCGGGTTGAGACCTAGTAATAATAAAATAATAAGGAGTCATGAGTTGTGGGACCGGCCACAATTAGGGCATAGCCGGCCGTCTAGTAGACCCGGTCCCATGACACCTTTCCCAATTTTATATTATTTCCTTGGTGTGAAGGAAACACCATGAAACTGAGGAGTTTCCTCAAACGAATGAGTTTTGTTCAAATGAAGGCATTTTCATGAGATCAAGGAAAATAATAAAAATATGATAAAATAAATAATTAGGCGTGGGACTGGACGGCCGGTGGGCCCAGTCTTCTAGCGCCTTAGCTAATATTTTTTTTCTTCCTATTTTGCATAGGTTCATTATTCCTTCGTATTTTGGAATGCTCGTGCATTCAGGTGCTCGTTAGTGCATTATTGCTGAATACACTTGCAACATTTTGGTCGGGACTTACTCGATAGCAGCTCAGATGCCTGTTCGTTGAATATTTATCACTAACCCATGGAATTCTACTGGGAAGAACCATGAATTGAAGTAATGAAATATTATGAAGAACGTAGAATATTTTCTAAGGATTCAGTTAATGATCTGATGATTTAGAAATAATTAATTGATGGCTCTATACTAGCATGATCGTCTAGGAGCATTAATTATTCAAGAATTGAGCTATATGAGTTTGTTGAAGCGTCATATTTCTTTTATATAGTTAGGGAAAACATTGTTACATCCTTAAGACGTTATTGCTCTATACTAGCAGGCAAGCTGTCTAGGAGCCGTCCAATCGTTAAAATTCTATATGCATGTCTTTTATATAGTCAGGGAAAACATTGTTATATCCTGAAGATGTTATGCTCTATACTAGCAGGAGAGCTGTCTAGGATCCGTCCAATCGTTCGATTCTATATAAAAGTGATTACTGAAATTGCTCAGTATTCATGAGATATGTCGTTGCCTCAGTTGAGAGACTGCATATTCACGTATGCTCTGAGAGACAATAAACTCAGTCAGAGACTCTTGCGCCATGAGTTTTCATGCTTCAATGAGAGACATGAGCCTCAATACTCATCTGATTGCTGGATCAGGAATATGTACAATTATGGTTTTACGATTTTATCCTTTGTAGAAAATCCACCATCTACATTAAGTCCCCTGCTTAGTGAGGGACAGTCATGTTCTTCAGTCAGCACTGGATGGTGATTTTTTTATTTACAGACGAAATAAGTAATTGAACTTAGTCGTAAGATAGAATGTTACCGGGTTTTTTTATTGTACGAGCGAACCATGGCTTGAACGAAGATCTCAGTAGCATGACAGAGCATCGTCTAACGAGCGTAAATTGGTGTAGCGCCGGTCTTTTTTTTTATTTCTTTTTCAGAAGTTGATAACTTGTTCATGAGTTGTTCTTGTTAAAATTATATATACATATGCATGTATAGACGTGAGTTTTGTAAAAACCCTTGTTTTAGGAACAAACGTTCGTTCGACCGTTAGTTTAAGAAACTAACAATAATCCCTAATGTAGGAGAGATTTTTTTTTTAAATATGTAAGATTTTAATAAACTCTCGTTTCATAGGTGGATGCTTTTACGAGAGAAAAAGTTTTTTTTTTTTTTTTGAATAGACGTGCGTCTGTTAGTAAAAAATTTGCCTATTAGCTTTCATGAATTTTTTTTTTTCGATATGTAAGCTTTCACAAATTTTTGAAAATATACTCTCGATAGAGCAAATATATATATATATGTTTTTCAAATTTACGTGAGTTTCACGTTAAAACGTATTTTTTTGTAAAATCAATATTTTGATTTTGAACAAACGTTGAAAGTAGACAATTATACATGGTGAAATAATGTCCGTATGTGAGTTTTCACAATTGTAGAATGGACGTCTGTCCAATTTTTGAAAAACCAGTGGATGTTAAAATTCACGTGGGTTGTTCATGGTTTTATGAAAATCAAGTCATGATTTTGAATAATGAATCTTGCTCGTCTTTGCAGGTTTGAATGAACGGGAAAGTTTTCGAAATTCTGATGTTATAATCACTACAACTAGTGAAATTGTAAATAGGTAAGAGTTTGATTGTTACCATTTTGTTACGCATTTGTTATTGGTATATCCATGACTCCATGTCTTTCTCCTCAGATAGTGGTGACTTCTGGTTACAACCACTCTTCTGGCTCTTCTGGGGAACACTCTATGAAGTCAAAGATGAAGACTTCTGCAGATGCTCATGCCAAGGTGAATAAACCTTTCAGACGTTGGAAGGCTGACACATTGTATGTCTCTCGATCATCTGGGAGTCGTCCGTGCTAAGATATATGCTTTATTGGTATTAGCATATGCGGAGGGAAAGCGGGGACGTGATGAAGAAAACAGCTGAAGATCAAAAGCTCATATCTAATCAGCAGAAGCACCGCCGACTTCAGCAAGTGAGATTATCGGCTGAATATGAGGTTCGGCTTCGCATTGATGGTGTAGCTCTTGATTCAGATGTTGATGAATGAGGAATTTCATCATAATTCTTCATCAGAAAATTCAGAAGTTAGGTCTTCTAACAAAAATGTTGTAGAATCTTCGTCCGATGTCGGGATTTCGCTATCTACCCATGTTTCTTCACCCTCAGAAAATTTCCAAGCTTTAGCAAAGAAGTTTTTCGGATTTTGAGCACGTTTAAGGGCCGAAATCAACGAAACAGTAAACTTCCAGGAGACTTTCAGAAATTTTTCAGCTGGCATGTAGTCCAATGTTTCAGCCACATCTCTTTGATCGTTTATCCAATTTTTGTGAATTTTGGATATGTTGTAGAGGACATACATGCGAAAACAATGGTATATGACTCATCCCTAGATTCTTCACCAGTTTCTCCCAGCTTGCTGCTTTGTGCGGGACATTGTAAAATCATCTCAGACGAGCTTGTTGTAAAACACTCATGTTGTGTCTTTAGACCATTCGATTATGTCTTGAATGGTTGGTGAAGGATTTTAATGTCATTGACGCATTTGAGATCATGACCCGTGATTGATACATGAGCATGGTGCTTGCAGTGCCATCTTGTTTCTGTCAGTCGTAGAAATATCACTTCTGAAACCTTGGTCACGAGACCTTAATTGAGGTTGCTCTCAAGAGGGGATGAAGTAATGACCATGGTTGTAGCCTTAATTTTATGATGAATGATTGGTTTAGGTGAACTTGGTTCCAGTCACGAGTCTTGGATTGTTAACTGATCGTCATGATCAGTGGACCGTCAGTCCCCAGTATTTTGTTAAATCTCTCCCTTTCTTTTTCCCTTCTTCTGGCAAGACCTAGATAGAGGATCCAGGTACAAAAAACTTTATGTAAACTCCTAGGTGGTCCAAGTAGGAGGTACCTTGATAAAGGACTTAGCGAAAAGACCTGGTGGACATCGATCGACTGTAGAGGTTATGAATCCCGTCCACGAATTTCTGCTTGCATGTTGTATGCTCTGGAGGCTGTATGAACCTCATACGTCGTCGTAATTCGGTGCTTGACCACAACTTTTGAAGCTAAGAGACAGAGTTATCATATGAGAAAAGAATCACCCAATTTGGAGATGTCTAGGTCAGCCAACGAAGCGTGCACATTTGTAACTTGTAATCCCGTGCAAGTTTTCAGATTCCATGAACTTGAGTGTGGAGGCCATATCTTTCAGCTCGTAGGTAAAATACTAATGCGGTGAAGCTACCATTCGTCTTGAAATAGCAGAGTTCCTAACATATTAAGTCCCCATGCTAGAATAGCATGTGAGGAAATAAATGACATAGACATGGGAGGAATGAGACTTTCCTGAGTGCGGAACCTCTTGATGAATTTCTATGCATCTTTGCAGGTTCTTGCTTCAACCTCGTCAAAGTTCTAAATTCCTCCAAGTGCTCTGATGACGGAATACCCGCCAAATCTTCTGGATCAGAACTTTCTTCATTGGAGATATGTGCAACCAAAGGTGCTTTGTCAGTAGCCATCTTTTCAGCATGAATCCACGCTTGTCTGAAGAACGTGTCATATCATGGATCTTCCTGATTATGTGTGAAACTTGGTTTTTGCCTAGGTTGAACTTATGTTGATATAGCCATAAGTATTTCTGAGCGTTCCTTCAAGGTCTCTGATTGAGATAGATCACAAGTAACTTCTTGTCAAGTGCTACTTGCGGCTCTGAGGGTTTTCAGTTGATGGTGGTGTCAGCATCGACCAACATTCTTCTGAATTCATTTCCTCTGATATGGTATGTGGTAAGCAGTCCTCAGTTGTGTATATCCTTGTATTTGGATGAAGGTTCAAGGAGTATTTCTGGGATGGACAGACGTATGACACAATGTAATTCGGTGTTGTGAACATGTCTTTCTTTTGTGCCTTAGACAGATAGAGCAATTTTCACAGATATGCTCGATCAACGATTGAACTACTTCTTTGACTGGTTGTTCAGAGTGTAAAGGTTCTGAGTGGAGAGGATTCTTGTGTACTCCTTCAGTCCCAGTTGAATCTATTAGGGATCAACCTTCTCTTTAAAGATATGCTTAAAAAAATTGCAGTTACTTGTTGGATGATCGATGAACCTGTGAAGGTGACAGTACCGGAGATTCTCCATTTCTTCTTCAGTTGGCTCTCTCCTGATGAACGACAATTTGATTGCACCATCTTGAACCCAGAATTCCAGTAACTCGATCACTCCTTCATGAGAAGAGAGAAGTTTGAGTATGTCAGACCATTTTCCCGTTCGTTGATGCCGGGTCGAGGTTTGTGCATTTCAGGATTGGTTATCTTTTCTTTCTGACTTCAGAGGAGCCTGGGATGTTGGAGAAGCGTTCTGATGTTGTGTCTCGGCTTTCCTTTCAGCAACAACGTTTGTTGAAGTGTGGATATTGTACTGATTGTTGACTAGGTGTCGGCTGCTTCGAGGTTCCTCGACCTTGCAGACTTTGCTCTTTCCAGTAAAGCAGGTGTAATAGTCGCTGATCGTTTGGCTTCATGAAGCTTTGAGAAAGTTTGGAACCGGAGATTTTCCAGCAAGGCTTTATAGACCGGGATCATTCTGTTGATGCACAAGTCCATCAGTTGTTGTTCTGTGACATTCGGGTCATGACAATCCAAAGCTTGCACTCTGAACCTCTTCACATAATTATTCGGAAGTTCATTGTTCTTCTGAGACATTTTTCCTAAATCAGAGAGAGTGATCTTCTCTGAGACGAATAAATATTTTCTGTAGAAAGCATTAATCATTTCTCCCCAACTGGTGATACTTCCCGGTGCAATGTTGTTGTACCATGTGTATTCTCTGCCTGTCAGACACTTTGAGAATTCCTTCAAACAGACGACATGGTTGTGCTCATGTTCACCCAGTGATTCCAGAAATCGAGCATGTTCTCGAGCATTGCCCGTTCCATCATAAAGAGTGAACGTTGGAGAGGTATAACCTTTTGGCAGATGAATCTTTTGTGTAGCAGCAGGGTACGAAGGTTGGTTACGGTGGACAGATGATGTCTTGTCTTTTATTCGATCTTCTAAAAAGCGCTTCAGGTCCTCTCGAGTGATGAAACTTGCAGGTTCCTTTGCTGGTGGATCGTTTGCAGCTTTGCAGACTTCTTCATCATCAACAACATGGATTGGAGAGATTTCAGGATCAGCGGTTGAAGATGTTTCTTTAGCTTTTCCTTTCTTGTGTTGAGGTTGAGTTTGTTCAGACGCAAGATTTTCCGTGAGAGTTTTGAGATAAGCACAAAAATCTTTCTGCGTTGCAGCCATTTCAGTCTGAACCTTCATGAGATTAACTATGGTAGGATGATTTCCTCTGGTTTCTTCAGGAGATTCGCTAGGAGGTGGATTGTTGATAGTGCCAGTAGCATTGCTTGCAGCATTGACAGGAGTGATCACTAGAGCACCAGCACTCGGAGGAGGAGTAGTAACATGTGGCGTGACATTGCTGGCCGTAGGAGTGGTGTTAGCGGTACCACTAGATCCTGCAACTCTGAGAGGAGTAGTACTTGCACTGGCAGTACCACTAGAACTTGCAATGTTAGATTTGGGTGTTGAACCCGAATTGGTAACTGAACCAGACCTAAGACCGACCATCTCTGTGAGAATTGAGATTGCAATCGAGAGATTAATCTTCCACTGTAGTTGCCAATCTGTAGATGGGACAAAACGAGTTGCTAGATTTTAAGGAATTGAGGAGACGACCGTGCGGAGGAGACTCCTTGAACCGAGCAAGCTTCTCAATCTCACACAGATGCACTGCAAAAATGGAGTGCTTGAATTAGAGAGATCAATCTGTAGGACTCCGGCCTAAACCAAGACAATGGTCGTTCCAAAGTCAATTCGCTCACAAGAGAGGATGGGTCGATCAGTAGGAGGGAAGCTGAGAAATATGTGAGATCAATGGTGATCGAAATTGTAGGTGTGTTGTGTATTCTGCGTGAAGGAATATGATAAGTTCTGATTGATTGAGTTTGCTCTGTTGAGAGTAATTGTTCAGACGCTGAGTTTTTGTTCTCTTGTCGTCCGTTCGACGAAAGAGAATCTGTTCTTTCAATCATGATTCAGAGACTTATTTATACTGCAAGAATTGTAGACACCTTGATCCCATGAAGTGTGACATTTGCTGGAGTCAAAGAGTGGGGAAGTGGAAATCGTGTTAAAACTAGTTGCTCATCGTGTGGAGACTTGGTTGATTTTCTACCCACTACTTTGCTAACTCCTCTAACTGCTTGCACGACTTGCTCACATTATCACCGTGTATCAACACATGTTGTAGACCGCCAGACCGAAACCCTAGTTGATATCCCCCATGTGACACGATTGATGTCTCGTGATTTTAGTTAGTCAGTTGCTGACTTGATGAGACGATGAGTCTTTGTACTGCTGAGTTGAACATGATTTGCAAATGTTCTAGGACTCATGAATTGATCGCGTCTGTGGAGACAGAGGTATAATTGTCGAATAAATGTTGATAGTTAAGGTGAACAAATATTGTTCATTTGATAAATTGTTGAATATTGATAGTTGAACCAATATCCCTTAGTCTGAGCAAATATTGCTCGTCTAAGTAAATGTTGCTCATTTGATGAATTATTGGTATGAGTATAATAATTAAAACGTTGATCACGGGATCAAGGTAAAATTATTAGTGTTTGAACCTGTTTAGAATTATGAGTCTTGGATTCAAAACCCTAATTTTGATCAATTGCTGATTAATTGATGATTTATTGAAAATCAACCACAGAGTGAAGGAGGGACCAGCTACATGGGATGATGGACCGGCCATGCAGCGCCCATATTCTCGAGTGAGCAAATACCAAAGTCTCTTGAAGACCAGTTGGTGAAAGGATGATTAAATGCTGGTTTAATCATTTATTAAAATAGTGCTCGTTTGAGCCTTAGGTGATAAAACCTAATTATGAAGAGATGAGGGACCGACCAAGGGGTCGTAGAACCGACCCTGGTGGGTCATGGGATCGACTGACGATCATTTGATGAAATTCCAAGTTGTTTGGAAGGGATTGAACCTAATATGAACAAATTAGGTCAAATTATGAAAATATGTGGGACCGGCTTCTTTCAAGCCAAAGGGACAACCTTGTCCGGTCAAGGTAATATTCCCATGTCACCAAAGTGTTCGTGTCTCAGTCCCGAGAATTTTGATATTTTCTGATGCGCGTTTGAGCAACATTTGAGAAAATATGAAGAAATCGGGGTTTTGCTCAAACTGAGGAACTTCATAAGATGAAGGAAATGATAATAAAATAAGGAATCATGAAGTGTAGGACCGGCTATGGCTAGGGCACGGCCGGCCGGCCAATCATCCCGGTCCCATGGCACTTTTCCTAATTTTATATTATTTTCATGATTTTAAGAAAATATCATGAAATCAAGGAGTTTGTTGAAACTAAGGAGTTTTCTTGAAGTGAAGGATTTTCCATGAGATGAAGGAAACAACAACAACAATAATAATAATAATAAAATAAGAGGAGTGTGGGACCGTCCATGGCTAGGGGATGGTCGGCCGGCTAGTGGCCCGGTCCCCTGAACCTTTCCTAATTTTATATTATTTTCATGATTTCAAAGAAATTCTCTATATGGCTAGAGTTTTTTGGAGCGCTCTCATTAACCGGAGCTTCTGGTTAATTCTGGCCTCACTATTTAAAATTTCGGCCAATAGAACTAAAATAGAATCTTTATTCCCCACAATATATATTTTCAACCAATCACATTCAAGGAAAAAGATACCTAAAATAACTAAATCTTAAAAATCTTATAAATTACCAAATTCATTATATCAAAATTATAAAAATAAAGTCACATCATGATATACATCACGAAATCATATCAATCAGATGAATCACGATTAAACTATATTTTTCATCATGATTCTATCACATAAAAAAAATCATCATAACAATAAAAATCAAATGTCCAGTGTCCGATTACATGTTAGGGTTCTAGACCAAAACACAAGGAAAAAAACACTTAGCAGTCAAGAACCCTAGGATAAAACCTGTTTTCTTTGGGGTTAGCAACCTTGAAAGTAATAAACGGACTGAAAGAACTGAATTGTATTGGTTGATTATTCTAACAAACTGCGGCTAGGCTATATATATATATATATAGCTTTGAATCCTTGAATAACAAGTAAATACTAGAGTTTAATAACTTCCTAAACTAGGAAAACACGTTTAAACTAAATAAGGAAAACTAATAGAGCTAAATATGGAAGTCAGGTAGCAATGTGGTGTTGGTATCATAACATCCCACCCTTCTGGGAAACAGACTTGTCCTCAAGTCGCAAATTTTGCAAATTCTGAAAACGTGTAATGAAATCGTCAGCGTCTTCCCAAGTTGCTTCATCTGTAAGATGATGTTTCCATTGCACAAGCCACTGAGTACCAGCATGACTACCTTTCTTGTACATTCGACGCTGCAAAACTGCATCTGGTTCCCATTTGTCGTAGTCGATGATGTCTGGTAGGATAATAACAACATTAACAGTCATTCCTAGTTTCTTTTTCAGTTGAGAGACATGGAAAACAGGGTGGATACGACTGGTGGTAGGAAGCTCTAGTTTATAAGCCACAGTTCCAATCTTCTCTAATACTCGAAAGGGTCCATAAAACCGTGGAGAGAGCTTTGAGAATGACTGAGTGGCAGCAGTAGTTTGTCTATAAGGCTGTAGGCGCAAATAAACCCCATAATCTGTCTCAAAGCTACGTTCTGTGCGATGAATGTCAGCATATTTTTTCATTCTAGCTTGAGCTTCATGCAAGTGAGACTTTAAAAGTTGAAGTGTGTGATCCCGTGCCTGGAGGTTAACATCAACATCATTCACTGTTGTAGATCCTGGTAAATATGATAGAATAGTTGGAGGAGGCCTACTATACAAAGCTTCATAAGGAGTCATTTTGATGGCAGTATGAAATCTTGTGTTATACCACCATTCATCCCAAGGGAGCCATTTAACTCATTCCTTTGGCTTCATACCAGCAAAGAAGCGCAAATAGCACTCTAAGGTGCGGTTAGTAACTTCAGTCTGACCGTATGATTGTGGATGGTACGCCGTATTGTGGCATAACTGAGTACCCTGCAAAGAAAAATAAGCAGTCCAAAAATTGCTCATGAATATCGCATCTCTGTCACTGACAATACTCTTGGGCATCCCATGAAGTCGAACTATCTCTCTCACAAATACTTCAGCAACTGTGCTAGCAGAATAAGGATGAGACAAAGCAATAAAATGCGCATATTTCGATAGTCGATCAAAAACAACTAGAATTGAGCTTTTTCTATTAGATAATGGGAATCCATCAATGAAGTCGATTGAAATATCAAGGCACACGTCAGCAGGGATAGCAAAGGGATTCAAAAGTCCAGGGGGAGCTATTGATTCAGACTTGTTCCGTTGGCAAATGTCACAACGGTCAATGAACTTCTTAATCGAATGCTTCATGCCTTTCCAATAAAATTTTTGTTGTAGTCGCTTGAAGGTTCGTAAGTAACCTGAATGTCCACCTAATGGGGTTGTGTAAAATTCCTCAAGTAATTTGGAGCACCACGAGGAAGAAGAAACAACCACAATCCTTTGCTTATATCTTAGTATGCCATCCACATACGTAAAATTGCGTTTAAACTCCAAATTACCACGCAAATTAATAATAAGTGACCCGTATTCCTCATCTTGATGACATTCATTGACAGTAGCATGTACTCCAGAGAATATAGGTGCTGAAAGTGATATAAGCTGAGGTCCTGGAATTCGAGACAATGCATCAACAACTATATTTTCTTCCCGTGTCTAAAAACAATCTCATAGTCATAACCCAATAATTTGGAAAGCCATTTTTTCTGCTCAATTGATGATAACTTTTGATCTAAGAAGTATTTCAAGCTCCTATGATCAGTATATATTTTAAAATGTCTCCCCATTAAATACGGACGCCACTTCTGAACAGCAGACACGACTGCTAACATTTCCTTGTCATAAACTGAAAGATTCAAATTTTTACCAGATAGCGGCTTGCTGTAGTAAGTAATGGGTCCGCCAGACTGCATTAATACGGCGCCCAAACCACCACCAGATGCATCACATTCAAGATAAAAATCCTTTGTAAAATCTGGAAATGCTAAGACAGGAGTTGTAGTAACAACAAGTTGTAATAATTTGAATGAAGATGTAGCGGCATCATTCCAAAAAAAAAGCGTCTTTCTTCAATAACTGAGTTAAAGGTTTACTGATAATGCCAAAGTTCTTGACAAACTTGCGATAATAACCGGCTAAACCCAGAAATGCTCGAAGTTCTTTAACTGTGTTAGGAATGGGCCACGATGTAATACTTTTAATTTTATCATCCTCAACGGAAACTCCATCAGATGAGATAACATGGCCTAGATATCCCACAGAATATTGAGCAAATGTGCACTTAGACTCTTTCACGAACAGTTGATTAGAACGTAAAATATCAAACACAATAGATAAATGCTTGAGATGCTCAGAAAGACTCTTATTATACACCAATATGTCATAAAAAAAACGAGCACAAACCTGCGTAAATGAGGTCTGAATATATCGTTCATTAAGCTTTGAAAAGTAGCTGGAGCATTGTAAAGTCCAAAAGGGATGACCAAGAACTCATAATGTCCATCGTGTGTCCGAAAAGCAGTCTTAGCAATATCTGGCCCGAAGAGACGAATCTGATAATAACCCGATCGTAAATCCAGCTTTGTAAAGAAGCATGCACCGTGTAGCTCATCCAAGAGTTCATCAACCATAGGAATAGGAAAATGATCCTTGATAGTAATTTTATTTAGTGCACGATAGTCGACACACATTCTCTAAGTGCCATCCTTTTTACGGACCATTAAAATTTGAGACGAAAAGGGACTAGAGCTAGGACGGATTAATCCAGCTTCTTTTAACTCAGCAACTATTTTATCAATCTCAGTCTTCTGAAAATGTGAATACCTATACGGTCTAACATTAACTGGAGAATAATCAGCAATAAAGGAATGTGATGATCATGCTGCCTTGAAGGTGGTAATGAATCATGAGTCTTAAAAATGTCAGAATAAGTTGACAATAATTGCTAAATCTCTGGTCGCAGTTCTGCATTAAATACAGATGAACTCGCATTGAATTCACATAATTGGAACAGAATCCCATATTGTTCCATGTCTAATAAGCGTTGCATGGGAACGCTATCCAACATCATCACAGTTGAAGAATTGTTGCCAACTAAAACAATGTCAGTTGCATTAATTTTAAACTTCATAGTTAATGCTGTAAAATCCCAAGAGATTTCTCCTAATGTCTGCAACCATTGAATGCCCAACACAGCATCACAACCACTGACAGGCAATAGATGGAAATCATAAGTGAAGTTATAACCCTGCAAGTTAAAGGGAACATTAAAACAAGAACCCTGATTACTTATATGTCCACCATCACCTACTGTTACACGTAATTCCGCATCCTTGGAACAAATACGATAACCGCACTGCTTAGCACTTCAGATGCATAAAATTGTTTGTAGAACCCGAATCTACAAGGACTATTAGAGCTTGTCCCTTAGAGAAACCAGAAATCTGCATTGTTCTAGGAAAGGGAGTACCCATCAGAGAGTGCAAAGAAATCTTAGGCTCTTGTGCAGTCTCATCAGAACACTTAGTTTCAGGTTCAGCAGCAGAAATATCTTCAATAGTTTCAATAATATCTTCATCAACATCCAAGATAGTAAGTCTTCCATTACGCAGATGATTTGGTCTATAAAATTCATCACAATTGAAGCATAGACCTTTAGCTCGACGTTTTCTTTGTTCCTCTTGTGATAATCTCCGAGATCCGAGAGGAAGAGACTTCGTAGTTGAAGTAGTAGAATCTTTAACCGGAGCTTCTGGTTAATCCACCATTTAAAATTTCGGCCAATAGAACTAAAGTAGAATCTTTATTCCCCACAATATATATTTTCAACCAATCACATTCAAGGAAAAAAATACCTAAAATAACTAAATCTTAAAAAATCTTATAAATTACCAAATTCGTTATATCAAAATTATAAAAATAAAGTCACATCATGATATACATCACGAAATCATATCAATCAGATGAATCACGATTAAACTATATTTTTCATCATGATTCTATCACATAAAAGAAAATCATCATAACAATAAAAATCAAATGTCCGGTGTCCGATTACACTTCTTAAAATTAAATTAATCTTAATTACAATTCCAAAGGCAATAGTTGAACTAATTCTTATTACATATTTAAATTGAGATGAAAATAAAAACTACTCTCCAAATTTAGACAACGATTAAAATTTAAAATAAAAATACCTGGATGGTTACCCGATGATCAAAGTACACTTCTCTCGCGGCAAAACAATTGGCAAATCCTGCCAAATAATCAAAATATATAATCATTAAAAGGAAAAAAAAATATTAAGCAAAATTTTAAACATCTATCCCAAGCAGTAGCAGCAACAACAACAAAAAACAAAAATAAAACGAGTTTCAAGATTATTTTTCCTAATATCATTTATTTGAAATATAAATAAAATAGTAACTATTTATGAGGATATGCTAAGTATTTTTTTGTTGACAAAACTATACCAAAATATAATTGGGGTCTAACTAAATCCGTAAAGTTATTGATTTCCATTTTTATTTTTCATTTCCATTCCGTTAGAAAAAAAGATAAGATACTCAGGATATTTTCCCGTTAAAGCAAATTATCCAAAAAAAAAGGATTTTTTAATTAGGTAAAAATATATTTATGATTTATTCCAAATTAGATACTCCGTGATCTTTTTCTGGCACAACCTCTCCCCTATATAAAACAGCCGAGCAAACAAAATACCATCGGTCCTTTTCTCCCTGATTTTAATTATTTTATTTTTCTTTTGATCTTTCAAGTTAGTGGCCGAATAAACTTTAGCTAAGCTTCTCCTTCGGAAACAGCTCATTGGCTTTTTGTTCCAGATACTGATGATGCAGAGACGCGACAAAGTTATCTGGTAACATTTTTTTTTTCTTTTCCTGTTGCCTCTGCTATGTTCCATTAGTATCAGTACTGGAATCAAGCCAAAAGAACAAAAAGTCCCAAAAAGTTCCATTTTTAATTACTACGTGCTCCAGTAATTCATTACTAATGGACACCATCATACAGGTTTTGGTCCAGTTTCTTCTTCTTAAGTGCTATATATGATGAGCAGTGAGGACAAAATAATGGAAGAACAACATAAGAATTATTTGAAAATTTGAGAGAATAATAGCTGGAATGGTTCTTGCTTTTGCTTTTGGTATGCTGCTTCTCTAGGCATTTTAACTTTCTTATTAGTAGGTTTATTTTATTTTTATAGGTTTTCTATTTTTCTTTTTGTAAAGTTAGATATTTTTATTTGTTTTGTGGTGGTAGTCATTGAAGATTTGTATACGCAGTATTTCTGCGGGTTGCAATCTTGGTTGAATGATGTTAGCATTAGATTTGTTTACAAAACTAGAATTTTATTTAGCATTATTATAGCAGGATTTTGTCGTCGTATACTAGCATGCATGTTATGTTTTTCGGATGATGATGCGAAACAAAATCATTTTTCTGTAACATTTTTTCGGATGTGCAGCATCCCTACGCGTAATATGATTCTTCCCCACACATAATTTTTTTTAGAATACGTCGATTGAACTATTGGTCGAATTTTAGATAGTGGAAAATAAGGTTGTTGTTCACTCGAACTTGATGAGATTGATTTTTAAGGTTGAATTAAAGAAAATAATAAAATTAGCAAAAATATACAAAATATGAGTAACAAGATGGAGGGACACTGGGACTCAGGATTTCACCAAAGAACAATTTTATGCGGTTCAAATATCAATTCTAAACAGTAATAGCTCATAAAAATTCATTAACTCTAATTCATTGCCTAAAGTAGATTTCGAAAATAATGGATGTAAATCTAAAGCATGGGATATCAAAACATTTAAGAAAGAATAACCCATCAATTGAAATGACAACCATTCAACGAAAATCATAAATCAATTAAATAACAGTGCAAATATTCATAATAAAATTAATATAATTACCGCATTCATGAGATTTGGTTTCCTCCGTCGTCCCAGAAATGGGGTCTAGCTCCTCATGATAATACCAGAGACGATAATATGATTAAATAAATTTATTTTATTAATCACCATTGGAGTTCTCACAATAAACCGTACAATCCTTTTTCTAAAATAATAATAATCAGAAACAGTAGAAAATAGAATTGAAAATATTAAACTCCAAATGAAATAATGCTCTTGGCTCCGGACTACCGGCCTCCCCAAATGTGCTCTCTAGCTCTCTATTTATACACACAAATACGCATTACTCAAATATATTCTTCCATAACTCCAAAATCTTCTTTTTTTTAATTAAAAATATCTTCAGAATTTTTTCTTCTCTTTATTCTATATAGGGGATTTTAATAAAGTGTCACACTTTCAATTTCATGTTTAAGAAAGTGCCACTGTTTTTTCTAGAATTTATTTAGTGCCACACATTTGACCTTTTCCATCCAGTTTTTTTCAAAAAATAGTTAACATCCGTTAGTGCATAGGTGGCAGTAGTTCAGTTTAGTAAAAGACATTTACGCCCTTCAATCATCTCCTTATAGTTCGTGTGTTCTTTGGAGCATTTCACCGAACAGATAGACCACGTCGAGTTCATCCGGCAACAACAACATCTTGCCGTTTTCTCACTGCCCAAATTCAGTAGTAACATACAGACCATGTCATTTAAACCGAGAATCCCATATAAAATCACATTGATTGAATCAATTTCAGCCAACTCTTGGACCAAAATTGCTGTTGTGTTCACTGTAAACACCATTCGCCAACACCAAGCCTAACCAACATGGATTCAAGCCTCCATTGCAGCATTAAATTCATTCTGTAGCTTCATAACCAACAGTATCACACTCCCTGTAAACGCCTTCTTGCATATGCAATTCATATTCAATTAGCTTGCAAAACTCATCTAGATAGAACCCCAAGCAACCACCAATTCGAGAGAACGAAGCCATGCTGGCACCCCCAAACTCAATTCCACCCGAACTTCACCATTAATCAACACAATTCGAGAGACACAGAACTTCACCATTAAAATTAGTATCAAAAAAAAAAAATCAACACAATGTAATCAAGACACAGATCCATAAACCAAGTATCTTCTTTGCTCCATCCACAAGATAATTAAATGAAACCACGTACCGCACTGCTTTATACTTGAAATTACCCCTTCATTCTTACTCCAATCTCTCCTTGCACCGATTGCAACATCTAAACCATTCCTACCAATTCTTACTGACTCCATTGATGTCGCTGCTTCAAACTAGACTGCAATATACCATCGACCAACACCAACATCTCGTTTGCTGCCAGTTCACTCTCCATCTCCGTATCGGTATCGGTACAATCTCCACCCGAACGTTCTGTTGGAGACATAAACTTAATTTAGGATTTTGGTTCAACGTTAAAACCAAAGTGAACAGTGGTATCTAAAGAACATGAAAGAGATCGGATTTTCTTAAGGATTGTGAAGGGAAAATAGGTAAAAATGAAAATTTTCTTGACTTGTTCAACGATGATAGACCTGTTTGGTGGGCCTTGACGGAATACATAACGGTCGTGGCATTTTATTAATTTAGAAAAAAACGGTGGCACTTTCTTAAACCGAAAATTGGTAGTGTGGCATTTTCTTAAAATTCTCTTTTATATATTTCTTTACTAAACCCATATCTTCTTTAATTCGCAGAATAAAATCCAAGATAAAATCTTCTAAGGGTATATTTCTTGTTTAATACAAGGTAACTTCCTTTTTCTTCAAAACTTCATGTTTATAAGGCAAGAAGATATTATTATCTTAAAGATAATAAATCCTTTACCTTTGAAACCAAATTTCCCGCCAATTTTTCTTTTCAAATCAAGGAAGAAGATGGAGTCCCCTTAACCAGTGATGGGTGCGATTAGAAGTTGGCTCCATGGGGTGCCCCTTATCAGTTAGGTGCCCCTTATCCAAAACTGAGAGTCCGAAAACATGTGTCCTCCGGGTGCCTATACCAACTTTTCGAGCTGAATTTTCCAAAAATGTTTATTTTCCAAGAATACCTACAAACACATAAAACACCATAATAAGTAGAAAATCGAGTACCAACAATACTGAAAATTGAGGACAATTCAGTCACAAAAATGTGTCTATCAAATACCCCAAAACTTATTATTTGCTAGTCCTCGAGCAACTCCAATCTAGAAAATAAAATCCAAACTCACTAGGTGGCCCTAGTGACCGAGTTATAATCTCGGGAGGGTTTACCAGAGGTGTACCCACAAAACCTTATACTCCAAACCCTAGCTACTTATGCAGAACCTTGGATAGCACTAAAGGACCTCCTTGGTTGGCATACAATCATTGAATACAGGAGGAAGTACCCTGATGCGAAATTCCAATTGTTGTACACGAGTTTGCACTCAAGCATACTAAAATTCATATATAAGTGACAAAGCTCTACTCAGATAGTTTCTGGACATCATAACCGGAGTCAACCAATCACATGGATAGATTAAGAAGATGGATGTAGAGAAAAACGAAGATGGTTTTGATGTTGATTTAGGTGAACGGTGTTTACCATATCTGTCTGAAGGCCACTACTAGGATGAACCTATCCTGATGGACTGAGATACCGGTCTGACTAATATCAACACAGCTGGCATATACAAGGGAACCAGCGGGTGATAATCCTAACTCTAGGTCAACATAACTGGCATATACAAGGGCACCAGTGGTCGACTTTATTGAATTTATTCCAGTTGGTCTGATGGTCTGGTCTCAATTTCTTTCTTTTTTCCTTTTTTTTTTTTGGTATCTCAATCACTCTATTTCACCCTAGCAATGGTAACAACTTGAATCGTGTGCCCCATTAAATCACTTAGAAACATATTTAAAAGAAAAATAAAAACAGAAGTGAAAAAGATTCAACGAGATATGGCGAAACTACCATGTTTTTTTTCTAACACTTGAGCTCTGTGCTTTTATGAATAGACTCTACAACCAAGATGTTTCAATCCAAGTTGATCTTATGGGTTCCTCAACTCCTACAACCAAGATGCTTCCATCCACACACCCGGATTTCAAATTAGCAACGGTTATCTTCAGAAAAAAGACATCTATTGTAACAAAGACTTTTGTAACGCCTATAAAGGTTGCAAAATCTCTGCATCATATTATTTTTCAATAAAAACACCTTCTTGAGCAATGAAAAATTCTTTTGAGCGTGTTTCCAACATGATGAGCTAAACTTATTCTCTAGGGCGACGGAGGAAGCTATTTCTCCAATGGAAAAGTGGTAACTTTTATTTTCTTAATTTGTGCGATTTTATTTTATGATTGTTTGCTTAGAATAAAAATGGATTTAATGATTTTTATTAAACAAATGTGATTTCTATTGATGGTATATGCTTAGATTAGGGTTTTGATATCCCATACTTTCGATTTAAAATTGTTTTTCTAGAAATCTACTTTTGCAATAATTAGAATCAACTTGAATATTTAGATTGCATAATTACAATTATTCAAATCACTTTGGAAATTGGTAAAATAGTGGAATCCTAGCCCCATTATTCTCTCACTCTTGAAAACAATTTTATTTAATTTGTTTTTTTAGGATTAAAATATAAATCTAGAATCGAACTTAATTTCACAAGTCTTAAACGAACCTTTTTCTACAACTAAAAAAATTCTATCAATTTTTGGCGCCGCCGACACGGACTTGTCTTTAGGTTTAGGTTTTAGGTTTTTGTTTTTAGTCTTTGTTTAATTTAATTAGAATATTATTTTATTTTATTAGTTTCTAGATTTTATTTTGGTATTTTTTGTTTTTGGTGTGCAGGATTGACTCAAGCTAAAGTTGGAAAGTTGGACTTGCTTTCCATAAAAGGAGAAAGCCGAAGATTTTATTTTTAAAGACTTTTATTATTCGTTTCTTTATTTCCTTTTTGGTTGTTTGTTATTATTTTATTCGTCTAGTCTCGAACGTCCCTCTTTTAATGAGGAGAGAATCCCTATTACTCAGATATAACCAGAAATGGCAACTTTGAAAGCTTTGTTGAATCCGACTAGGACTACTCGTCCCTCGTGTATCAGGTTAGCTGAAATGGAAGCAAATTGTGAACTTAAACCGGGGACCCTACAGATGCTCCCAATCTTTTTAGGGAAAGAAAATGAAAACCCCTATTTCCATGTTAAGGATTTTGAGGAAATTTGTAGTATCCTAAAAATTAGAAACCTTGATGATGATGCTTTGAAACTTAGGTTGTTCCCATTTTCCCTGAAAGATAAATCCAAATCGTGGCTATATAGTTTAGCTTCTGAGTCAATCGAAACATATGAACAACTTCTTTCTGCCTTTTTGAACAGGTTTTTCCCTAGGCACAAAACATCGTCTATTATGATGCAAATCTGCACGTTTTGTCAACATGAGGGAGGATCTTTGTATAAGTATTTGGAAAGGTTCAATGATTTGTTAACACAATGTCCTCATCATGGCTTAGAAAAGGTTAGGCTAGTTCATATCCTTTATGAGGGTTTAGATTATTCCACTGCAACCATAATAGAATCTATGTGTACAGGTGGATTTGAAAACCAAACAATTGATGATGCGATGACATTTTTGAATGAAATTGCTGAAAAAACCCAATAATGGGAAAATAATATGGGACCCCAGAAAACAATTCTTCTAAGTAGAGGAAACGTTAATAGGGTAGAAGAAGGCTTTGAATCAGATGCCAAAATTGTTGTTATAGAAAAAAGGTTAGAAGATTTAGAAGTGGGTCACATTAGTGGTAGAGTGGAGCCTTTTTGGGAAGGCCAGAATAATGAAGAGAAAGCCAATGCTCTTTATAATAACGCTAGATTCGACAACCGTCAAAAGTTTGACCCATATTCAGAAACTTATAATCCTGGTTGGAGAAACCATCCGAACCTTTCGTGGTTTAAGGGCCAGAATCAAGGTCAATTTGGTAATTCTAATGCTCCCCCGGGTTTTGGCTATACTAAGAATCCTTCAGGACCAGCACGGTTTCAGAATCCTCCAGATAAAAAGGTCATTAGCTTAGAAGAAACTCTTGCCTCATTTATTCGAAACACTGAAAAGATTCACCTATCGCTTTCACATGGCATAGAAGAAAGTAAAAATATAGGCCATGATAATTCTCAGGCTATTTTCGAGTTAAGAAACCAGGTTAGTCAAATAAATGAGTCTTTGAGAGAGACAAGTAAGTTTCCTAGACAAACACAACCGAACCCTAGAGGAGTTCATGAAATAGGTGCAAAACCATCGAATCAATTAAATGCTATTAGAACCCTTAGGAGAGGCAGAGTTGTGGACAATAAGGTAACCATGCCCGATTGTGAACATATTGTAGTTCACCCCTCTGGACCACCAGTAGATGAAGAGACTGATAAAGTTTCTAATGATGCCAATTCGGTTCCTGAGAGGTCTGATTCTGTGCCTAGAGCCCCATTTCCCCAACTATTAGCACCAACAAAGAAGGAATCGAACTTTAATGACATATTAGAGGTTTTTAAGCAAGTCACTATAAACCTTCCTTTATTAGATGCAATTAAGCAACTTCCTGCTTACGCTAAGTTAATTAAGGATATACGTACCATAAAGAGAAAGCTAAATGTCCCTAGGAAAGCCTTTTTAGCTACTCATGTAAGTGCGATCGTCCAAAACACCACAACTCCTAAGTACAAAGACCCAGGTTCCCCTACAATTTCTTGCACAATAGGTAACTTCCGGGTAGAAAAAGATTTACTTGAATGAGGAGCCAGTGTGAGCTTACTACCATACCATGTGCACTTACAACTAGGGCTTGGTGAAATGAAACCTACTCAGATGACACTGCAGTTAGCTGATAGGTCTGTCAAAATTCCCCGAGGTGTTATTGAGGATGTTCTTATTGAGGCCGACAAGTTTATATATCATCCTAGATACTCAACTTGTACCTGACCCACAAAACCAGATACTTATGATTTTAGGTCGCACGTTTTTATCTACATCATTAATTGTCGAAACGGTATTATGAATTTGTCTTTTGATAAAATAACTTTTGAGCTGAACATTTTCAATTTTAGTAAGCTACCCTCTGAACTAGATGACTCAAGCATAGAATAAGTAAACATGATAGGAACATTTGTCGAGGAGTCATTACCAAATTCTTTGTTAGAAAATCCATTAGAGAAACTCCTGCCCACTTTGGGATTGATTTTGATGATGATAGTGTGATTAATGAGGTGAACGCTTTGTTAGATTCTGCCCCTTTGATAGACACTAGTAATGGATGAAAACCTAAGTTCGAACCACTCTCAGTTTCTAAGTCTACCCTAGTCCCTTCTTTAGAAGAGTCTCCTAAGTTGGACCTTAAACAACTACCGGATACCCTGAAGTATGTGTTTTTAGGCCCATCTGAGACTTTATCTGTGATTGTTGCTTCCGACTTGGATAGTGATCAGGAAAGTAGGCTAGTTACCGTACTTCAAAATAACAAGGAAGCTTTAGGGTGGACCATATAAGATATTAAGGTAATAAGTCCTGATGTTTGTAAGCATCAGATTTATTTAGAGGAAGATATTAAACCTTCTAGGGAGATGCAATGTCGACTTAACCCTAATATGAAAGAAGTAGTTCGAACCGAGGTTCTTAAATTGTTAGATGAATGTATTATCTACCCAATTTGAGACAGTAAGTGGGTCAGCCCCGTTTAGGTTGTTCCCAAGAAATAAGGTATCGTCGTAGTCCAGAATGATAATAATGAGTTAATCCCAACCCGAGTGACCAGGGGATGGCGTGTCTGTATCGACTATAGGAAATTGAACAAGGTCACTAGGAAGGATCACTTTCCCCTTCCCTTCATCGACCAAATGCTAACGATTATCAGGACATAGTCAATATTGCTTCTTAGATGGCTATTCTGGATATAATCAGATTAAGATTGCCCCTGAAGACCAGGAAAAAACCACTTTTACCTGTCCCTTTGGTACATTTGCGTATAAACGCATGACTTTCGGGCTATGTAATGCCCCTGCGACCTTTCAACGTTGTATGATGAGCATATTTTCTGATATGGTAGAACGGTTTTTAGAGGTCTTTATGAATGACTTTTCAGTGTTGGTTCATCTTTTGATGAGTGATTGCATCATTTGACACTAGTGTTGACTAGGTGTAAAGAAAAAATTTAGTGCTTAATTGGGAAAAATGTCATTTCAAGGTTAAATCAGGAATTGTCTTAGGGCATATTGTATCTTCAAAGGTTATAGAGGTAGACAAGGCCAAAGTTGACCTTATTAAGACTTTACAGGTCCCAAAAATCGTGAAAGATATTAGGTCATTCCTACGGCATGTGTTAAGTGCATATTTTTCATATATTTTAATGTCGAATCCATGCTAGTAGTTTCTTAGTTTCGTGCAAATTATTGTATATTACTCTTGTTTTCTCTTATTTATGTTTTGCTAGGTGAATCATCCAAAAGAAGTGAATTTGCACTTAATTGTGCAATAAAAGAAGTTAGGCGCAATTGGAGAAGGGCCAAAGACCAAGTGGAACTCGTTCAAACCTAGGAGTCCTTGATATCATCTCGAAGAGGACGAAAAGACGAAGCTAATGGCGGAAGAATGGAGTCATTCGGACGTCATATGAAGAAATGACGGGAGATTGAAGCGAGTCAAAGTTGCGAAATTTTGTTAAGGCATGGAATTTATAAAAGCACTCGTACTTATTACTCAAGGCAGCCCGGAGCATAACTTGAACTTTCAGTCTTGCAGGAATGACAGTTAAACAGAATAGTATTCAAGGCTGCAGCATCATCTTCTTCCTTAGGTTTCACCAGGGACGTGCATTCAGCTTAAAAGGGAGGAATCGAAATGATTGATGGGGACCGATTGTTTATAGAGATGGAGCTTGGAAGGTCGCTGGTGATGGCAGAAAACAATAGAGATATTGAAGCTCGGTTAACCACAGGAGTCAGAGGTTCATGGTAGTGATGACGAGAGAAACCAGTGAGCTGCAGCTGACGATGGAGTTCATCTCGAGATGAAAATGCAGAAGACGATGGAAGTACGTTGCTTCCATTGGTTTTTTAACTGAGATGTTAGTGCTGTGGATGGTGATTATGGCAGTGAAGACGACTTGGAGCTGTGAGTTCAGGTCGATTATGATCAGTAACAGAGAAGACGAAGGAGAGTTTTGGTGATTCTCAGTGATCTGTACGTTGAACAGGGAAAGAAGGGTATTCGATGGTGATGACTGATGGAGGTGTTGTTGTCGGAGGTTAACAGGGCTGAGGGAGTAATGTTGTTGGGATGGAATGTAGCAGAGAAGATGAAGCTGAGAAATAACGATGGCAGTGAAGGGACTGGCCTCTTCACGGGTTTTGTGTCCTGAGTTCAACAAGGAAGAGAAGAAGAGAGGTCAGGGACGAGAAGATATAGTGGTGCTGTAGGATCAGAATCTCGCAATGATAATGTTCCATCGAAATTATCAATGACACAGCATAACAACGTCGCAGAACAGTTTCAGAAATGATAGAATAAATGACGTCATCTAAGATCACGAGAAAGATGTGATAGTACTGCGAAGATTAGAGAGTTTGCGAAATTAACAATTGTAAGGTTGCGAGAATATCGCAGATCATATCCGAAAATAAAGGACAAATTAGCTGTCATCCACTATGTATTTTCTTATAAATAGTCGTTCGAGTTGTAAAGAAAGGGAGAGATCTTTTTTAAGAAACAAGTAAATAGGAGAGAGAAAGTTCATAGCAGAGATCATTCTTGACTTCTTTATCTTTCTTGTAAGAACATTCAAGGATTTATCAATAAAATTAAGAGTGTAAACCTAAAAATGAGTTGATCAACAATGAAATCATATGAGGGGTGTAGTGTAGGATTTCCTGCAACTACATAATGGCTCTAGAAACAGGGAGGAGTTGAAGATTATTCTAGAAAAATCTAAAGATTTATATTGAGATTTGTGAAAATTTAAAGTGATTGATTAAGAATTTTTCATAATTTCTTGCAATACTGTTAACATTGAAGAAATGGATAGAAGAAGAAATACATCTGAACAACCGACTACTATTAGAAGAAGCAAAAGAATTCATGGAAGAGAAAGAAGTGAAATGGGAGAATCTACTAGAATGAGAAATAATAGAGAAAATCAAATTCAACCGCCAATTCAACAAACACTAGTTCAAGAGAGGAATACAAATTATGACAGGGTGAGTGTACACACTTGGCGATCAAATTCAGCAGAAGAAATAGAAGAAGAGCAACAAAATAGAAATTATAGACAGGAAGAGAGAAATCAAGAAGCAGATGAAGGAATAATTCATGGAGGTAAGGAAATTGGAGCGTTAGAAACATTGAGACGAAGAATACATGAAGAAAGAAGAGCTGAGGCAGAAGAACGTGCGAATTTAACAAGGAAAAATCACGAATTAAGGATGGAGAATATAAGACTACATAATAGGAGATCGAGAAGTATTACAAAATCATATTCAAGATCGACTAGAAGAGAAATGAGGCGAAATTCACCCACAATCAATGCTGGAAACAATATTCAAGAAGAAATATCAAATCCTAATGAAGAATATCGCGAAAATAGAGAAAGAACTGATGATCGTTACGTTCCACAAAATGAAACTTTTGATGATGGGCAGATTGGAGGAAATCAAGAGAACGGGAAAAATCAGGGACAAAATAACCAAGATGACGAAGGAAATCAAGAGGAAGGAAGAAGAATTTTACATGTGAGAGAAACTCAAAGAAATCAACAGACAATTGAAGAATAAATTGAAAGACAATGCTGAACAAGCACGTTTAATCTGCGAACGTGAAAGATTGAGAGCGGAAATGGAAGAACAAGAGCTTCAGGAGACAATTCGCCAGAACAATCATGACAATCGAGAAAGAAGGCGTACAAAAACCGGAATAACGATAATCTCAATGAGGAGTATGATAGAGTAAAAGAATGGCTGAAAGACAGCGAATTGAATTGATAAGAAATGAACAAAATTATGGAGGGGAAAATGAAAGGCATCATCATTTGCGAATTCAAGATAGAGATGAGGAAGAGAATCGCAGAAGAAGACGAGATGAGGATAATGAAGAAGAGATGCAAAATTTCGAGAGAGAAGATAGATGAACGCAGAAGAAGAGAAGCAAAATTAAAGAGACCAATGGATCAAGATTCAGGTGTAAATAAACAAATCTTGAAAGAATTAGAAGAAATGAGAGGAATGCTAAATAACAGGGAGAAGTAGGTAGAAGACAATTGGATGAAGCAATAGAAGAAGCTGCGAAAACTCCATTTACAAGGGAAGTACAATTAGGAGGAATACCACCGAAATGCAATTTCCCGCATTAACCAGCATTTTTGATGGAACAACTTGTGCAATTCAGCACATTAAAGCCTATGTGAGGTGCATGTTACAATGGGAAAATCATGATGCGGTATTGTGCAAATATTTCGCATCCAGCTTAACAGGAGAAGCGTTAAAATGGTTTGAAGGTTTACCAAAGAATACAATAACCTCCTTCAATCATTTGCAGACTACATTCTTGGGGCATATATAAGTAATAATTCCTCACGACCTGGTATAGAAGATGTGTTTGGATTAAAACAAAGGATTGGCGAAAGTTTGAAACACTTGACTAAAAGATGAACTATGTGTAGCGAAATGGCTGGCCGTGTAGATGAGAGATATCTCATATTATCATTTATCAATGCTATGTTTGCAACAAACCTATTGTATGTCCAAATTTTCAGAGTCAAGAATACGATTACAATGACTGAATTGCGAGAACTTCAAGAAGAATACATTGCTCTAGAGGAAAGGCAAAATGAAATGGAATCATATCCAGTTGCGAACACCAGCTCACAACGAATGCAAGCTTATTACAAGCAATAATAAACACAGTGGCGAATACTTCGCAAGTACAACAAGAGAAGGTGACAAGTAACAATCAGCAGAAATTGGTAGCTATGGGGAGCCGAGATCAAGAAGAGTATGAAAGAGAAAGAAATTTCTACAATCGTGGAGGAAATAACAAGATTCAAAGCTCGATCAACCGCAAGAAACTTATGGAGGTCAAAGCAAAACTATAATAAAGGACAAGGAGTCACAAGGTAATATGGGAAGAAATCAAGATGCCACCTCTAAATGCAAGTGTGGAGAAGATATGGGAAGCTATAATCTTGATGGAAATATACCAACACCATGGAACATGGGAACGGAACCACCTCCAAACCACAGAAGTCATGAATTTTGTTCTTATCATCATTTTCATGGACATACCACAAACGATTGCAGAAATGTAAAAAGAATTATTTTGAGAATGATAGATCAAGGAAAACTAAACGACTTTCTGGTAGGGCATCCGCAATCTCAACCATTACCACCACCACCAGAACATCACAAAGTGAATACGATGAAAAAGAAAAAACATTCTTCATAGAAGTTGGTGCAAAAGCAAAAAAATCTATTCTGTCACTCTATCGTACATTCATATAAGACAATTGAAGATTTTCATGATAATGTTTTGAGTAGAGTGTTCGCAAGAGATAATGGAAGAGAAATTATGAATATTGCGAAAATCTCGCCACTAGAGGAATGGCAGAAACAGATCATTTCTTTTACTGCAGAAGAAATTCCCGAAGGAGAAGAGGTGCATGACAATCCATTGGTAATAAAATTAGAAATTAATCCAAAACCGAAAGAAGATGAGGATGATGAAGCTGAAGATTCATGGGCAATCAATAGAATTCTAGTCGATACTGGAAGCTCTGTGAACATCTTATTTTATCATACTTTAAAACCATGGGTGGAAGAGATGATGATCTTATACCATCAACATATAAGATATATGGTTTTAATGGTACTGCTAACAAGCCTAAAGGGGAGGTTACTATGCGAATTCCATTGAAGGGAATATCTTCTGAAATCTCATTCTGTCGTTGATGTAGAATCACCCTACAATGCGTTAATTGGTCGACCTTGGCTACATGGGATTCTAGGTGTAGCTTCAACTTTCCACCAATGCATCAAATTCCCTCACCCCAATGGTGTAGGAATCATAAAGGGAGATTGGGTGAAGGAAAGAGATGTTACGAAACTGAGATAGAATCTTGCGAAGGAAGAGCAAACAAGAAGGAAAACTGGCGACACAAAATCAAAGATGTACAAAGAAGTGAGAGGTTGATGGTGGATACAATCGAAAGGAAAGAAGAGAGATTGGCGAAATTAATGCTAGCTCAGAATAAAAATGATGAACATACCACTACCAAGGAAGCAGTAGCAGAAAAAATAAAGAAGCAGAGGATGGCAAAGGTAATAAAAACAAGAAATGTATGAATGATTAAGTTGTTGCGATATCTCGCAATAAGTAAAATTCTCAAAAATACATTTGATTGAACAACAAATTGAGATTGCGAAATTCAGATACAATATAATGATTTGCGAGACTCTCACATAGATAACGAATTTTACAGAAAATAATCAGAGAAGAATGACAAAAGAGAAAGAAGCGAACCTTTATGGCGTACACCCTAGTTCGCGAATACAATTTCGCAAGAGGCAAATGTAAGACCTAAAGTACATCATATAAGGGGGTACCTATTGCATGACTCAGGGAAAGGATACACCGCCACCGGAACCTGAGTCATGGAGATTTGGGGTCAATGAAGCCCATCCAAGAGAGGCACCTTGGATTCTCAACTTAAGCATATGACTTAGGTTGGGCGACTAAGGTAATAAGGACTCTCCCAAGGAGTGCAGATCTGATCAAGGCGCCGAGGTACACGGTTGAGTCAAGAGTGCCAGAAACGTTTGAAGCGTACTTTGCCATTCTTGACAAGTCTTGGCTTATACTGCACTTGGCCTGAAGAAAACCCCACTTAGGGTGCAGTCTCGTAACCATAAACCCTATAGGTAAAAGGGATAAGAGGCTGCGAAAACAACTGGTTGTTGTTAAGACTGGATGAGAGGAGCTAACCTTGTATGGTAGAAGTACGCCTCCTTGAAGGGGCAACCAGGGGGAAGATAAGGGCGGCACCCTCCATTAGGGAGCTGATAAGTGTCTTTAGACGCAAATGTCATGAGGATTCTTATTCGCAAGGATATTAAGACTTGTCATATTTTTGCAACAATCCTGAAGAGGCAATAATACAAAAGAAAAGGATAATACGAGATCAATGGGTTTTCGCATGAAAGTGCGAAGACGTCCTGCGATTTCATCGCAAGACGGCAATGTCATGGGGCTTCATTTTCGCAAGAATATTTAGGCCTGTCATATTGTCGCAACATTCCTGAAGAGGCCATAATACAAAAGAAAAAGTTAAGGCAAGATCAATGGGTTTTTGCATGAAAGTGCAAGGACGTCCTGCGATTTTGTCGTAATGACAAGAGGTGGCATAATAAGACCTTTAATTAGGAAGGAAAAATAAGACCACACAGGAATGAGATTTTGAAAAGAAACAAAATTCACTTCGCAAAAGGTTGCGAAGTTATACAATAAGAATTTTTTTATGAAATCTCTCATTTGGATTCAAATAACAGAGGCAAGTATGGGAACGTATGAAATTAGAAAATGTTATTTGTCTCCATATGAGAGATTTACTCAAAAATTCAAGAACTAATGATTATATTGATTAACTGTATTGCAAAGAAGAATAATTTTAATTTATGCAGGTCAAAATGAAAGAAACACAAATATACAGAAAGAAGAAATAAATGTACAAGTATTACAAAGAATCAAAGAAAGAAGTAAAGACTATTTCTTGGTTAATCCTTCATTATCTTCATCAGACTTGTTTCCTTTTTCATCTGCGTCAGAATCTTCACCACCATCAGAACTTCCATCACTATCAAATTCTTCATCATCAGCTTCGCTATCAGAGATAATCAAACTGGGAGTATTCTGTGGGATTTCTTCTAAAAGACAAGGATAATCAGAATGTGGGATATTATGATCGTCACAAACCATTTGGATGGTTTGATTGCGAAAATGCATAGCGTCATTCTTAAAATTCACGACAGTGATCTTGATTTGATTCTTTAATCTAGAATACTTGTCGTTGCGAGAAGAAAGATTCTTTGCGAGTTCCTCCTTTTCAGCTTCAAGTTCTTCAATCTTTTCACGATATTTATTTTCAGAATCTGCGAACAAAAGATAATCAATTATTAACTTGATGAAAATTAATAAGAAGCAAAAGATTAGTAAAGAAGAGCAATTAGCAACCTTCTCTGTCAGAAATCATATCTCTAATCAAGGCTGTATGTTCAACTTGGAGACTAACATTTACGCCTAAATATTTTCTAGCATCATCTAAAATTTTCGCAGCACAAATAAATTCATCCTCACTACTTATGAGAAGACGAGAACGAAGTCAAGGAGAGCCTCTTGGAATTTCGCCAAAGCCTTGACACCTTGATCATAGATACGATCCTTATCATCTATGAGACCGCTAATTTTGGTTCTTAACTCATTGGTTTTCTCTTTGGAATCAATAAGGAGACGCTTAAATCTGTTGGCTAAGCCTAAACTGGATCTATGATCAATTTCTAAGAGGCGAAATTTAGATCTAAGTTCATTTAGAGAAAGAGATGAAATTCTATCATTTGAGAAGCTATTTAAGGAATTGTTAAGACGTTCAAGATGGGTGTCATTATCCAAGGCATTAGGAAATGAGCGAAGAAGGGTAGCTTCATCAGAAAGACCATAAATGTCTGCAAAAAGGATCATTTAAATAAGATAAAACAACAGGATGAATGAATAAAGGGAAAAGAGAAAAGTTACATACCGTAAAGCTGATTATTAGCTTGCTGAAGACTAGAGATTTTGTTCTTATACGAAGAAGAATCAATTTCTAATTGTCTATTTTTCTCACGAAGACCTTTAACTTCAGCTTCCAATTCTTCATTCTTTTTGCGAAATTGAAGATTCTTCTTTTCAAGATTTTCACGTCTTCTCTCTAGATCTGAGGCAACAGCAAAAGAAGCTTTTCCAGTCTGCGAAAAAATATAAAAAATATAAATATAGAAAGAAGTCTTGAATTATAACAATGAAGAAGTAAAAGGATAAAAATATACCAGACTATTGAGAGAATGCAAAAAATCAGGAGTCAGTGATCTAGAAACTCCACGAAGAGAGCTATCACCATCCAGTAAAGGAACGTCGCAAAGAGTAGCGAGAGCTTTGGAGGTATCTGTGAATTGGCTATCTCCCATTCCGTGTAGAGAATCAGAAAAGAGGCCAGATAACTTAGCCATAGAAGATTCAGGTGGAGAATCTTCACTTGCAGCAATATCATCGTTGTCCTCATCACCCTTATCACTTTCAGAATTTTCGTGAGGAGGAATATTTGAAGGGGAAGAAGAACAAACTTTCCTTTTTTTTGGAGGATTACCAGTTGATTTTTCTCTGCGAAGAGCACCTTTACCTTTATCACCAATCTTCACAACATCAGCAGATTCTTCTACTTCAGCAATAATCTTCACACACAGATAAGAATATGAAATGGAAGCATGGAAGTAACATTACTATTTAAAATCATAAGAGAAAATTTCTTACCTCATCTGTGTATGAGCGAAGAGCTAACAGAGTACTAGATTTCCCAATCCTGTTATAACTATCTTTCAGTTTTTGGATCTGCGGAATGTCGCAAGAGTTAGCGAACAGAATATAAAAAATAAATAAAGAAATATAAAATGAGTTAAAGGGGAAAACATACCTCTTTATCCTTTTCAGGCCAAGAGAAAACCCAAGGTTGATAAGCAGCGAGATTCGCAGGAAGAACATTTGACCCAACAATGTAGGGTCCCTTTAGCATTAAAAGAAAAACACATCATTTATCATCTTTAGATTGGCGAGGAGTTCTGTTTTTACCAGAATGACAGTCAATATCTTGCATGAGAACTTTTTCTTCATCAATGTTATCTTTCCTTTTTAAACGAATACCCCAGCGAGTATTCTCTTTCTTCATGGAGATAAGTTCATAGTTCTCAAAGAAATTCGCCACTGTATACTTCTCAGCAACTATCTCTAGGTTTGCGAACATAGGATCCCTAAGTTCTTTGGAGTACAAAGATCCTCTACCATCACCACGATTAGCGAACTCTAGCATCATACGGATGCAGTCCCCAATCAGTTGGAAGATGGCTCGCGAAAATCCCGGATGAGCGAGAATTTCATAAAATAAAGGAAGATCTGGGTTATAAAGAGGAATGGGGAGACCTGCGAGAATACGACCTAGAGAAATTATGATTCCTTGATCATCACAATATTGATCAGAGAAAAGCTTGACAGAAAGAATTGATTTAGCATTCTCACCAGGAATGGTGGAGAGTGTGAAACCTTTATCAGCAAGATCTTTTTGGACATCTTGTAAATTCTTCTCATATCTATGACCACTTGGAGCCATGTTTGAATATAGAGTATGGTAATGTATGGAAAGTAAAAGGATTGAAGGAAGAAAAATTTACAGCAGCAGAACTTGCAGAAGAATAAGAATTGCAGAGACGAGAGAATAAAAATAGAAGAGAAAGTAAAAATAAAAATAGAAAGAAGAGTAAGATGATTATATAAAGGAGATTATTTTTACTCGAAGAAATAAACACCATTAAAACGAAGAGACGTGAGCGGTTGAAAAGTTGCGTTTACAAAAGACGTGTCAAGAAACAAATGGACGAAAGAATACGTGTGATAAATGCAGAATATGAAAAGATGAACAGTTGCGGCATTTCTCATATCATTCTCTACTTTGCAGAGAAGATATGAGAAGAGGCAAGATGTAGGATTAGAATCTCGCAATGATAATGTTTCAGCGAAATTATCAATGACACAGCATAACAGGGTCGCAGAACAGTTTCAGAAATGATAGAATAAATGACGTCATCTAAGATCACGAGAAAGATGTGATAGTACTGCGAAGATTAGAGAGTTTGAGAAATTAACAATTGTAAGGTTGTGAGAATATCGCAGATCATATCCGAAAATAAAGGACAGATTAGCTGTCATCCACTATGTATTTTCTTATAAATAGTCGTTCGAGTTGTAAAGAAAGGGAGAGATCTTTTTTAAGAAACAAGTAAATATGAGAGAGAAAGTTCAGAGCAGAGATCATTCTTGACTTCTTTATCTTTCTTGTAAGAACATTCATAGATTTATCAATAAAATTAAGAGTGTAAACCTAAAAATGAGTTGATCAACAATGAAATCATATGAGGGGTGTAGTGTAGGATTTCCTGCAACTACAGGTGCTGCTGCCATTGATTCTCGAAGCTCGAGTTTGAGTTCACCGTGAAGATGAAATAACACGGAGTTAGAGAAGAGATGGAGTTAGAACGAGAATGAAGGAGCAGAGCTTGGCTGAGTTTCAAAGAAGGAAAGAAATACTAAAACTTACAGGAGCGTTTACGGCTAGAAAGTTTCAGCCGAAAAACTTTAGAGAAAAATAGGAAAACATCCGAGAGAGTTTGCGTATGGGAAAACCCAGAATTTATGGAATGAAGAAATTTGAGAAAAAGATCCACGAGAAGTTGCGGACCGAATAATCTGGCCGTAATGGAAGAAGAAGAAATAGGCTGTCAGTTCTGCATAACTGGCAAACCAAATAATGAAAATGAAAATGGGCTGGACTTGGATTTGAGCGCGAGCCCATTACCTATGGTTACTTATTTTCACGCCCAGCTTTGGAAGTGAGTTGTTTGGTGCGTTTTTGGGAAGTTTGACAATTATTTTGCACGGGATTTAAGCACGGGCGCAACTACAACTTGGATACCTATATAAGAGACTCTTCTAATATTTTTGGATCTATATTTTAATCTTTTATCAAGATTTTGGGAGGAGAACACCAGAGGAAAAACCTAGGGTTTTAGAGCTATTTTCATCACCGTAATTATTTCTCTTACTTTTATCATATGTATCTCACGGGTTTCATTAATACCATGGGTAGCTAAACTTCTTAGTGATTGGGGATGAATTATAAGTTCTAATATATGATTCAATTTAGCATATAAATCTATTTTAACTCTTCACATGATTATTGTTTGTTTTTACAATAATTAATTTTATGTTTGATTGATAAATTGTTTAGGTGGCCAACTGAACTAGTTTATTAGTTAACCTAATGCTAGTAGAGAATTAGGATATCCGTAATTGTTGAATAATTCTCTACACGAGTAGAAATTGTGAAACCTTGTAGAGGGAATCTATGGAGCAATCGCAAGTAGAAACAACACTAGAAAGTGAACCTTGCGCTAAGAGTTCAACTATTAGGATTGACCTAAATTCACAAAATATAAAGCATTCGACCAAATTACACTTAGAGTGCGCTACTTCTAGGTGGTTTATAGAATAGAATCTGGCATTCGAACGCTTCGGTGTCCAATGACTTAAGGAATTTTGAGGATAGCACTGCGCTAGCTACTTTCCTACGGCTGATAATAATTTGTGAATGATAAAGAATAGATGAATATGCTACTTCGATGACTATTTAGTAACGAAGAAGGATTCCCTGATCATATTTCTCCCTATTGCTTGCAACTCAATTTTCAATTGCTTTATTTACTTTGTTTATAATTTCACAACAAAACCCCCCAATTGTGACCTTTTTGCCAACTGAACTCCCTGCTCTTCGGGGTAACGATCCTTGCTTCCATTATATTACCAGTTAATTGTGTGGAAATAAGTGATTTAATTTGATTGCACTCACGACACACATCAAATTTTGGCGCCGCTGCCGGGGAGCAGTCGGTAGCTTTAGTTGTTTCTTGTAGTTTTATTTTGTTTTTAGTTATTTCTTTTTAGTTTTTAATTCTCGTTTTCTAGATTTTGGTTTCAGGTACTTAATCTCTGGCATCGAAGGATTGAAATTACGAGAGATGCGGAATTCAAACCCGTAAAGGAACGGTACTTCAAGCAAGTAAGAAGTTGCAACCAGAACCGTCTACAACAGAGATGGTGGGCGGCGCGAATGATCCACCTCTACCTCCAACGAGGAAGACGTTGAGAGATTTAACATAACCATGTTTGGAATCTCAACCACTGTGTATTACTCTAACTGACACAGTGGAACTTAAGTCAAATCTTCTTCATTGGGTTCCAAAGTTCAAGGGACTACCTGGTGAAGATCCTAATCGACACCTGCAGCAGTTTCAGAATACAGTAAGAAGTATGAAAAAGAGCGATGATAATGAGGATACAACTTTTCTACAAGCTTTTCCGTTTTCATTAACGGACCAAGCAGAATCATGGTTATATTATCTCCCTTCCGGAAGTATTACCACATGGACCGGAATGAAAAAGCTATTTTTAGAGAAGTATTTTCCTGCTTCTAAAACTGCAGTTATTCGCAAGGAAATCAGTGGAATTGTGCAGATTACTGGAGAATCTTTGTACGACTATTGGCAGAGGTACAAGAGATTGTTGGAGAGTTTCCCACACCATCAGATACCACCACAACTTATCATTACACACTTCTATGAGGGGTTACTACCGCATGAGAGACACTTGATTGATGCGTCTAGCAGTGGTGCACCGGCTAATAAAACTATCGAGGAGGCTACTAGTTTGATTAAGAGCATGGTTGCAAATACGCAACAATTTTATACTAGAGATTCATCGGTAGTTAAAAGAGTTAGTGAGATGGGAGATTCTTCACACATGGAGCAAAAAATGAGTAATGTGGAAAAAATGGTACAACGTATAACATCTGCAATTGTTCCTTCATATGAAAAGGATGCCGAGGTAAATGTTATATTTCCTAATCAGAGGCCAAGGTATGATCCCTACTCTAATACTTGTAATCCTGGTTGGAAAGATCATCCAAATTTTAGTTATGCGAATAAGCAAGCTGCAGCTCCTAATCCATATGCGAGACTAGGTGGTTTCCAACAACAATTCCAACAATAACAAAAACCTCCAACTGAAGAATCAAAGATTGACATGCTCATCTCCATGTTTCAACAAAGTCAACAGAAGTCTGATCAAAATCAGTTGAAAACTGATAACGCTATCAGAGATTTACAAACTCAGATGGGGAAATTGGCGACATATATGAATCAAATGAAAGCACAAGCTTCGACAAAGTTGACATCACATCCTTCTGTGAACCCAAGAGAGCATGTTAATGCAGTAACTCTAAGAAGTGGGAAACAAACAAAAGAGCCAAAGCAACAACAAGTGGTTAATAACAACATTGAAAAGGAAGTAGAGGAGGAAACCGTCCTAAAGGAAAATCCAACCTCAAACGGCCAAAAAAAGGACACGGTTCCCACCTTTACCACACCACCTCCTTTCCCAAGTCGTTTTTCCAAATCAAAGAAGCAAGCTCAAGATAAGGAGATCTTGGATATTTTCAGCAAGATACAAATCAACATCCCATTTATTGAGGCCATCAGAACCGTACCCAGGTATGCTAAGGTTTTGAAGGATTTGTGTACAAGAAAGGATAGGTTGATTGCTAATCAAATTACCCAGGTTGGCGAAAGTGCTACAACTATGCTATTGAAGAAGATGCATACAAAGTGTGAAGATCCGGGTGGCTTCACAGTGCCAATTACTATTGGTAAACGACGATTCGAGCGTGTTGTGCTTGATTTGGGAGCATCCATAAGTGTTATGTCAGCCGATGTTTATGATTCTTTGAATCTTAGACCTTTGAAAGAGGCAAAGATTACTATTCAATTGGCAAACAAGTCCAATATATATCTGAAGGGAGTCGTGGAGGACGTGTTGGTTCAAGTGAATCAGTTAATCTTTCCGCTTGATTTTTACATTGTGGATATGAAAAATGGATATAAAAATGTTCATCTACTTCGTTATTTCTTAGGAGACCGTTTATGAAAACTGCAAAGACGAAGATTGATGTTGACAATGGTACACTCACTATGGAATTTGATAAGGAGATCATTCTTTTCAACATATTTGAGGCCATGCGTTATCCTAGTGATGTGCACTCTGCTTTCTCTATTGATGTTATTGATTCGTTAGCACAACAAATGTTTGATTTGAGCAATGAAGATGAACTTGGAGTTGTGTTGCGAAATAACATTGATTTGGACGTTCATGGGCAGACGAATTTGGACGTCGATTTAGTTAAAGAGATAGTAGATATGTGTGGTGCTCTAACAGCATTACAAGAATCTAAAACGGGTAATATGTCTTATATTTCTTTACCCGTGACTAATGAGGTTCCTTTACCTTCTATTGTGCGGGCACCTAAGCTAGAATTGAAGCCTCTTCCCGACCACTTAAAGTATGCTTACTTGGGTGATAAAGAGGAGCTTTCAGTGATTATTGCAAAGAATCTCACTGCCATACAAGAAGAACGTCTACTTCGGGTTCTGAAAGAGCACAAAACGGCCATTGGGTGGACTATTGCTAACATCAAAGGCATTAGTCCATCAATGTGCGTGCATAGAATCCTTATGGAAGACGATAGCAAGACGGTACGTGATGCTCAACGTAGGCTTAATCCCCCAATGATGGAGGTCGTAAAGAAAGAGATCCTCAAATTACTAAGTGTGGGGGTAATTTACCCAATTTCCGACAGCAAATGGGTTAGTCTGGTACAAGTGGTGCCTAAGAAATCGGTTGTCACTGTTGTTAGAAATCAAGATGATGAACTTGTTCCTACAAGAGTTCAAACAGGATGGAGAGTGTGCATAGACTACCGAAAGCTTAATGCTGCAACAAGAAAGGATCACTTTCCTTTGCCTTTCATTGATCAAATGCTAGAAAGGTTAGCGGGACATTCACATTATTGCTTTTTGGACGGTTATTCGAGGTACAATCAGATTGTTATTGCACCGGAGGATCAAGAGAAGACCACTTTTACTTGTCCTTTTGGTACGTTTTCCTATAGACGGATGTCGTTTGGTCTTTGCAATGCGCCTGCCACTTTTCAGAGATGTATGGTTAGTATATTTTCTGACTACGTGGAAAACATCATTGAGGTATTTATGGACGACTTTAGTATTTATGGTGATTCATTTGATATTTGTTGAAATAATCTTGAACTTGTGCTAAAAAGATGCATAGACACTAATTTGGTTTTAAACTGGGAGAAATGTCACTTTATGGTAAACCATGGAATTGTACTTGGCCACATCGTGTCCTCTCAAGGGCTCGAGGTAGACAAGGCAAAGATAGACTTGATTAGAAACTTACAATACCCCACTTCGGTGAGGGAGATTCGCTCGTTTATTGGTCATGCAAGTTTTTACAGGCGGTTTATCAAAGATTTCTCCAAAATCTCAATGCCGATGTGCAAATTGTTGCAAAAATAGGTTGATTTTGACTTCAACAAGGAGTGTAAAGAATCCTTTGACAAATTGAAAGAATTGTTGACAACTGCTCTGATTATCAAGTCACTGGATTGGAGTTTTCCATTTGAATTAATGCGTGATGCAAGTGACTACGCAGTTGGAGCTGTTTTGGGTCAAAGAGTGGACAAGCTGTCCCATGTGATTTATTATGCATCTAGGAACCTAAAAGATGCTCAAATTAACTATTTTACCACCGAGAAAGAGTTGTTGGCTATAGTGTTTGCACTAGAAAAATTTAGATCATATTTGGTGGGTGCAAAAGTGGTTGTGTATTCCGATCATGCAGCACTTAGGTACCTACTTAAGAAGAAAGAAGCTAAGCCGAGACTTATACGGTGGATATTGTTATTGCAAGAATTTGATTATGAAATCAAGGATAAGAAAGGTGTTGAAAATAATGTTGCGGATCATCTTAGTAGACTTGTTGTTTCTGAAGAAGAACTTCCTTTACAAGATCGTTTTCCAGACGAACAACTTTTCTCAATTGAAGATTCAACACCTTGGTACGCGGATATAGTGAACTACTTGGTTACAAGGAAAGTACCTAGTACAATGTCTAATTTTAAAAAGCTTAAGCTTAAGAAGATAGCCAAGCAGTATGTGTGGGATGAGCCCTACTTGTGGAAATATGGTTCCGATCAAATAATCCGCAGGTGCGTACCTAAGTCTGAATTTCAATCCATCCTTACTTTTTGCCATACTTATGCATGTGGTGGTCATTTTGGTTCTAAACGTACCGCTCTCAAAGTCCTTGAGAATGGATTTTATTGGCCTACTTTATTTGAGGATGCATATATTTTTTGTAAATCTTGTGATAGATGTCAACGAACGGGAAATCTAGGTGCTCAAAATCAAATGCCACTCACACCAATTCTTTCTGTGGAAGTATTTGATGTGTGTGGAATTGATTTTATGGGTCCTTTTGTCAATTCGAATGGAAAATTCTATATACTTCTTGTTGTGGATTATGTTTCAAAATGGGTGGAAGCTAAAGCCACCCCTACTAATGATTCTCAAGTTGTTTGTGAGTTTGTGAAGGAATATATTTTCTCTAGACATGGTACACCAAGAGTGGTTATCAGTGATGGAGGTTCGCACTTCAAGAGATCCTTCCATGCTCTTCTCAAGAAGTACAACATAAATCACAAGGTCGGCCATATCACCCACACACTAGTGGGAAAGCTGAAATTTCAAATCGTGAGATCAAGTCAATCTTGGAGAAACCCGTTAACACAACACGGAAAGATTAGAGTTATAGACTCAACGATGCACTTTGGGCGTATAGAACGGCGTATAAAACACCGATTGGTATGTCTCCATATCAGTTGGTGTATGGAAAAGCTTGTCATCTTCCTGTTGAACTTGAACATAAGGATTATTGGGCGATAAAGATGTGCAACATGGATTATGACAATGCGGGGAAACATAGAAAGTTACAACTTAATAAGCTAGAGGAGATACGTAATGATGCTTACGAGAGTCCCCGGATTTACAAGGAGAAGACTAAACTTTTCCATGACAAAATGATTTCTAGAAATATTTTTGTTGTTGGCCAAAAAGTCCTTCTATTTAATTCTCGTCTTAAGTTGTTTCCCGGTAAGCTAAGGTCACGTTGGAATGGACCTTTTGTTGTTACTAATGTTTTTCCTTATGGTGCAGTTGAAGTTACTAGTCTCACGAAAGGGACGATATTCAAAGTAAACGTCCATAGATTAAAGACATATTACGAAAACTTCCCTACGGAGAATGTGGACGTGATTGAGCTTCGTGATGTACTCCCTCTGGAGGAGTAGTTTGGAGAATGCCAAGTCGGGCTGAGGACGTAAAACTAAGCGCTAAATGGGAGGAAACCCATAGGTTTTGTATCTTAATCCATTCTATTTTTTTATTGTTTTTATATCATATTTGCATCCCCATGTTTAATTTCATTGAGTCCGGAATCTATTTTAGAAGAAAAATATGACGAATACCTTTTCGTCAGAAAAATTCAGACTGCGGGTAGTTCAGTACAGAGACCATAACTGTCAGACCGTTTATCGAAACACTGTGCCCTTTTGACACTGTGTAGAAAACACGTATATGAACAACTTTTGTGAAATGGAGGTTTTACAAATTCCTTACCAATTTGTAAATTTTTGGCGTTTTATCTTCTGTTACGTCAGATTTCAGAATTTTCGGTTTTGACACATTGAGGACAATGTGAAGTTTAAGTGTGGAGGAGTCTTTTGCATATAGAGTTTTTAGCCTTTTTGAGTCAAAATTTTCAAATTTTGTGTATATATTTGAATAAAACCTCCGACTTGTAGAGATTTTAGAGTCACTAGCATACTTCTAGGTATGTTTACATAGAGAATTCTGACCGACATAACTGAACTTGGAAGTGTTAGGGAACTACGTTAGATTTCTTTCTTGTTAGAGTGTTAAATAATGGATTTAATCATGCCGGTGATGCCAATTAGGAGCAGGGAGAAATGCATTATTAGATTTGCTGATCAATCATTAGTGGAGGCTACCTATTTTCATATCAACTGAGGCACCAGACCAGATTTCTTTGTAGCTGACTAAAGAGCTTTCTTTTGAGTGTGTGTCATCCTACCACTAGTACAAAATGACGCTTTATCCACGCCAAATTGGCGTGTCCATAGGGTTTTAGACACGCCATTTTGGTTTGGACTTGACGTGGTTTCTGCTCGCGTGGTTTTAGGTATGATGACGTGTCTTAATGTTATTCTATAGCCACGCCTACCTTGCGTGTCTATTGTTGCATGAAATAGACACGCCAAAACCCATAGGCGTTGCCATAGAGTGTCCCAAAAACTTAAGTATCGATACCCTATAGACACTAAATTTATTGTTTTAATGTGTCCATTGGTACCCTATAGACACACAAGTTTCTTTTTGGCGTGGCCATTGTCTCTTTATAGACACACAAGTTTTTTTTGGCGTGGCCATTGGTTATTCTATGGACACGCAATTGTATTTTGGCGTGGCTATTGGTTATCCTATAGACACGCACAAACAAAAATGGTGTGGTTGTTGGTTACCTATAGACACAAAAGTTTTTTTTGGCGTGGCTATAGGTTATCCTATGGACACACAATTGTTTTTTGGCGTGTCTATTGACTATGCTATGGACACGCAAAAAAAATGGTGTGGCTATTGGTTACCTATAAACACGCAATTTAAGTCGAATCATTGGATCTCATTTAAGATGATGCAATATTGACCGTTAAATTATATGCATCCTTCACCGTCCACATGTAATGTTGTGAGCCGTTGATTGGATATCCTATAGACACGCCCCATATAGCGTGGCTATATGTGCTATTTAGCCACGCCAATTTACAATTACCTTGATCCACGTGGCCGTATTAGGAATCGTTGGATCTCATTTAAGATGATGCAATATTGACCGTTCAATTATATGCATCCTTCACCGTCAACATGTAACGTTGTGAGCCGTTCACTGATTTCCTATAGACACGCCCCAAAGAGCGTGGCTATATGTGATATTTAGCCACGCCAATTTACAATTACCTTGATCCACGTGGCCGTATTAGGAATCATTGGATCTCATTTTAGATGATGCAATATTGACCGTTAAATTATATGCATCCTACGCCGTCCACATGTAACGTTGTGAGCCGTTCATTGAAGAACCTATAGACACGCCATATAGCGTGGCTATATGTGATATTTTGCCACGCCAATTTACAATTACCTTCATCCACGTGGCTGTATTAGGTACCATTGGATCTCGTTTAAGATGATGCAATATTGACCGTTCAGATGTAACGTTGACCGTCCACATGTAACGTTGGGATCCGTTCATCGGAGAACCTATAGACATGCCATATAGCGTGGCTTTATATGATATTTAGCCACGCCAATTTATATCTGCTTAATGTGTCTTTATGTTATGTTTAGCCACGCCAATTAATCTCGAAGCGTGTATATTACGCTTGTGACGCCTCTAAGCCGTTTAGATATGGCGCATCTAAACCATCCACCTGACACTATCCAAATTCTCTTATATACTTTATAAATTGTGGTTAAATCTGAAATTCATATATGCCAAAAATTCATATTATTATTAATAACACAGTAAAAAATGTTGAGCTTTGGTCTAACAGTTTGCAAAATAAAATATTAAAGAGCATTTATCCAAAAATCATCAGTTTTTCTTCAACTTTTTTGATGGTGGTATCTCTGCATGCAATGGATCAGGTTGTGACATTCTCGACGCGCCAAACCTTGTCTTCCTCTGTTGCCCATCTGAAAGTTGGTATGCCTTCTGCACAGTTGGTGCATATAACCTTCTTTGCGCCTTTTTAGTCTTCTGAGAAAGCTTTTCAGAGGATGCATGCATGACTCCCCGAATGTGGATTGACTGCTAGGTACTCCTCATTCAGTTTATCACTGTCCAATTTCTTCTCAAAATCTAAAACTGGTTCTGGTTGCTTATGAGGTTTTCTATGTTGTGGAGTTTCCTGCAGCAAGAGATTAAATTATTATATATATATTCTAAATCCAAGGCGAATTCGTTTTTCATATAAATTATTCGTCTGTCATATGAATTCTCAACAAGAGACAGACAAAAGTCATTTTTCCAACAATGTGATAATGCCAACTTCACTGAAGGTCGCGTCATTTTTCACAGCTGACGCCCATAATAAAATCCGTAACCAAATATCAATTTTCTAATTTACACTGGCATTCATGTTCCATTAGGTGTTAATATATTTCTATCTCGTACTTATTCTTTAATCAAACTGAATACATGATTGATTTACGTAAAACAATTTATATACTTGATTAACAAAGCAAAAGAGCTAAGAAACTAACCTTGTCATCAGAGATGGAACAATTATCTTTCGTCCATGCCACAAAACCATCTTTAGCTTCCCCTAATAACTTAAACTCACCACTTGGTTCCGTTAACACGAATAATGGATCTATGACCTCCAGAATATTGGTAGCATAACAGTGTTCAGGAAGCTCTTGTCGATTTATTTTCTGGTTAGGCACCTTAGGAAAAATACTGCCTCTAGCAACGACGTTTCCCCTAGATCCATTCCAAAAGTCATATTTTGCTTTCTGCGGAGATACGGCATATGAACATCATATAAAAATAAGATGCTAGGATTAGAAATATAGATTTACGAAGAAAAATAATAATTAAAAAAAATACTCCATTAGATGTGTAGTTGCAGGAAATCCTACACTACACCCCTCATATGATTTCATTATTACTCAACTCATTTTTAGGTTTACACTCTTAATTTTATTGATCAATCTTTGAATGTTCTTACAAGAAAAGATAAAGGAATCAAGAAATACCTCTGCTCTAGACTTTCTCTCTCCTATTTACTTGTTTCTTACTCAAAAAGATCTCTCTCCTCTTTACAACTTGAACGACTATTTATAGGGAAATACATAGTGGATGACAGCTAATTTGTATAGTGGATGACAGCTAATTTGTCCTTTATTTTCGGGTATGGTTTGCGACATTCTCGCAACCTTACAAATTTTAATTTCGCAAGCTTTCTAATTTTCGCAGAACTATCACATCTTTCTCGTGATTCTAGCTGACGTCGTTTATCGTATCATTTCTGAAATTTTTCTGCGACGTTGTTGTGTTGTGTGGTTGATAATTTCGATGAGATATTATCGTTGAGAGATTCTGATCATACATCTTGCCTCTTCTCATATCTTTTCTGCGAAATAGAGAATGATGTGAGAAATGCCGCAGCTGTTCTTCTCTTCATATTTTGCATTTATCACACGTATTCTTTCTTTCATCTGTTTCTTGGCACGTCTTTTGTAACCGTTGCTTTTTAACCGCTTATATCTTTCCGTATTAATCGTGTTTATTTTCTCGAGGAAAAATTCCCCCTATATATATTCTTTCTCACTCTCTTTTTCTTTCTTTTTATTTTCTCTGCAACTTCATCGTTCTTCTGCAAATTCCGTTATTGCAACTTTTCTTCTTTCTTCTTCAATCTTTTTAAGTTCTTCTTCATCTTCATACTATTTATTCTGCAGATCTTCATCGTTCGTAATTTTCTTCGAAATAATCTTCCTGCTACTGTTTTCCATGGATTCATCAAGGTTAGTTTTTTTTATGGGTTTTGCTGAAATTGATCTTGTTTATTGCCTTATTTGATGTTGTTTATGTGATTCCCATACTCTTGTTATTTCAGCAAAAGCGCCTCCAACACTAAATTCACAGTTCACAACCCTAATATTCCCAAACCGCAGCATAAGGTTGTTTTGCATAAAAGAAAGTCTGCGAATGAGAAGGTAGTAAGAAACACTATCCTTTTCTAATAACAATATTGTTGCCTCTGTTTCTTATCTGGATTGTAATTCGCAGGGTGATAAGGATGTCAGTAAACCTCTCAAGAAGTCTCGCCACCTTAAAACTGTTCCAACTTCCGTTCCATTCCATTCCACTTACTCATCTCTTCTAAATCTCCTGCGACATCTTCGCAAGATAAACCTTTATCTCTCATTCGCGAAAAAGCTGCCTCAGATTTTATTTCTTCAGCTGACCTTTCAATGATTGAAACCCCCCTTGTTGATCCTTCTATAAATGAAACCTCCTCTCTTCCTATTGAGAATGTTTCTCAACCTTATATCACTGCCAGTTCTCTATCTGAATCTCTTCCTCTTTCGAAAGAAACCGTGGAAGGAATAGATATTGCTTTCAAAGTTTTATCTGAAGTCCTGGACGATGGAAAGAAGTCTTCTATCGATCCTATCAAGTCTAATGTTTGCGAAATTCTGAGAAAGCATTTAGGTTCTGACAGAGATGCTTCGCAGACAGCTTTGGAAATAAAATGTAATGCTCTTCGTCTGGAAAATCAAAAGATTCAGAATGTTTTATTGGATCGTGACAATCTTCGCAAGAAGAATGATGAATTGAGAGGTATGTTTTCTTATCTGTGTCTTCAATTTGCCCTTTTAATGGTTTTATCCTTCCCATATTTAATTATCCTTGAAATCCCTCTTTCGCATGTTAAGCCTTAAACCAGAAACGAATAATGGAGAGATATCAATTTGAATCTGCCGTTGAAGAATCCCGTGTTGATAAAGAAATTTTGATGGATCAATATAACCAATTAGATAATATCGATTCATATTACCTTGATCATATAAGTAATCTTACCAATGCAAATACCCAATTAGTTCAGAGACAAGATTTATTAAGTAATGAAGTATCTCGCCTTTCTTATTCTTTGACTGAAGCTAATTTATGGATGAAAACTTTATCAGATGAGAATAAAACCTTATCTCAAGAGAAGCGAACTTATTTAAATAAGATGGCGATATCTTCGCAACAACTTAGCATTCTTCAGAAAGTATGTGATGACCAAGAGCAATCTCTTCTCTCTTTGAGAAATGAACTTAAAGAAGTAACAAAGTCATCTATCGCTAAAAGAGATACACTCATTCAAGGTAGAATAGCTTTAAGTGTAAAGGCGAATCAACTTAAAGAACAATATTCCAAATTAGAAGAATCTTATTCTTCTCTTGCGAAGAAAAATGCCTTTCTTATTTCCAAAGAGAAAAATCTTCAGTCTCGAATTAAAGGTTTAATTGGAGATAAATTTGATGACGCAATGGACCGTTGGGAGAATAGTTGTCTGTCTTTGATTCAACATCTTATTTCGCAAAAGGAAGGTAGTCATAATAATTTGACTGCCTTAACAATTTTTTCTTTGTCATATCTTTCTGAGTTCTTCATATTAATGAAATTTTGTATTCTACCTTTCGCAGAGTCTGAGAAGAACCTTCATTCCTCCATTTCTGTTCTGGAGGCTAAATATTCCAAAATTCGCAAAGAAAATGCATTGCTCGTTTCTGCCCTTACTGGTTCTCGCGACCGAGTAGAAAGAAGACTTGATTATCTTGCTTATTTTAAGGATATTCAAGATAGGAATCATCAGAGAGCACTTCTTCGTCAAGTTCATCTCCGGGATGAAGTCCTTGTAAATGATATTTTATTGTCCAAATCTCTTCCTACTACATCAATTGGACCTTTGGATGTAAATGATGATGAAGTTCCTCGTCCTGCTGATAGTGATTATGATTATGAAAGTGGGGCAGAGGATAATCTTTTGGAAGGTGAAGAAGAAATTCCTTCTAAGGAAGCATCTGCTGGTGTTAATCAAAATGAGAAAGAAATCCTTCTTGAAGAAGTAATTGCTGGCGATAATCAAGGTGCCAGTCAAGGCGAAGATCAGAACCGAAATAAAGGAGAGGCTTGCGATATTGAGAACATTGGAAAATTATCTTCTTGAATTGTCTTACTTTTATCACTTTTGCGAATAATATTCTTCAACCAACTTTGTAATCAATTTTTCCTTTTAGTATTTTGTTGATGAGAAAGATAATGCTTCTTGTTTATTGATTCCCATACTTGCCTCTCATTATCTTTCTTGCAAAAAATAATCTGTTACGAATACTTACAAAAATTTTGTTTTATCATGTGGTCTTATTTTGCCTTCCTAATTAAAGGTCTTATTATGCCACGTCTTGTCATTGCGACAAAATCGCAGGACGTCCTTGCACTTTCATGCAAAAACCCATTGATATTGCCTTAACTTTTTATTTTGTATTATGGACTCTTCAGGAATGTTGCGACAATATGACAGGCCTAAATATTCTTTCGAAAATAAAGCCCCATGACATTGTCATCTTGCGACGAAATCGCAGGACGTCTTCGCACTTTCATGCGAAAATCCATTGACCTCGTCTTATATTTTTCTTTTGTATTATTGCCTCTTCAGGATTGTTGCACAAATATGACAAGCCTTAATACTCTTGCTAATAGAAAGCCTCATGACATTTGCGTCTTAAGACACTTATCAGCTCCCTAATGGAGGGTGTCGCCCTTATCTTCCCCCCTGGTTGCCCCTTCAAGGAGGCGTACTTCTACCATACAAGGTTAGCTCCTCCCATCTAGTCTTAAAAACAACCAGTTGTTTTTGCAGCCTCTTATCCCTTTTACCTATAGGGCTTATGGTTACGAGACTGCACCCTAAGTGGGGTTTTCTTCGGGCCGAGTGCAGTATAAGCCAAAACTTGTCAAGAATGGCAAGGTACGCTTCAAAATTCCCTGGAACTCTTGACTCAACCGTGTACCTCGGCGCCTTGATCAGATCTGCACTCCTTGGGAGAGTCCTTATTACCTTAGTCTCCCAACCCAAGTCATATGCTTAAGCTGAGAATCCAAGGTGCCTCTCCCGGATGGGCTTTATTGACCCCAAATCTCCATGACTCAGGTTCCGGTGGCGGTTTAGCCTTTCCCTGAGCCATGCAACAGGTACCCCCTAATATGACGTACTTTAGGTCTTACATTTACCTCTTGCGAAATTTTATTCGCGAACTAGGGTGTACGCCATAAAGGTTTGCACCTTTCTTTTATGTCATTGTTCTGTGATTATCTCTGCGAAAATTTCGCACATCATGATCTTGTTTTGATATGAATAATCATGCAATTATTTTTTCAGAATCCATAACTTCTCAAAGCTTCTTACGGATAATATCTTTTTAAATACAACCTGTTCCATGGTCTGTCAAGTCTATGACCAACATCTCTGCCTTCTGGATCCATTAATCTATAAGCTCCTGTTCCAACTATCTCCTTATTGATGTAAGGTTCATCCCATTTTTTCGCTAATTTTCCACCATTTCTCGCTGATATATTGGTGTCTCTCGCAGAACTAAATCTCCTGGTTGGAATTCGCGTACTTTGACACGTTTATTATATTCTCGGGCTAATCTTCGCTGATAATTCTCCATATGTTGTAAAGCTTTTTCTCTTCTTTCTTCTAATTCATCAAGTTTATTTAAGATCAAACCCGCACTAAGATTTTTCTCCCAAGCTTCTCTTTTTGTTGTTGGAATAACAACTTCTGTTGGTAACACCGCTTCAACTCCGTATGTTAAACAAAAAGGTGACATTCCAGTAGCTTCTCTTCTAGTTGTATTATAAGCCCATACTGCATTATGTACTTGTTTGCACCATGCTCTGTGATGTCCTTCCAATTTCTTCTTTAATATATCTGCAATTGTTTTGTTTGTTGCTTCTACCTGCCCATTAGCTTGTGGATACAAAGGAGTAGACTTTCCACATTTTATCTTGAATGCATTAAGTAGCATTTTTATATTATGTCCTTCGAATTGTTTCCCATTATCAGATACCAATTGCGCAGGAATTCCAAATCTGCAAATGATATTTTCGAATATGAATGTAAAGATATCTTTGTCGCGAATATGCTGTACTGCTTTCACTTCTGTCCATTTTGTAAAATAATCTGTTGCGAATATTAAATATCTTCTTTGTCCAGAACCTGGTAAAAATGGTCCCACAATATCTAAGCCCCACTTTCCAAAAGGCCACACACTGGTTGAAGATGATAATGGTGCTCCAGGTGCATGTATTTTCTTTCCATGCCGCTGAAAAATCGTCGCAACGCCTTGATATTTGTTTTGCATCTTCGTGCATGTATGGCCAGTAATAGCCTTGCATTTTTGCTCTATGTGCCAAAGATCTTCCCCCGCTATGATTGCCAGCATCCCCACTATGTAACATTTTTAGCACTTTTTCTCCTTCCTCTCGTGTCAAACATCTGAGTGAAGGTCCGTTAAAGGATTTTCTGTATAGCATCCCATCTCTTAATTCATAATTCGTTGCGCGGATTTTTAACTTGTGTGTTTCTAATCTATTTCTTGGTGTTTCTCCTTTCGCCAAATATGCATGAAGTTCCATTCTCCAGTCTGCGGTATTGTTCATTTGTTCTTCTTCTTCATTGTCTATTATCATCACATCCACTTATTCTTCTTATTTATTGATTGATGGTGATAGAAGTGTTTGTATTTTTATGCACCTCGCAGTTGGATCTGTTATCATGCTTGAGATGAAAGCAAAAGCGTCTGCCAGTCTGTTATCCTTTCTTGAAATGTGCCTCCATTTTATTTTTGGGATTTTCGCTGACAATTCTTCAACGAGCTTCTTGTATTTCTTCAAGGATGGTTCATTTGTAGTATACTCTCCCTTTATTTGGCGAATAACTAGTTGCGAATCACTAGTGATCCTGGCATTTTCTAGTTTCATTTCTATTGCGAATTTTAAGGCATGTATCACAACTTCATATTCCGTTTCGTTATTGGTGGATGTGAATTCTAATCTTCATGAGAAAGCCATCTTCACTCCTTCTGGAGAAATTAAAACAATTCCAACTCCATTTCCTTCTCCATTTGATGATCCATCTACCAATATCTCCCATCTATTTGGTTCTGTTAACAAATCTTTTGGATCTCCGTGTTCTTCTTCTATATCCATCATTTCTTCTACCGCTTCATCTTCTTCTAAAGGAAATTCTGCCAAGAAATCTGCAACAACTTGTGATTTCGGTGAAGATAAAATTTCATATTTGATGTCAAAGTGGCCCACTTGTGCATTCCACCTCTCCACTCTTCCTGATCTTTTAGAATTCTTTATCACTGATTAGATTGGTACTTTTGTTAATACCTTTATCTTGTGCGCTTGAAAATATATGCGGAGCTTAAATGATGCATAAACTAATGCTAAGATTAGCTTCTCAATCTTTGAATAATTCTTCTCGGCAGCATTAAAAGTTTTGCTAATGTAATAGATGGGCTTCTCCACTCCTGCGTCTATTCGCAATAACACAGCACTTAATGCATGCGTCGTCGTTGCAAGATAGATCAATAATTATTCTCCTGATTCTGCTTTTTGTAAAATAGTTGTATTCATAAGATGTTCTTTAATCCCTTGAAAAGCTTTTTCACATTCATCAGTCCATTTAAATTTCACACCCTTTTGAGTATATCGAAAAAAATATTTGCATTTGTCTGATGATCGCGAAATGAATCTCCCCAGCGAAGCTAGAAGTCCATTCAACTTTTGTACATCTTTTATTGTTGCTGGTGTTGGCATGTCATGAACTGCTTGCACTTTTTCTGGATCAACCTGTATTCCTTCCTTTGATACAATGTAGCCTAAAAAATTTCGTGATGCAACTCCAATAGTACACTTCTCAGGATTCAATTTAATGTTATACTGCCGCATTTGTTCAAAAATCTCCCTCAGGTCCTGTACATGGTCTTTAGCTTCTTTACTTTTTACTAACATGTCATACACGTATACTTCTAATATTTTCTGTATCCATTTTGCGAACACCTTCTCTACCATCCTTTGGTATGTCGCTCCCGCATTTCGCAAACCAAATGGCATTTTCGTGTAACAATATAAACCTCTAGGGGGGAAGAAAGCAGTATGTTCTTGATCTTCTTCAGCGAGAGGGATTTGGTTATACCCTTTGTACCCATCTAGAGACGATACTCTATCGTTTCCCGCTACGGATTCCACCATTTAAGGAATATCTGGTAACGGAAAACTATCTTTGGGGCAATCTTTGTTTAAATCAGTGAAATCTATGCAAATCCTGATTCCTTTGTTTTTCTTTGGGACAATGACCATATTCGCTATCCATTCTGGGTATTTAGATTCTCTTATGATTCCCGCATCAAGTATTTTCTGTAGTTCTTCTTCTATTTAAGAATGGTAAGTTGTTGGAATTTTTCTTATTCTCTGTTTAAATGGTCTCACATTTTTTTTAATCTCCAACTTGTGGCATGCAATTGATGGATCTATTCCCGATATCTCATCCATGCTTCCTGCGAAAACATCTTTATATTCTCGCAACAAGTTAACAGTTCTTTCTTCTTCTTCCACATCCATTTTGGTTCCAATTCTCAATATTATAGGTTCTTCTATAGTCCCAACGTTTATTTCTTTTGTTGGTTCTGCGGCAGTGTAACTGGGTTTAGGTTCTCCCATCGGTGTTGGTTCTTTTATTGTTTTCACAGGTCCTTCTCGTTCCTCCGAAATTTCGCTGGGTATTCCTTTGCCTTCTTTTGTCCTTATCATATATACTCTAAATTCTTCTTCTTTCTTTGCTTCTTTTGCCAACTTTCTACGAAATTGTTTCTTTTTTTCTTGTCCTTCATAATGCTTTACTTCGATTTGATGACATAATTTCGCATTATCAACATCTCCTATGATTTCTCCTATTCCATTTGGTGTGGGGAATTTAATACATTGATTTAATGTTGATATTACAGCTTTTATTGCATGTATCCATGGTCTTCCTAACAACATATTATACAGTGATTCCATATCCACCACACATAGTGTTACGTATGTCTCGATCTCTCCAAGTGGAATTCGTACCACTATTTCTCCTTTAGGTTTTGTTGTGGATTTTCCAAAGCCATGAACAAAATATGTTGAACTGGACATTTCTTCATCTTTAAATCCCATTCCCCAGAATGCATTATAAAATATTGTATCCACTGAACTTCCTGTATCGATTAAAGTTCTGTTCAATATCCATTCTCCCTTGGATTTTGTTGTCGTCTCCTTCTCTTTTCGCGTAATAGGCACTGTAACAACCAATGGAGATGTGTGGTTCAAATTTTCTTTTGGTATTTCTGCCACCATGAATGTAATTTTTTGCTTTTCCCAATCTTTCAAGGGTGCTGTCTTTTCTACCGCCATAATCTTCCTTCCTTCAAAATTTCGTTTATATATTATTCCATTGATGTTTTCATGGAATTCATTAACCATCGTTTTTGTTATCATATTACACTCCAATCTTTTGTCATCTTCATTAATTCTAATAATTTTTCTTTTAACTGGTTCACTGGTTTACTTAATCACTTTCTTGATTTGAACAATCTCAACAACAATCTTCAACTTTCGATCTTGAATGTCCCTGTTTCTAGCGCCATTATGTAGTTGCAGGAAAACCTACACTACACCCCTCATATGATTTCATTATTACTTAACTCATTTTTAGGTTTACACTCTTAATTTTATTGATCAATCTTTGAATGTTCTTACAAGAAAAGATAAAGGAATCAAGAATGACCTCTGCTCTAGACTTTCTCTCTCCTATTTACTTGTTTCTTACTCAAAAAGATCTCTCTCCTCTTTACAACTTGAACGACTATTTATAGGGAAATACATAGTGGATGAAAGCTAATTTTTCCTTTATTTTCGGGTATGGTTTGCGACATTCTCGCAACCTTACAAATGTTAATTTCGCAAGCTTTCTAATTTTCGCAGAACTATCACATCTTTCTCGTGATTCTAGATGACTTCGTTTATCGTATCATTTCTGAAATTGTTCTGCGACGTTGTTGTGTTGTGTGGTTGATAATTTCGCTGAGATATTATCGTTGCGAGATTCTGATCCTACAAGATGTCTTAGCCATAGGTTCTTCCATAGATGTGCACGACTTCTCTAGAGATATTGAAGGATTTGGTTGAGAATTACTGGTAGAGTTCTGCATAAGATTAGGAGACTGCTTCTTAGACCATGAATGCGAAGAAACTGATGAATTGAATAAGTAACAAATATACAAGGTTCTCCAAAATATACTAGAGCATCCGTGATTCATATAGTTGATATCATATTTCAGACATATGGTTTAAGATCATGTAACTAGTTTAAGACAACAGACTTACTAATTTTAGCTTTAATCCCGAGTATCCTCCTCGTCATGTCCGATGTGGGAACTTGGATTGTGATATTTCCTCTGTTTGCTTCTCCGAATTTTTCTTCCAGAGGAAATAAAAATAATTTCATTAGTATGCTGGGATAGACAATAAGAACGAAACACAAATTAGAAAAAGCAATGTGTATTCCATACCTTAAATATAGACGATTCTAGTACATACTTAAGGTATTCGTCCCAGTCTTATTGGTCCATTACCGTTTCGTACTTTCTGGGGAAAGTTTTTAGTTTGTCCGGTCTTTCCAGGAAGGGTTTTACATGATTATTGTATAATTTCCTTATGAAGTCCCGCAGCTGAACAGTTAGACGCTTCATGACCGATTGCTTATATTCATGGGGTACCTCATAATGAAACTGCAATAACAACTAATTTATGTTCACCACAGACTCACAGTTCGACAACAAAAACAACGAATTGATAACCGCATATGCATACCAGAATTTCCTCCCACATATTTTGTTTTGTTGTTGCAGGGACTTCCTTCCAACATAAATGTTTTATGCCAACCTTATCACGGGCCAAATAGCCTAGGTAACTACTGAATTCAATTCTATGGCCACCATTAGAATCCACCTCATCATCCCATTGGTCCTCCTCTGGGGGAACGTTGTAATCATCTTCTGCCATGAAAAAAGATGTGTAGGTAAGTGCATCTCAGTTAGGAATTTGAGCTTATTTTGGAAAATATTAGCTAAACCTAACAGGATAAGCTACATGTGTTACACCTCTTTTCTATTATATGAAAAGAAAACAAACATGAACTCATTGATGCATGTAACTTGAGGCTAAAACATCACTGCAACACACAAAATATCCTCATGAATATTGTGTTATCCACAAAGCGAAAGATACCGATTAAACAGTCTTATATAAATTTTTGTTACAAAAGCCAAGAGTACTAAAGCACCACATAATGAATATCCATTTTTAGTTTGAAGATGATAGTCAAATTGGCCAACTAGCAACATGGTATCATTAAAAGTGGCAACTTAAAATGCAGACATTACAGGCTCGCCAAGTAACAGAGACTCAAATGATTAAATATTGAGAAGCCTTATATATATATGATTGACACAACATCGTCCATCAAAGTAGAGTTATATCTAAATCAAACCCAAACACTAACAAAAACCCGAGAAAACAATTAGCATCGTTAAGTTTTGTAAAACCTAACTAACTAGTAAAGCCTAACTAAGTAACATGAAAGAAATATCCTTACCTAATTCTTATAATAGTTCATGCATGTAACTTAAGCCTAAAACAGTATTGTTGTAACAAAATAAAATCACCTCTCATCGTCAATAACTTGTTCTTTGATACAGCCGAATAAAAACCCTAGTCATGCTTTAACTAGTAAACCTATAAGATCTAACATATGATTCCATGAGATCGAACAAAAAATCTAACATCAGTTTAATATTCATTCGATAATGGGTTGTATAAATAATACCAACAACAAAGATCGGGTCTGAAAAGGTAGGTTCCTTGTAAAGATTAGAGATAGTAAAAATAGAATAAAAACCCTAATCATGCTTTAACTAGTAAACATATAAGAAGTAATAGAATAAAAACCCTAATCATGCATTAACTAGTAAACTTATAAGATCTAACATATGATTCCATGAGATCGAATAAAAAATCTAACATCAATTTAATATTCGGTTGTAGAAATAATACCAACAACAAAGATCGAGTCTGAAGAGGTAGGTTCCTTGCAAAGATTAAAGATAGTAGCAGAATTATGATTTCAAAGAGAGAATGAATCGAGTAATAAAAACTGAAAAAGTAGATCGAACTCATCTTTCTTTTTCTTTTTGGAGTTTAACCAAACCATCAGGTGGGAATTGATTTTCCTTTTGAAATCATCCCCCCAGTAAAATTCATTTTCATCGCACGCCAAACAAAAGATTTTTAGTGTTTTTCTTTTTTATTTCCAAATTTTTGATGTGTGACCAATATGGTTAGTTTCCTTTATTTTATGAGAGAATATATCGTAGACAGTTATGATAAAATTGTTTCCCAAAATTTTCGAAATTTAGTTTCCTATCTCTAACCAACTCGAGAAAAGGCCATAGAAAAAAATTACTTTCCTATTTCGAATAATATTTTCCGTAAAATTTTTAACCTGGGTTGTATCCTGTATTATTCTTGGTTTAGGGAGGAAACGTATGAATTATTAGTGGCACCTATGTAGGAAACGTATTCTTCTAATCATACAATATTATTTTTTAATAGGAAAGAATAAATATATTGATAAGCAAGCTTACATATTGTTTTTATCCTGTTGAATTAGAAGATTGATCCATACAGACAGATTATTAAACCAACAAAAGCAAATTGTTTGAGTTCTTGCATACTTTGCTATAGAGTCTGCATTATGATTTGCACCCCTATGGGCATAAGTGCAAACCAAAGAATCAAAATAACTTAATATAACTAATGCATCATGGATTAAATTATATGTTGTCCATTTAACTGATGTAGCCTTCCCATTCACAGCTGTTATAACATTCTGACAATCTCCTTCCAAGTGAATTTTTCGCCATCGCTTACTGTGAGCCCATTGTACTGCTTCTAGAAGAGAATGCGCTTCAGCTTGCTCTAGAGCAATGGCTAGAGATGCACCTCCTCGCAGTCCATGGATGTTTCCTGCAGAATCTCTACAAATCAGTCCCCATCCTGATAATACAGTTTTATCAATATAGGAAGCATCAAAATTCAATTTGTATATATCATCTATAGGAGCCTTCCAGTTATTATCAATTATTCTCAAAGCACTGTTGCTACTAGTTTGCATACTTTTAGCCATTTTCCAGTCCTCAATCTTCCTGGAAATATTGTTTATAACAATGTTACTGTTAAATGGCTTGTTTTCAAAAACTGTATCACATCTAGCCTTCCAGGTTAGCCACAAAATGAAACTGGCACTCTCACACAGACTAAAATCCTTGGGCATACCATTGTTTGCCTTTAGAAAGAAACCACTTATACAATTTTGTAAGTCTAGACCCTGGAGGATAGTAGATAATATAGAGTCTACTGAATCCCATATATGTCTAACATGATGATAATCAAAGAACAGATGTTGAATAGTTTCAGGGTTACCACTACAAATAGCACATCTACTATCTTTATGTTTAGTGAACCTAGCAAGTCTATGTTTAGTAGTAATGCAACCATGTAGGAATTTCCATATAAAATACTGAATTCTGGGAGGTAGCTTATATCTCCAAAAGGATTTCCAGCAGATGTATAAGTTGTTCTTAGTTGGCTTAGTAGATAAGTTTTCATTCAAGATGGCATTGTAAGCAGATTTTATAGTAAACATTCCATTGCTGGAAGGCTCCCATCTCAGCTTATCTTTACCTGCAATAGGAATTCTTATGTCAGTAATCCTTTTAATAGTATCTTCATCAAACAAAGCATTCAAAATATCAGAATTCCAAGACTTAGATTCTTGGTCAATGAGATGATTCACAGTTTTCATATTAAAAGAGCTAAAATGACTATCTGGAGGTCTGTGCATATTTGGAATCCAAGTATCTTTCCAAATTTGCACAGAAGTACCATCACCTATCTCCCATATGTAGTGTCTTTTAATTATATTCAAACTTGTGCATATGCGTTTCCAAATCCAAGACCCCTGTTTGTTCACAATATCAGTTAAAGGATTAACAACATGAAAATATTTTTCCTTCATAATAACAACCCATGGTTCATCTGGATTGGTAATCAATCATACAGTAAGCTACTAAATATAAATAAACTAAACCCATCCATTTTCATGTTCATCATTTCCAGAAAACATAAAAATTCAGCGTGAATCATTCATCACATAAATGTCAACCTATCTATCAGTGTAAAAAGCATGCATCTAGTGCAGTACTTAAAAAATATGTAAACTAAAAGTTCACACATCAAAAACCTTGTTTAAAAAAGCAAAGAACTTGTTAGATGAGCATTTATCCAAAAATCATCAGTTTTTCTTCAACTTTTTTGATGGTGGTGTCTCTGCATGCAATGGATCAGGTTGTGACATTCTCGACGCGCCAAACCTTGTCTTCCTCTGGTGCGCAGCTGAAAGTTGCAATGCCTTCTGCACAGTTGGTACATATAACCTTCCCTGCGCCTTTTTAGTCTTCTGAGAAATCTTTTCAGAGGCTGCATGACTCCCCGAATGTGGATTGACTGCTAGGTGCTCCTCATTCAGTTTTTCACTGTCCAATTTCTTCTCAGAATCTAAAACTCGTTCTGGTTGCTCATGAGGTTTTCCATGATGTGGAGTTTCCTGCAGGAAGAGATTAAATGTATTATATATATATATATATATCCTAAATCCAAGGCGAATTCGTCTGTCGTGTGAATTCTCAACAAGAGACAGACAAAAGTCATTTTTCCAACAATGTAATAAAGCCAACTTCACTGAAGGTCGTGGCATTTTTCACAGCTGACGCCCATAATAAAATCCGTAACCAAATATCAATTTTCAAATTTACACTGGCATTCATGTTCCATTTAGGTGTTAATATATTTCTATCTCGTACTTATTCTTTAATCAAACCGAATACACGATTTATGTAAAACTATTTATATACTTGATTAACAAAGCAAAAGAGCTAAGAAACTAACCTTGTCATCATAGATGGAACAATTATCTTTCGGCCATGCCACAAAACTATCTTTAGCTTCCCCTAATAATTTAAACTCACCACTTGGTTTGGTTAGCACGAACGATGGAACTATAACCTCCTGAATATTGACAACATAACAGTTACTAGGAAGATCTTGTCCATGTATTTTCTGGTTAGGCACCATAGGTAAAATACTGCCTCTAGCAACGACGTTTCCCCTAGATCCATTGCAAAAGTCGTATTTTGCTTTCTACGGAGATACGACATATGAACGTCATATAAAAAGAAGATGCTAGAATTAGCAATATAGATTTACGAAAAATAAATCAAAAAAAACATACTCCATTAGATGTCTTATCCAGATGTTCTGTCGTAGATGTGCACGACTTCTCTAGAGATATTGAAGGATTTGGTTGGGAATTACTGGTAGAGTTCTGCATAAGATTAGGAGACTGCTTCGTAGATCCATCAGAAGGGTTGCTACGTGAAGGAGACTTTCGCAGAGAAGTAATTGGTTGTGAATTAATGGTAAGGTTCTGCATAAGATTAAAAGAGTTATTAGTTACTTTTGAAAGTTACACATGTTTCTATTTTTCTAGGTTCTCTAATTTACACTTGGATCGGTGATTCATATAATTGATAGACTGGTTTATGTATATTCGACTTACAAATCAAACAAGCCAAGCCAAGCAACTAACCTTCTTAGCAGCCTCGGTAAACTGAACACCATACTTTGTCCAAGGAATCGCTTTTCCAAAAGTTTGCCCTAATGTTTCCATACCAGCAAATCGTACGGGTAGACAGAAATTCGGTTTTATTACTTCATCAATCAGGATTTTGTGTCAATCAACCTCCAACCCATCCTTTCCATGTAATTGTTGTTTTCCTGTTAACAAAAAATCTCTACCTCTAGCGAGGACGTTTTCCTTAGACAGCTCGTCAAAAAGGTTGCACCTTCTACCCTGCGGAAATATATGGCATATGAACATCTTCAAGCGAAAAATTCAAAAAAAATTGAGATTTAAAATGCATGTAAAAATAAAACAGATACTGGAGAAACTGCTTTAGTTGTCGTGATCTCAGATTGGCTCCGACTAGGTGGATCTTTTGATGTCACATCCAGAGTATGTTTCCCCGAATTTTGTTGACTTACCTACAGAAGTAGAGTAATATTCCATATTCGGGTGACAAATATGCCAAATTCCACCGTGAATGCGAAGACACGGATGAATAGGTAACAAATATACAAGGTTCTCCAAAATACACCCTAGCATCCGTGATTCATATAGTAGTTGATAGCATATTTCAGACTCATATGGTCTTAAGATCATGTAACTGGTTTAAAACACATACCTTCGGAACTTTTTCAGATATTGGGATACGAGACTGGATTCCGTTGAGTAGATCCGGTGATTTCACAGCCTCAGAATGTTTTGGTTGACTTACCTGCATCAGAAAATTGAAATGAAAGTTGTACCTTGTTTTTGCAGTGAAACCATTTAAGCAAAATTCACAACTGACTCACAATCAAATAGCTAACCACATATCTCGTTCTATAAGATTCTCTAAAATATACACTAACGTCCGTGATTCATATAGCTGATAACATATTCGTCTCTTATATCAAACAAGATATATATATAAAACCGGTTTGTGTAAAAACATATCCAATGAGTTAATAAAGCAAACAAGCATAGCAACCAACCTTTTGATCCAAGATGGTTTGATTTGATGGCCAACAAATTTCAGCATCACCAACATCTTTTAAAGTTTTTATCCCAGAAGATGTGCCAATGGTAATTTGATGGTTTCATTTAGTACTTCACTACCCATGACACTATAGCATGTAACCTCACCCGTCATTCCTGACTTCATTTTATAAGATACCTTCTTTGAAGAGTAAGCTCTACCAATGGCAACAATGTTGTCCTTTTCTCCAAACCAAAGTTTGCATCCTGTGCCCTGCAGAAACACAAGGCGCATGAGAGATAGTAAATGGAAGATTCAAAATTTAAACGCGTTGGAAAACCATACATCAATGCTAACTTTTTCAGATGGCACATTCTGAGATTCCCCAGTGGATGAAGGAGACGAAGACTTCTTTTTTGATACAAAAGACGGTTGGGATTCAGTAGAAACAGTCGGCGTTTTAGTACAAGGAGAGACCCGCTTCTCGGACCCTTTGGTGCTTTCAAATGACTTACGCGGACCGGATTTCCCATGTTTTTTTTTGAAGTTGCTTAACTGATTCTGGACCTATGTTATTCTTAGATCGATTGGAGGCGTTGATAGGTCCTGCATCCTGTGACTGTAGTTGAACACATTGTTTGAAAAAATCAGATATTGTCTGCCAATTTTTTCAAAAAATTACACAATCTAATCAAAACTCGGTTCACTTACCTCTCCTCCAGACTTGCTGATACTGTTGCCCACAATTTTCGCAATGTCGACTCCTTGAGATAACAAGTTATCTGTCAATCTCTGATACGCATTTTTAGTAGACTCTAATTCTTTCTCCTTAGCTTTCAGCTTTTCACGCAGTTCATCGTTCTCTTTCGAGTGTCTTGGTTTTCTTCCATTTGGAAAGTAAAGGGTTGTCGTCACTCCAAAGCCATCCCTCTTGACACGTCCACCCTTATCCGGGCCGATCGCAACTGTTAGGGAATCCTCGTTATGACCAACCATTAGAGTTCCCTCTCGAATCATCTTTCGCTTCTCTTCCTGTTCAAATAATGTGTTAAATTCTGATTTAAACCTTGCACAATTACTGTGCACTTACTTTGGTTAAAAACATGAGGACTGTAAAGTTTTTGTTTTCTCACAACTTCAGATGTCTTCTTCCTGACAAACTCGTCGGGAACAATTCCGTCTTTGTTTTCTCGTGCTCTTTCCCACATGAAGCACCGGTCTTCAAGATCTTCTTCGGCAATATTTCCGCTTTGGACCTAGTAGTTACCAGAAACAAGTAAGGATTTACATCCGCACAGATATTAACTGTGTAAAACAGAAAACCTATTCCAAAGCGTCTAATGTGATAAAATTACAGATTGGTGTAAGAGTACACATCCCTTTATCGTTTTAAGTTTCTGCATATATGAGACATGCAACACGACATACAAAACAGAAGTATCTGATATGGCCGGTTTTACTGTGCAGTGTATAATAAATAAGACAACTGACTTACTAATTTTAGTTTTAATCCCGAGTATCCTCCTCGTCCCGTCCGATGTGGGAACTTGGATTGTGATATTGCCTTTTTTCCCCTCTCCGAATTTTTCTTGCAGAGGAAATAAAAATAATTTCATTAGTATGCTGGGATAGACAATAAGAACGAAACACAAAATCATAAAAAGCAATGTGTATTCCATACCTTAAATATAGCCGATTTTAGTACATGATTAAGGTAATTGTCCCAGTTCTCTTGGTCCATTATCGTTTCGTACTTTTTGGGGAAAGTTCTTAGTTTGCGCGGCATTTCCAGGAAGGGTTTTACATGATTGTTGTACAATTTCCTTCTGAAGTCCCGCAGCTGAACAGGTAGACGCTTCATGACCGTTTGCTTATATTCATGGGGCACCTCATAATAAAACTGCAATAACAACTAATTTATGTTCATCACAGACTCACAGTTCGACAACAAAAACGACGAATTGATAACCGCATATGCATACCAGAATTTTCTCCCACATATTTTCTTTTGTTGTTGAAGGGACTTCCTTCCAACATAAATGTTTTATGCCAACCATATCACGGACCAAATACCCTAGGAAAATACTGAATTCAATTCTATGGTTACCAATAGGCCGGAACATTTTGTCAAATTCAATATCCCTTCTTTTGGCATCTTTTATCGAGAAGTCTCTATGCAGCTTCAACATTCTTGTCATTCCCCTCTCTTTTATGATTACTTCTGTAGAGTCTTCTTGTTATGGCTGCTTTTCTGCTTCTGGAGCATTTTCCAATTCTTTTTCTTCTAACACCTCCAAATCATCATTTTCAGAATCTTCTGACTCTGGAAATAACCGAGGCAACATATGAAACCATGTGATGTTTAAGTAGAAACAAGTAAGTACAAGGTTTAGCACATTACATGTTAAGTCTTCAAATCTAGCAGTGTGGAGCATATCTCCACCATCATCGTCATCTGATTGTACAATGTCATCATGACTCTCATCTAAATCCACCGTTTCTTCATCAGAATCCCCCTCAACATTTGATTCCCTCCATTGGTCGTAATCATCATCTTCTGCCATGACAAAAGCTGTGTTAGGTACGTGCATCTCATTTAGGAATTTGAGCTTATTTTGGAAAATATTAGCTAAACCTAACATGATAGGCAACATGTGTTACACCTATTTTCTATTATATGAAAATAAAACAAACATGAACTCAGTGATGCATGTAACTTGAGGCTAAAACATCACTGCAACACACAAAATCTCCTCATGATTATTGTGTTATCCACAAAGCGAAAGGTACCGGTTAAACGGTCTTATATAACTTTTTGTTACAAAAGCCAAGAGCACTAAAGCACCAGATAATGATTATCCATTTTTACCTTGAAGATATAGTCAAATTGGCAAACCAGCAACATGGTATTATTAAAAGTGGCAACTTAAAATACAGACGTTACAAGCTCGCCAAGTAACAAAGACTCAAATGGTTAAATCTTGAGAAGCCTTGTATATAAATATGATTGACAAAAAATCGTCGATCAAAGTAGAGTTATTAACTCTCAATCAAAATCCAACCCAAACAATAACAAAAACCCTAGAAAAAATTAGCATCGTTAAGTTTTTTTTTATTTTTTTATTTTGTAAAACCTAACTAACTAGTAAAGCCTAACTAAGTAACATGAAAGAAAGATCCTTAACTAAATCTTATAATAATTCATGCATGTAACTTAAGCCTAATATATTATTGTTGTAACAAAATGAAATCACATCTCATCGTACAACGCGTGATTGTCATTAACTTGTTCTTTGATACACCCGAATAAAAACCCTAATCATGCTTTAACAAGTAAACCTATAAGATCTAACATCTGATTCCATGAGATCAAACAAAAAATCTAACATAAATTTAATATTCATTCGATAATGGGTTGTATAAATAATACCAACAACAAAGATCGAGTCTGAAGAGGTAAGTTCCTTGTAAAGATTAGAGACGATGGTAGTAGAATTATGATTTCATAGAGAGAATGAATCGAGTAATAAAAACTGAAAAAGTAGATCGAACTCATCTTTCCTTTTCTTTTTGGAATTTAACCAAACCATCAGGCGGGAATTGATTTTCCTTTTTAAATCATCCCGCCCAGTAAAATCCACTTTCATCACCCGCCAAACAAAAGATTTTTGGTGTTTTTCTTTTTTTTTTTTTATTTCCAAATTTTTGATGTGTAACCAATATGGTTAGTTTCCTTATTTTATGAGAGAATATATCGTAGACAGTTATGATAAAATTGTTTCCCAAAATTTTCGAAATTTTGTTTCCAATCTCTAACCAACTCGAGAAGAGGCTATAGAAAAAAAGTACTTTCCTATTTCGAATAATATTTACCTTAATAATTTTAAGCTGTGTTGTCTCCTGTATTATTCTTGGTTTAGGGAGGAAACGTATGAATTATTAGTGGAACCTATGTAGGAAACGTATTATTCTAATCATACAGTAAGCTAGTAAAGATAAATAAACTAAACCCATCCATTTTCATGTTCATCATTTCCAGAAAACATAAAGTTCAACGTGAATCATTCATCACATAAATGTCAACCTATCTATCAGCGTAAAAAGCCTCCATCTAGTGCAGTACTTAAAAAATAAACAAAACCACCACTGAAAACAAAATGGTCATCAAAAACCCTGTTTAAAAAGCAAATAACTTGTTAGATGAGTCTGGTTCTTTGTCAGATTAGTCTGGTTCCTCATCCTCATCCAATTCCACGCAAAGATCATTATCATTAACATAGTCGTATAGCAGTACTTTACTTTCAATAGCACTTTACTTGTTCAAACTCGTATTTTTGTTAAAAGTATTGGCAAGGAGATAATAAATCAGACCTAAAGTGATAAATTGATTCTTATTGCTTACAGGGGGGGGGGGGGAACTGTATTTTTCTACATTTCCTCCGTTCTTTTCGCTAATTATATTTATTTTTCCAAAAGATTGCACACCTCATAAATAAATAAATTTGCATTCTGTAAACTCTATGAACTTGTAAATAATTATCTGATTTATTTCATGATTCCAATACCTAAATAATAAAAGAATTCATAAGCATCACCTTCTTCTAAATGACAAAATTAGCAAACGAAACAAGAAACGAAAACAACTTTCAAAGCGTCCACAAAATGAAATCGATAAATCAAACCATATCATCAAAAAAAAAAATATCAAATGAACCATCCCCCATCTTCAAACAATTCTTCTTGAAATGCTGAGGTGAACCTGATCACTCCAACCAGCAGGCTTGGGAGCCTTGTCATCCTCAGATTTGTCATTTTCTGCTTCATCAGGCTCCACATGCTTGTTAAGGTCATGCTTGTTAACTTTTGGATTATCTGCCATATCCGGAATATCGGGACGATCTTCATCAATAATTTAAATAATAGAAGCAAGTGCATCATCATTTACAGTAGGAACATCATCATAAGCAGGAACATCAGCATCCTGAATGCTACTGATTACAGCGTCCAGAGGAACACCAGGAATAACATCAACATAAATAGGAACATCATCATTGTCAACACTACTGACAACAGAACTAATTACAGCGTCGAGAGGAACACCAGGAACAGTAGTTATTCCGTCCACAGTAATGATAATCCTCAATTTACGAGGAACAACCATCAGTCGAGGACATTTTTGGATCCTCTCTTCAGTTTCATCTCTACAGTCCCTCTTAGCATAACTCATTTTTTCCTCTTAATACTCTATGTTAATTTTTTCTATGCTTGGTGTAATTTATATATACTTCTAAGGAAAACTCTAATTTCTTAGGTTTTCCATCATTATCTTCAATCACTTATTCTTTGGTATTTACATCGAATATTCTATCAATATAAGGAGATATGGAATGAATATTTTCATGTTTATATAATTTCCTTTTTAGTCTAATATACATAACGGACATAACAAACTAAAATAAATTATGATCTCATGAGATATATGGAATGAATATTTTCATATTTATCTAATTTCCTTTTAAATTTAATTACTTAGGTTGGTTGGGGTGGCCCGGCTGGCTGGACCATAGGTGTAACACAAAAAAAGGAAAAAACCAAATGTTGGCTAGTTAAACAATGACCCAACATTTAGCGGCAACACTTTCATGTTGATGCACGAAATTGAACATTTCAACATAGAAAAAAATCCAAACACCAAAACAAAAACAAAAAAATACAAGGAAAAAAAAAAGCAACATAAATAACCCAAGGAATAAATTGTACATTTCAGCATAGAAAAAAATCCAAATACCAAAAAAAAAAAAAAACTGCAAGAAAAAAAGCTACATAGATAAGCCTAGGAATGTGTTAGTGGCATGGACATCATGAGTACACGTTTCCGATTGTCCACCAAAATTCTTCAACGAGACAACGCTCCTCATGTGAGGAATAATTGCAACCTTTGTTTCCCATGGTGGTGCGCCCCAAATTTCCGTCCAAGTTCTGGTGAGTGTATTGTAACGCAATAAACACCTATTCTTCCAAAATAAGAGTTCCTTGTTATTTATAAAGGCTATCGGGTTATGAGTCGGCCATTCATCCTCTTTAAAGAAAATGTTTATCTCATAATTCCAATTCCATTCCCCGCCAGGTGCCCATGTATGAATATTTTCTTTGAAAATGGGAGCCCAAAAATCTATCCGGGGACGATCAATTCCCTCATGAATGTAGTAAAATAAAATGCGAACTACGAACATGACCATCCCAAGTGATGGGTAAGTATTTATCCAAAATTCACTCCCATGAATATGATGCGAGGGTGGTAAATGTTGATGGAACGTCTCAGTGTCCAAATTGAAAGATATTATGCCAATATCTTGCTGAAAACAATCTATCCAAAAAATACAACCGTGTGCGTACACACCTGAACTCCGAAAAGTATAAGGAATCTCCCATGCTATGTTCCTACATCCCCTCTTGTCTCCTAAAGTGTGTATTTGGACTTTACCATCCATGTGAATTCGAACTACCTTGTACTCATTGGTACGTTGACAGTATCTGAAACCCCCAATTACGTTGTATCGTGGATACCATGAAAGTACTTGATCCGTTGCAATTGGGATGCATAGTTGTGGCAGATGGAGGTGGTCACCAATTTCTGGATTCATAATATATACAGGATCTTGTATGACGTGGTGTGAAACATAAAAACAAACCAGACCATTGCAAGATCCAACTATTGGGTGCAACATAGTCCAATCATCATGGGTTCCATCATTCGGGGCATCATGATTGTTGGATGTTACGATCGGGCTGAAATCTTCCTCTCTATAAAAGAGTTGGGTAACTTTATCTTTCCCCATTCTTGGTGTGACACCAACAAGGAATCCAATTCTTTTGTCCCCAAGGATAGTATTCCATTCTTTGCATACACATTTGCTTGCTAAAACGATTTCTGTAGTTTGGAGGCGCTGAAGTATCTCGGTAGTTAATTCCGGCAACATATCCAACACTATTATACTGATGAAAGATTATAAAAAAAAAAAAATTACAAGCTTTTAGGATTTTCTTATTTTGAATGCTACAAGCAAATACGAGTATAAAGCTTATATATATATATATACATCCAATATACCTGTTGGCGAATGGTCGCGTCAGTCTAGGACGTTTTTGGATCCTCTCGTCAATTTCATATCAACAATCCCTCTTAATACTCTATGTTAGTTTTTTTCTATGATTGGTATAGTTTGAAAACTCTAATTTCTTAGGTTTTCCATCATTATCTTAAATTACGATTCTTTGGTATTTACACCGAATATTTCAATTTCCATATTACTAAAAAATGAGATATTGTAGCAGTATAATGAGATATGGAATGAATATTTTCATGTTTATCTAATTTCCTTTTTAATCTAATATATACATTCCGAACATAAACTACAATAAATCATGATCTCTTAGGAAATACCCAAATAATTTTTCTACTCTTCGACTAATTACCTAGGTGGGTTGGGGTGGCCCGGATGACTGGACCATAGGTGTAACGCAAAAAAAGGAAAAAAACCAAAGGTTGTCTACTTAAACAATGACCTAAACTAAATTGTACATTTCAATATAGAAAATAATCCAAACACCAAAAAAAAAACACACAACTACAAGAGAAAAAAAAGCTACATACCCAAGGAATAAATTGTACATAGGAAAAAAATCCAAATACAAATAAATAAAAAAACAACACAACTACAAGAAAAAAAAGCTACATAGATAACCCAAGGAATGTATTAGTGGCATGGACATCATGAGTACATGTTTCCGATTGTCCACCAAAATTCTTCAACGAGACAACGCTCCTCATATGAGGAATAATTGCAACCTTGTTTCTTTCCCACAGTTGTGTCCCCCAAATTTCCGTCCAAGTTCTGGTGAGTGCATTGTAACGCAATAAACGCCCATTCTGCCACAATAGGAGGTCCTTGTTTTTTTTCCAAAAGCTATCGGGTAATAGGACGGCCACCCTTCATCCTCATCCTTTTCCAAGAAAATGCTTATCTTATGATTCCAATTCCATTCCCCTACAGGTGCCCATGTATGAATACTTTTTTTGGAAATGGGTGCCCAGAAATCTATCCAGGGCTGATTAATCCCCTCATCACAGCCGGCCTCATGGATGTAGTAAAATAAAAGGCGAACTCCAAACATAACCATCCCAACTGATGGGAATTCACTCCTAGGAATATGATGCGGGGGTCGCGAATGTTGATGAAATGTCTCAGTGTCCAAATTGAAAGAAACTATGCCACTATCCCACTGACAACAATCCTTCCAAAAAATACAACCATGTGCGTACACACCTGAACTCCGGAAAATATAAGGAATCTCCCATGCTATGTTCCTCCATCCTTTCTTGTCTCCTAGACTGTGTATTTGAACTTTACCATCCATGTGAATTCGAACTACCTTGTACTCATCGGTACGTTGACAGTATCTGAAACCCCCAATTACAGGATACCAAGAAAGTACTTGATCTCGTGCAATAATTGGGATGCATAGTTGTGGAAGATGTAGGTGGTCACCAGTTTCTGGATTCATAACATATACAGGATCTTGTATGTCGTGGTGTGAAGCATAAAAACAGACCAGACCATTGCAAGATCCAACTATTGGGTGCAACTTAGTCAAATCTTCATTGGTTCCATCATTCGGGGCGTCGTGATTGTTGGTTGTTACGATCGGGATGAAATCTTCCTCTCTATAAAAGAGTTGAGTAACTTCTTTCCCTATTCTTGGTGTGACACCAAAAATGAGTCCAATTCTTTTGTCCCCGAGGATAGTATTCCACTCTTTGGAAACACATTTGCTTGCTAAAATGCTTTCTGCAGTTTGGAGGTGTTGTAGTATCTCGGTAGTTAATTCCGGCAACATATCCATCACTATTATACTGATAAAAGATTATCAATTTTTTTTTAAAGCATTTAAGATTTTCTTAATATTGTAGAATGCTACAAGCAGATACGAGTAATGCTTATATAGACATCCAATACACCTGTTGGCAAATGGTTGCGTCCTTGATGAGCAGACATTATTTGAAAGGTCGCGTCTTTAGTGAGCAGACAAGTAACACATATTTGCATGTTTTATCTTTGAAAGGTCGCGTCCTTAATGAGCAGGCAAGTAAAGCATATTTTCCCGTTTTATCTTATAAGCGGTTATAGCTTAAACCTATAACTGAATTTTTATTTAAAAGGAAACAAAATCTAAAGGATAACCATTACGTCATGAAGTAGGTATGAAAAGACACCAATTCACTAATGCTGACCTCCTGGAATTAGAATACCCGTCACGACAACATATTAATATTTACAATGTCATTGGTTGATAATATAAAACAGGAACTATCCATAAAATACAAAATGTGAATTTATCACTACAAATATGGGCTAATGGTAGCATAATTTATGTATCTCTCTTTTTGCCCATTTATGTTCTGGTTTTGTATTTTGGTGTCAAACACCAGTTTCAAACCAATAATTCGTCTACAAAAAGAATCTCGATTAGTCACAAAATCTTTTTCATTTGTGTGCATTTTAAAGAATATCATCATTGATTTGTCTATCAATCACTTATACCATTTTCATCTCAAATTCTAACTTCTTTTTACATTTTTCTTTTCCCCTCTCGGATTTTATTATAATTGTTGAAGAATAAACCAAGATACTATGAAGAATAAACCAATATGGTTGAGTCAACTGGTACAGTTGACATGAAGAGTAAACCAATATGGTTGAGTCAACTGGTACAGTTGACATGAAGTGAATGGATCAACAACTCTTGTTGACATGGTACGGTTTATAGAAGTTTATTTGGGTTGCAAGTATTACTGGTTTTAAGAGTTTATTTACGTGAGAATTGTCTAGAAGTTTCTTTGTTAGAGTTTGATTATGTTTGGAAAGTTATTTTTCTTGAGAGTCAAGTTTTTTACTCATATAAATAGGTTGTTGAGCCATGAGTCGAAATACATCAATCAAGAGAAGTTTGTTTGAGTTTTAGTTCTGTGTTCCATTCATCAAGTCTTTCATATCAGATTTTCTACAATAATGAACACATAAAAGTCTCCCTATAGATTCACAAAATTTATAACTATAAATACAACTGGAATACAGAAATGCCTCCTTATATACCAAATTGACCACCATAAAAGAAAATCCCCCTCTAAATTAGTCGGGAATATGTTTAAAAGCATTAACTCCATTAAATAAAATACCAACCATTATTACCCAAAATAAGACCAACTCTGATTCTTCAGATTTCAAAAACAACTTTTAGTCCAAACAAGATACGAAAAAAAAATCAAAGATGAGAAATAGTACTTTAAAAAATATATAGTATATATATATTGAACACCAAACTACATTACTCTAATCAAAACAAAAACAAAAACAAAAACAAAAGCACTACACTCGGAATATGTTTGTGGCATGGTCATCGTCAGTACATGTTTCCGATTGTCCTCCAAAATTCCTCAGCGAGACGGCACTCCTCATGTGAGGAATAACTCTAACCTTTGCCCACCTTATCTCCGCAATTTCAGTCAAAGTTCTGGTGAGTTTATTATAACGCGCTAAACAGCGGTTGTTTTGCAATAGGACGTCGTTGTTATTTCCCAAGGCTATAAGCTTATAAGGAGGACACCATAGATTCGAAGGCTCTTCCAAGACAATGCTCCTATTAAGTTCCCAATTCCATTCTACACCGGGTTCCCGTGCATGAATATCATTATCCGAAATGGGTTCCCAAAAATCAATCCGGAGATCATAAATATCGTGAATGTTGTAAATAGAAGGCGAACTCCAGACAAGATCATTCCAAGTTTTGGAGTACTGAAACCACCATTCTCATAAATATGATGCGGGGGTGGCGAATGTGACTGGAATGTCTCATTGTCCAAATTGAAAGATACTATCTGAATATTGTCATAAAAATAATAATTTATTCAAAAAATACAACCATGTGCGTACACACCTAAATCCCAAAAAGTAAAAGGAAAATATCCGATGTTCCTCCATCCCCTGTTGTTGCCTAGAGTGTGTACGTCCAGTTTAGCGTCCACTTGAATTCGAACTACTTTGTATTCACCGGTAAGCTGACATAGCCAAACCCCCCTACGACGGATCGTGGATCCCAACTAATTTGTGACGTTGGTGTTGGATCGCATATTTGTGGCAGATGGAGGTGCTCACCCATTGTTGGATTCATAATATGGATAAGATCTTGTATGCCGTGGTGTGAAACATAAAAACATACCAGACCATTACAAGATCCAACGATTGGGTGTGACATGTTTTCATCATATGATCGGATAATATTCCAGGTACCATTATTTCCAAATAACATCTGATAGAAATCTCCCATCATCGTGTAGTAATCTTCCTCCTCAATTTGTTCTTTGTAGAAGAGTTGCGTAACTTTTTCTTCTGTCACTTTTTGAGTGAAACCGAAAAGGAGTCCAATTCTTTTGTCTGCAAGGACAGAATTCCACTCTTTGCATACACATTTGCTTGCCAAAATACCTTCTGTACTTGGGAGGAGGTGTAGTATCTCGGGAGTTAAATCCGACAACATTTCCGTTACTATTACTGGTGAAATATATTTTTTTTAATGTAGAAGTATTTAGGATTTCGTTTTTGTTGAATGCTTATATAGACATCCAATGGATGCAATATGTGTCCCAAACACAACACACCTGTTGGAATTTTCATGTCTTTTGGTGTTTCAAAATCTATTCGGTTAATGTGAAGCGTAATACGAAGGGGTGCGAACCGTTACACCGTTTGGCCAATGGTCGCATCCTTAATCAGCATGCCTTATTTAAAAATCCATGATCCAAACAAGAAATGGATATTTTCACGTGTTTATATGAGATTTATTCCAGTTTATCAACATTCTATTTATGTGTCCATTGCAAATTTAAAAATTAGGGTTATGACCATAGTATATTAATCTTTTGAAGACAAGAAATTAGGGTTATGACCATAGTATATTAATCTTTTGAATAAAAAAAATGATCCCAATATATATTGCTATTGCCAATCATGTATAGCTGTAATTTATGCTGTTGACCAATATACGAAAGCCAAAAGAGAATTTGGGCATGCTTATAGCGCTTGGCTGGACGGAATTGTTGCGCATGGCTTTGAGTAGGTGTGAATTACCGAGGGAATTACACCAAAAATAGAAATTTGTTCAGAGAAGATTAGGCATGGCGAATCATGGAGAGAGATACTTCAGATGCCTACATATTTGGCAAGAGTTTAGCCAAGGCATGCACATTAGCGAAGAGTACATGATTATGATCTACTGTAAGATAAAGCATATATGTACTAAATCAACATGGTTGTGTTTACGCAATTTTTTAGTGCTATTTTTCCTTATTTAGATAAATCATACTATATACTAAAATCAATGTGGTGTTGTACGCGTATATGAGAATATATTTATCAATATGGAAACTGTTATATTTTGTTTATTTGAGTGTGATATGCGAAATACAACTAAATTAGGTAATTGGAGATAATGCTCCTAACCTAGAAAAAATTAGGGTTTTTTCAATATATATATATATATACCACACCAGCATAAAAGATAGATTGATATATTAGAGGAAGAAAATGAGTTCAAATAAGAGGATTAAAACAACTCCAACGATAGTAATGGCTGTACCTACAAAGATAAGGATCACCATAACTATTCATGGCGTGTGTAAGGTTCCTGGCATGACACTGTTAGCTGAAGTTCAAGATCACGTGGACAATCTTACTCTTCCTGCTTATGCTTCTGTTGAAATGGATGGTGTCCATGCTCCCATTCCTTCGAATGAGCCTGTTGGTGAAACTGTGTCTGGCGCACCAGAAATACCCAGGGAGACACCTCTAGAGCAACAGGTACTTGAAGTTCCAGCACAGCCGGCTAATGCTGCGACACGAGTACCAGATCCAGATGCGATGATTTTAGTTGAGCAGATAATCAAAGAAACTTTTGAATAATGTGGTTTTTGTTTTTAGAAATTTTTTTATTTTAATTAATTATTTTTTAAAATATTGAGGATGTTGGTATTATTTTGCTTGGTTTAGTTTTATAAAAATATCGGTTCTTTAAATTCTTTGCTTGATATTTGTTTGTTAATCAGTCATTTGTAATTAACTCGTTGAGTCAACACAATTCAGTGGTCAGAATATATTCTAGATTATAATTAGATGTGTATATGCCTCCACCAGCACCAAGTAGTTTTGTGGGTCAGTGGAATCATGTAGGTTTCACCGGACTCAATCTTGAGTCAAGTTATTACGGCTTTGACAGATGATCTACTGCTTGTTATACCTTTTGTTAATAAACTTAGACTCAGTTATAGTGTTTGGATGTAGGATATTGTTACCATTAGTGAATCAAGATTGTAGTATGTTTTGAGAAGCAGTTTCTGCACTTTAGATGAAAAGCGTCTAGAATTAGGATTAGTACCTTACCTTGTACCAGGATTCTAGTTCTGGATAGAATTCAGATAATGCTTTAGTAAATTCATAGATCATATAATACATTTCAACATACCATAGTTTAACATACCATTGTTCCTTCCATTAGAAATCACAAAGACATCTCCAGCATACCAAATGTAACCCACTATATTCAAATCAACACAAAAAGGAATCGTAATTGCAATTCCATTAACCAGATTTACAAATACTAGTCAAACCCACCATATTTACAAAAAGACCCTAATTCCTAAGTAGTTCCATTACAGATTAACTAGTCTGTAATTCCCTCAAACTTCTGATAGATTAACTATTCATACCAAGAAAAACTAGACTGTTACCCCCCCCCCTGCAAACACACACCTTAATTACAAACAAACTAAAACTGTTACCCCCTGCAAAACACCTTAAAACCATTAAACCTTAAAACTTTTAACACCTTAACACCTTAAAACTGTTAGCAGTTACCATCTGCATAACAGTATCAAAAAAAGCCCACCTGTTCCAAAAAAAGAAAAATATCCGAATAACAACATAACCACAAGAAAACATCTGTTAGCAGATTCAACAATATGAGGAAAATCATCAATGAGCAAAATGATCAGCAAACACCTACAAGATTTCTTTGAATTTTCACGAAGAAGCTCTTAGTCCGATTTCACAAAATCGAAGCTTTCCCATCGAAATCTTGTTGATGTTCCAGGGATGATTATTCAGAATCATCACCGTTGTTCTCATTACTCTGTTGACTGCTATCGTCGTCGTTGTCGATGCCCATGTCATGATCGCTGTAATCATTGTTATACTGAATGCATGTTTTAGTTGCACTTCCATAACCTTTATCACCTGCATCTTCACTTCCTTCATCATCTTCATTCTCTTCCTCCAAATCTCCAACCTCAACTGGTTCACCATTCTCATCAACACCATCAATTGTTTCTCCATCAGAATCAACATTCAATCTCTCATTCATGGTTCTTGCAAAAAGCCTAGGGATTGCTTTTTCTGCTAAGAACCTTTCATACCATGCATCCTCAATCTTCTTTTCTCTCTTCCTCCTTTGTTTCTCTGTCTCAGAATTTCTCTCATGATCATCACTTCTCTCAAAATCATTCTCTTTCTCTTCAGAATCACTTGAGGTTGCACTACGGGTCTTTCTCCAAACAAATCTGCTCCTTCTCCCCTCATATCTCTCCTCTATTTCTTTGGCTTTCCTCACATCTCTTGCAATTCTCTTCCTCTTCCATTGTTCATACAGTGGAGCATTTTCCTGACAAACTCTTTCGAACTCAATCAAACGATTTCTCTCATCAATCTCTTGCTGCACAAAATCCATCAAATTATCCAACTCTCTAGTAGAGAGAGTCTTGGCAACTTTCTTGGCGAACTTAAAAGGTGCAGAAGGCTGATTATCTCCGTTAGCATTGTTTCCTCCTAGATCACCCATTATCTCTAATCTATGTTTTCTTTTCTTAATTTCCTTGCCTAATTTAGGATGATTTTGTGTGTTTTGGAAATTCTCTGTTTAATTTCCTTTTGTAGAGAAGATGACATTAATAGTCATTTAAGGCATTCGGTGGAACGTCTAGTCCCTTAGCAATTCACGCCTATTCAAAGGCATGCGCAACAAGTCCTAAACCCATCATAATAACTCCTGCACACCAACATTGCTAATGGGAGTGTACCAAATTAGCGGGTGGTGGGTTCAAAAATCATAAGAGAAAATTGGTTTTTCCTTGGGGCTGGTGCGCCCCCACTAATTTGGTACACCCCCATTAGCCTAATTGCAGACTCTTTCGATGGTCAATATCTAATAAATCTGCCACTAAGGGGTTGATAGACAGTTCAAACAAGCACTAATTATCATATTTGATTTTTTGGTAGATACTGCAGCGCCAGCACCTGTTGAGGGACATGATGTGTCTCTGGTGTACTGCATCTTGAATGGCAATGTTCACACCTGAAATGGCTTAACATTGATGAGATTTGTTAGGTGTACAAAAAATGGTCAAACATAGTTAGGTGTACAAAAAATGGTCAAACATAAGGTCAAATACCAAATAAAATCAGCACAATGGTCAAACATAAGGTCAAATAACAAATAAAATCAGCACACTTGTGTATATTTGGCATAATTATTTGATTTGATAATTAGTTAACAGATGGGCCATATCTTGAACTGCAACATGGTTTGGTTCAGGCATCATGCCATATCTCAATACCCTGGTCCCTGAGTCCTGACCAAAAACAAAATAGGTCAAGCAAAATCAAATCAGCACTGTGCCACATAATGCCTAAATTTTAAAGAAAAATAAAAAAGGTCCAAAGAGTTTCGAACCTCCAACTTAAAATAACTAAAATGAACCATTGTTCCTCAATAACCCTTTGGTTTCCTTGTTAATCCCTTTGGTTTCCCTGTTTATTCTCTCTCTGGAATGAATAAACTATATTCTTGTAGGGTCACGGCTATTTCCAAGAGAAAGCTTTAATCGAACACGTACCCTAGTCTAATTGGCACATATTCTAACCCACAATGTCATAATGACATGATAAACCTAGGTAAAATGGCATTTTGGTTAATCAAAGTAGAATTTTTTTTTATTTCCTTCTCTTACTTGCGCTAGAGAAAGACTGGAAGAGGCGAAATAGAGAAACCCTAGGTAAGGGATTCTTTCCTTCTCTTATCAGATTAAATTCAAACTTACTTTTTTAATTTCCTGAATGGGGGATGTTTTTATTTTATTAATTTGAAATTACTATTGCTAGGGTTTCAGGTATATACCTTTCCCAAATCTAAAATCGTTTTCTACTGTATTATGTAAACCTAGGGTTCTGTCAATTTTAAGAGTTTTTTATGATCTTGGTTGTGATTCTATATCTTAGTAAGAATTTTAAGAGTTTTTTATTGTCAGGGTTTCTTTTGTTTTGTTCAGGTATTTCATATTTTTATGATCATAAACCAATTTAGGTCTTTCATATCTTAGTATTAATTGGTTGAAACAATTGATGTTTTGTGTGATTCTTGTGACGGAAATTATGGAATTTGGTTTAGGTTGAGATAATTTTTGTTACTAGTGGATGTTAATGGATTTAGGAATTTTCTTTTGTTGTTGTAAGGATTAAAAGTTACATTGTAGATTAGGCCGGCGTTGTTATATAGCTGGAAAGGAGAATCTGTTACTGTATTCTATCGATTTTGTTTTTCTTCACTTCGCAACGGTGTTCTATCATGCTAAGCAATTGGTTTAACAGGGAAGAAGGCGTATTTGAACCCGACGTTCGACAAGCAACGCACGTGCACTCCACTTGTAGACTATTAGAGAACCTACTCATTCCCTACCTCCACATACAACAAATGGCATCGTTTGACTCCGCGGAAGATTTGGCAATCACCAAAGCATGGGCAGCCGAAAGTGTAGTTTTCTAGATCGCTCCTCGACCGAGACCCTTTGGGCGAAGATACATAAAAAATTTAGCCAAGATTATGGGAACCCGAGAGGAAGAAGTGTTCAACAAATCAAAGATAAGCACAACATCATCCTAGATGCGGTAGCTGGGTTTTTTAAAATCAAACACCGGATCTGGCACTCAAGCCACCTGAGCTTGTCCCCTCTACAACTTGTATGTATCTTTATGGTTTATTCGGCATAATACTTTTTTCAATTTATATGTAACCAAATAAGTTTGTGTGTTGTTTTTGTAGCACGAAACCGTTAAAGCGCGCTACTTAAAGGAAAAAGGGGAAGCATTCACATTTGATGAAATCGTTTACTTCATAGTATTCATATTTTCGGAGTACCACCAGCTACGGAGTACCACCAGAACTCAATGGTGGGTGAATTGGACTTCATACTCTTATTTGGCTTCTAGATAGCAAAGGCCAATTCTCTGTTAAGAGTGTCTATAATGTGTTGTCTAGTGCATCTAATACTTTTGCAGGTACTAATTCTGTTTCTCCACAGGTATAGAAAGCTTTGTGGAAGTTAAATTATTTGTATGGAAGTACTTAAAAGATAGTCCCAACAAGAGATAAACTAGCTAGATATGGAAATTATTTGTTTGGTTTTAAATATCAATTTTAGTAGTATTATGGTAAAGCATTGTTCATTTAAGAGCTAGATTCTCTCTTGGTTTATGATACAACATTGTTCATTTGCAGGAACATAACTCCAAATAAGACAATGTCAATAGATGTCATTAATAAACTTGTGCCTCCTGGAACTAATCTTGTTTCTTCTACTAATGGGGTTGTGCAGCCGCTAAGATGGAAACCTTCTGATAATGTTTACAAATTTTGATGCTTCTTTTAAGTCAGATTCATTACAAGGTGGAATAGGGATAATAGTTAGGAATTGTGCAGGTAGCTGCATTCGGGTGCAAGGACAATGTTTCAATGGAGGAATGAAGATAGGAGTTGTAGCTGAGGAGCTGGAATGTAAGGCTATGATGGCAGCTGTTACTCTGGCACAAACTTTAATCATGTTATCTTTGAATCAGATTGACAAACTTTAATAAAATCCATCAATGATCAAACCTATTATGTTAATTGGATGAATCAAGCTTTGGTTTTAGATATTAATTCTAATTGGACATAACACATAAATATAGTAGTGCGTTTTAGTTCACTTAATTCTAACTGGGGCCATAGCAGTTCTTACGATTTTTATTTTCAACTGCACCAACACGTACTCCACTTTATACAAAGATAGTTTTTTACTTTAGTACCGTTATAACAACTGCAGCAACACGTACTCCGCTTTTTATCTATCATTTTGATTTATTTATTTATTTTTGATTCATTTTGATTTATATTCTGAATTCGGGTACGAACAAAAAAATCTTCAGTATGGAATAAATATTAATTGCATCGCATCTAACTCCGGTCATTTAGAGCCGTCAAAGCAGAAAATTATGCATCAAGATAACAAGATTTGACTGAGAAAATTCTAAACATAGAACGTGCAACATGCAAATTGAAGGATCTTTACCTACCTATTTTACCAAATTATTTACGATATACACTTAAATATTTTGCCAAATTATTTATTAGTAAAGATATTGCCAAATCTCCATTTACCCTACGTGTTCATCTCTCTCGTCTTAAATCATTTCATGTTTCTGCTCTTAAATCTTCTAACCCCCCCCCCTAGAAAACAAAACAAGTTGTTACTTTGATCATCTGATTCATCTCCTGGATAAACCATATATTCCCCTGTCAGTTTTGCTTTGCGGATTAATCGGATCGACCGTGTAAGTAATTCTTTTCAGTACTGCTTTGTTAACTGAGATTGTAACTCTAATGTTCATAGTAGGGTAAATATCGTCTTCATGCAACTATATGTAGGTAGATAACCTCTGATTATTTGTATGATTCATATATGATAACTGAACTCACATTGTGATTTGTGATTACTCTTTGTGACAAGTTTTATTATTTCGTAGTTTTATTCGGACCACAATAACATTTTCACAAGATGTTGACAAGTTTTTTCTCCGTCCAGGTATCTGAGAATTCATAATGGATCCTGGAGTGGATCCTAGAGTAATGGATAAATCTTGGATGTATACCGATAGAACCAAACCGCATTATCAAGACGGAGTCGATGCATTTATAAAGTTTGCTACGCATACATACCAACAGGATATTGCGACTGGGAAACGGAAACCATACAACAAGGGCAAAGTTAAGATTTTATGTCCATGTGTGAAATGTATCAACGTCTACGTGCACAAGGCAAGTGAAGTTAAGTATCACTTATATACTTCTGGATTCATTCAAAATTATTCTGTATGGACTAAGCACGGAGAAGGAGATGAGTCATCATGGTGGACACTTCTGGATGGTAATGGCAGCGACGGTCCGCACTCTGATGAACCAGCACATGCTGCAGAGACTATAGAAATGGTTAATGCTTTATTAGGATAAAAAATTTCAAAGAAATCTGAGAAGATGCAACGGATACTCAATGATGCTGGGAAACCCCTATACGAAGGATGTAAGGATTTTACAAAGATATCTGCAATGTGTGAACTGTTTAACTTGAAGAGCAAGCACGGAGCTTCCGACAAGTTCTTTAATGAACTTCTACCACTGTTACAATCCATGCTCCCTCCAGGAAATGAGATGATGAAAAGTACATATGAAGCTAAGAAGGTGATGAGAGATTTGGTTTCAGGTTACGAAAAGATACATGTATGCATCAATGACTGCATTCTCTATAGGAAAAAATACAAGGATGACATCAAGTGTCCCACCTGTGGGGAATCAAGATGGAAAGTTGACGACACCACCAAAGAGGTGCATGAAAAAATTCCGGCAAAAGTCTTGTGGTATTTCCCAACTATCCCAAGACTGAAACGGCTGTTTCAATCAAAGATAATTGTCGAATATTTATTGTGGCACGACACCAGAAAGAAAGAAGAGAGTGTTTTACGGCATCCGGCGGACTCACCAGCATGGAAAAATATAGATGAAAGATATCTCGTAATTCTTGATGATCCTCGAAATCTGCGGCTAGGCATTTCGGCTGATGGGGTTGATGTAAACAAAGGCATGCAAAAACAGCATAGTGTGTGGCCAATTCTGATAGTGATTTACAACCTTCCGCCAGAGTTGTGTATGAAGATAAAGTTCACCATGTTGTCATTAATTATCGATGGGGGGCCTTGTAAGGACATTGATGTTATGTTACAACCGTTTGTCGAGGATCTCAAGGAATTGTTTGAGGGAGTCCAATGTTTTGATGCGCTGAAACAAGAGATGTTTACTCTACGTGCGGTTGTTTTATGGAAAATAAATGATTACCCTGCTCTCGGTACACTGTGTGGTTTCCCCTACCAGGGACGAGATTCCTGTAAGGTGTGTGGGAGAAATACTTACTATGTCAGGCTAAAACATTGTAGAAAAGAGGTTTATACCGTGCATAGAAGATACCTATCATACGATCATCCATTCAGACATCAGAAGGGGTTCAACGGAAAAGAAGAAACTGAAAAGGCTCTGTAACTTATGACCCCGTCACAAATATACGATGAGGTAAAGATTATAAAGAATAAATGGGGAAAGGGACGGAAGAACATTGTGGTGGAATTCGTGCAGGATAACCCTGGAAGAGGTGGAAAGATGAAGAGAATCGAAAAATCCATCGACCCAAAAAAGGGGAAGGAGAAGGAGACCGAAAGGCGCTACTGGAAAAAGTTCAATATATGGTTCCGGCTCCTCCCATACTGGCGGTATCATGTTGTCCACCATTGCATAGATTTCATGCACGTCGAAAAGAATGTATGTGAGAGTATCATTGGAACATTGTTGAGCAATGAATTTAAGTCGAAGGACCATCTTGCTGCTCGAATGGACCTGAAGGAGATGGGTTTTAGAGACGAGTTGCAACCTCGGTAAAATGGCAAAGGGGGATATATACTAAAGGCAGCATGTCACTCATTAATCCCGGAGGAAAAGGACAAGTTTTGTGCAACATTATCCGAGATAAAGGTTCCACAAGGGTATTGTTCAAACTTTTCAACACTGGTGAATCGAAAAGATCGAAAGCTTATCGGACTAAAATCGCATGATTATCACATACTAATGCAACATTTTTTGCCCATTGTGATTAAATCAATTATGCCGCAGCCAACAAGATATGCTATTATCAGGTTTTGTTTCTTTTTCAAGGCAATATATAGCAAAGAAATCAAGGTGGCAGAGCTAGAAAAATTGCAGTCGGATCTCGTTGTGACATTTTGCTTGCTCGAGAAATACTTTCCTCCATCCTTTTTCGACATCATGGTTCATTTAACTGTGCATCTTACCAGGGAAGTGCAAATTTGTGGTCATGTATTCTTTCGATGGATGTATCCGTTTGAAAGGTGCATGAAGGTCATAAAAGGGCATGTGCGAAACAGAAACAGACCTGGAGGAAGCATTGCTGAAGGGAACCTTGCGAAAGAGACAATTGAGGTTATCAGTGAGCACCAACAAAGCATGAATGATACAGTCGAAATTCCACCAGACAAACTCAACACATCTGACACTGGCGAAGATTCTTATTCTTTCAGGGAAAACCGATGTAAAATCCTAAGTTTCCTCGTGTTGATAAGGATATGTTTGATAAAGCGCATTTCTATGTATTGCGGAATTCGCCTGAAGTTGCTCCTTACGTTGAGTAAGTATAACTAGATCTAACCAGATAACCTCATTTTTTATTTAGTTTTTGATTCCGTGTCCGAATTTCTGTAAAGATAATAACATTAATCATTGCACTGTCCAGCCGACACCAGAATTTTTTGAAGGATAAATATCTTGGTATGAGTGATAGACAGCTAGATCAAAAACATCGTGAAGAGTTCGCCAAATGGTTACAAAAAGTGGTAAGAGTTTGCAGAAAATGTCACTCTTGCTATGTAACTTTTGCGTTGAGACGGAGGCTAATCCTTATAATGTATTTCAGGTTGACAGTGAGTGGGCAGACTCTAGGGAAAACTTCAATCAGGACTTAAGGTGGCTATCAATCCCACCGAATGCACAAGTAGAGACATACGAAGCATATCACATTAATGGATACCTGTTTCGCACAAAATCTCATGATGGTTCCGTTAACTAGAATAACGGAGTTTACGTAGAGGCAACTGACACGCACATTAGACAAGCGGGGATTACCCTTAATCTGGCGGATTATTATGGTGTTTTACAAGAGATATGGGTGGTGATGACATATCATTCGCTGAAAGTGCCACTTTTCAGGTGTAAATGGGTTACCAAAGCAGGGGTCTCAAAAGACAAACTTGGCTACATTTTGGTTGATCTTGATAAGTTGGGACTCCAGGATGATCCTTTCGTTGTAGCCTCCCAAGCTAAGCAGGTATTTAATGTGCCAGACCAGGAAAATAAAAGAAAGTCTATTGTGTTAGGTGCACCTGCCCAAATCTGGAAATATGATGGTGATGAAGTCGACGAGGAATTCAGTACGGCAGTTATTTGTTGGAATGAGTATAAATTGCCAAAGGTAGATAAACTTGACCTGCAAAGGACATCTAGGGATGATTACTATCGAGATGACATTAAGGGTAGAACTGCAAGGAAACCACCAGCACCAACAGCAGTCCCTGCTTCTCAAACGACTGCATCTGAGCAACCATTTCCAAGGACTAAGCGACAAGCCAGGTGATAGAATGTAGTTGTTTGGATTTTTATGTTAACTAGAGAATGAATGTATGGATTGTTGAAAAAAAATTGATTCTTAAATCATGGTGGGGTTTTGTATGCAGATGGGTTTTAGCAATGTTGGATGAGTTTGGATTTGGATATACTGATTATTGAATTAATATTCTGTCATGCTATGATTAGTAGTAATAGTACTAGGCTTGCACATAGATTTTTTTTTGGAATTGGGCCTAAAATAGTCTTTGAATTAATCTTACTCCAACAACATTTTATAAACTGGAGTAATACCCACCATCTTAAACAGCATTTTATATACCCTATTGATTCATTAATTCAGTCATTCCTACCCATCTCTACTTAACAATCATTGGAATTTTAGAATCATTCACCAAGAACATTGCTTGTTTGTGCATTTACACAAACAAGAAGACAATAACAAAAACAAGTCCAATACTACAAACATTCCTTTAACATTTATCAGCTCATTGGGCATTATATCAACTTTTTTCAATTTCCGCATCAGCACCACAAGTTCACACAACTATCAAACCCTCAAAAGATCAAAGCTTTAAACTACCATTACATATTCTCAAAATACCTTCACCAAAAGGCCATAACCCAAACCCCTTTCATTACAAACCATTACTACAAACTTGAAACAACGACTACCCCTTTCAACTTTACAATCCAAACACAAGAAAATTCCCTGTATCTTACTACTTGCCCACAAAATCAAAATAAAATGAAATCCAAAACCGTCCGCATCAACTTTCAAAATACAAAGAAACTTACCATCTTTCGCACCAACATCAGGAAGAGTAGAAGGAAGGAAAATTACCAGAAAAGTTGTTTTGCAAAAAACTTGTTGATCGTTTTCAGGATTTATGCAATGCCTGAAAATCTAACCTTTCCTGGTAACTCTGATGAGCTTACTACCGTTCATCCTCATCAGTATCCATACCCTCTTCACCATAGTCCTCGCTATCAGATGGTGCAGGAGAAGTCCCACTGGATGATGATTCATCATCACTATCCTCATCCCCTTCTTTCCTTTATTCCTCACTTGACTCATCATCGAGATCAGCGATTCGACGGCTCACCTTCACTGCAACAGGTTCACCCTCACTCATGGTGCGAGCAAAAATCTTGGGATTGGAAAGTTCATATTCAAATCGCCTTCTCGCCTTCTTATCATGATAAGAATTCATCATTTGCTTGTCCTCCGCAGCATCCGAATCTAGGTCACTGGTATCCACTTCCTCCACTTCATACTCATACCCTTCTGAGGCCTCGGAATCACTTTCTGTTGAACTGCCAAACTTTGGGGTCTTGGCATGCTTCTCAGCCTTTTCCTCATCCTTCTGTTCTTGCCATTCTAAGAACTTGGGTAGCCATGCATTGTATAGAGCCTCAAATCTCCTTTTATTCCGCTCCTGAACAGCCTCTTCTGCCTCTCTCTGACGAGTTTGCTCTTGAATCCGATGATCAATTTCAGACTGTGCATCTTCTCTTAACTGCTGCAATTCCTCTATGCTCAAAGAAGGGAGAATTGACTTGGCTTGTGAAAATTCAGGTGTTACTGGTGGTGCATTTGGAAGATTTCCGATGGAATTGGTTGAATTCTAGGCAGGATCATCCATACTCTCAATTTAGTTTTCTAAACCTAAACCTTTCCTCTTATGTTAAAGATCTCTCTGAAAATGGTAATCTCTCTGCTAATTAACCCCTCAAATACCCCATTGTTCCAATTCAATTCCATTTATGGCGCTTAGTTAGCCGTCATGTCACTTTGTTAACTACGCCCATTCAAAGCCATTTGTATCCCCTTCACTCTAATAACCATCATTACCCTATCAAGACTTATTTTCAACACCTAATTCCCATTAAGATTTTTACCCTCTTTGGAACTGCCATTAAGGGACTATTTGGTGGGTCACCAAACTTTGATGTTTAACTTTGGGGTATAATTAACTCTTTATGTTTTATGCATACTAGGAGATGGCAGTACCAGTTGGGAGGCTTTATTGCAACCTGCTAAAAATGCTCTTCCTGCTAGAACAGTCCTTCATATAATAGCGTGTCCAAAAAAGGAAAATGTCAGGTCAGAAACGGGTAGCCCGCTTGCCACTTCAAGCCCGTCTCTGACGAAAATAGTTGAGGGCAGCTGCGGTTCGGTACTGGGTTTCGACTTCGGGTCACGGGTAGCCCGCTTAGAGAGTCTGTTTTCCAAATAGCTGCTAAGTGTTTGTTGCCGCCTCTTAACGTCCAATAAGTTGGGATGGCGTTCAATAGGTCTTTTCATGCACTTAGTAGGCATGTGCCTCCACGATATCTCAACTAATTGATATCGAGGATTGAAAAGGGATGGGTGAGATGTGTTAACTGTTGGTCTTCTCGTCCATAAGGCCTGTTTGGAAGAAATCGGTTTTAATTTCCAACTCTGTAACTTCCACATTCCATCTCCGCAAAATCCCTTCAGTGTTCCAATTGTTGAAGCTATGTCTAAGCGAGTTTATAATGCATATCTAAATCTGAATGATCGCCCAGCCATGTCTACAAATCAGGAATCCATGGGTAGACCAGAGGAAAAGAAGGCTAAGATGAATATGCAAGAAAACCAGGTATTGATTTTTGATAATCATGGAAGAATTGTTGGGTTCAAGGTGTTGAAAGTGAATTTCATAGTTGTAATTGACTTTATTAGTAACTGTGATGGTGTTTTTGGTTGGGATTCCCTCATTTCTCCAATTTGACAGGTAGTAGAGATAAGCAGTAGTAGCAGTGAGGAACCAAAGCCAAACATGCAAGTTGGTACTGGAGGTGTTGGAGAAGTCAAAGAGGATAGGGTTGTTATGCATGATAGTGCCAGTTCTTATGCGTTGGAACCTCAACTTCCTCAACTCCAAGGGGCTGATGAAGGGTGGGTGGTGTATGTCGTTCATCCTGACAAAGGCCAGTTTGTGATTAATGAAGGTGTGGTGCTTGTAGGGGAGGAGCAGGTGGTTTGTGGTGGTGCTAGACAGGGGTTCTATTCTGCACCAGTTTCAGTTGCATGCAAAGCTAAGATTCGGGAGAATGACACTCTTGGACTCCCCAATGATGTGGTAGTCTTCCCCAATATCTTCATGCTGGCACCAGTGATGCGACAGTTGGCAGAGGATGCTTATGATATTACAATCTTCGGACCAGGGGAGATAACTGATTCTAATGAGATTCTTGAGGATGTAGTAGTGCCAATGCCTCCTCCTAGAGGAAACTATTCTGTGCCAAGGAGAAAGGCTGCACCAGAAGGGAGTGGAGCTAACAAGAAGGTTGTTGGAAGTGGTGTGGGGACCTCTTGGGTTGCACCATGAGCTTGACCAGTATTCAACCATCCCCTTCCAGATGGTAAAGTAAGTATTCCTGTAAATGTTTTTTGGGTGAATATTGCATATGTTTCTCATGGATAAACAATTAATGCTAGTGGTGCTGATTTTGGATTTGATAGTGTTGGTTTTAAAGACAATGATATTCAATTGAATGTATATGTGGTTCTGGGGTTATTGTATTATGCTTGGTTGAGTGGCTGTTGTGTTTAATTTTGGTTTTGAGCTTGATATGGTGACTATAGTAAATAGCAGGGGGAATTTGAAAGGGGGTTATCATGAAGGTTTTAAATTGTTTTATGAGGTTAATAGTTTTATCTGGGCATTCATATGAACTACTCAAACTGGTAGAATAACATATTAGTACAGGAATGCTTGAGAGAGCAATGAAAATTTTTACCAGAAATCCAGTGTGGTAGCTGAGAGGCAATTTTGACAGCACACATAGTCCAGGAGTAGGATCTTTTAGAAACCAAATTGCAGACTCCCAAGTTATTTATAGCATTCCAATTCAACGGATTACCAAAGAAATTTTGATTATAGGTGTTTAGAAGATTTGCAGAAATAGTTTTGGAGAACCCAATAACTTGCATAACATGGAAGTCATAATCTCTTCCAGAGAAAGCTAGGGAATTAGTCTTGAGGGTATTGGGTGTACTTTTTGGCCACACTTTCAATTTGACGTGTTTATTTAAATGTTGAGTAGTTCAACCAGTGTAGTATTTTCAAAACACTAATCATAAACATCTAAAGATGGGCAGTTTGGTGGATTGGTACGTTATCTAACTTCTTCGAGGTCTTGCGCTCGAATATGGGCGAAAGCTTTTTATTAATTTTTTCAAATCGAACTTTTTAGCCACACTATAAAACCGGCGTGTCTATAGAACACACACTATGGAGACACATATACTAGCGTGTCCAAAGAAGAACTTTTTGGCCACACTTTCAGTTTGGCGTGTTTATTTAAATGTTGAGTAGTTCAACCAGTCTAGTATTTTCAAAACACTAATCATAAACATCTAAAGATGGGCATCTTAGTGGATTGGTACGTTATCTAACTTCTTCGAGGTCATGCTCGAATACGGGCGAAAGCTTTTTATTAATTTTTTCAAAACAAACTTTTTAGCCACGCTATAAAACCGGCGTGTCTATAGAACGCACACTATGGACAGACATATACTAGCGTGTCCAAAGAAGAACTTTTTGGCCACACTTTCAGTTTGGCGTGTCTATATGGCCTACACTATGGACACGCATATACTGGTGTGTCTTTAAATCGTACACTATGGACACGCATATACTGGCGTGTCCAAAGAAGAACTTTTTGGCCACACTTTGAATTTGGCGTGTCAATCAATCGTACACTATGGACACACATATACTGGCGTGTCTAATGAACCAACTTTAAAACCACACCTTAAATGGCGTGACTAACCTTTTGGACATGCCACAACTACCTAATGTGGCCATAGACTGGTCTATTAACACGCCCAATACCTAATGTGGCCATAGACTGGTCTATAAACACGCCCAATCAAAAATTTGAAGTTAACGTGACTAAACGGTTGAAATTTTGACACGCTACTAGCCATGGCGTGGCTGAAAGCACTTATATGAACACGCTCATTGAACATGGCGTGTCTATAGGGTAGAAGTATACCCTATAGACACGCCAAAACCAAAAAGGCGTGATAGGAAAATTTATATTTGGCGTGGCTAAATGCCATTTCTGTACTAGTGTACGTTAATTCCAGGTAGAATGGTGAGCTACTCAACCTCCCACCAATAGAAGCACTACTCTTTGATCTCTTGAGTGCTAATTTTGTCAATCATGAGGGTGACGTTTATAGATGAAAACCACCTTCTTGTAGTTTGATTTGCAGTTAGCACCATTCTCTCTCTCTCGCCAACAACAGGTCCATAGAAACACATCATCATCAACAAGTGGAGCAACATCAAAATCTACAAGGAAAGTTGAAGACGTTTGAGGTTTACAAGCAACAATACAAGGAAGAGCGAAATTTTATATCCAAGTAAAGCAATATACAATGAGCATATTTTTATATACATGTTGAAGACTTACATATAAGGAGCGGAATTTTAAAACAAAGTTTGAAGACTTATTTACAAGAGCGAAGAAAATCAAAAGAAGAGAGTTATTGAAGTTTATGATACGAAGACAATACAAGTTGTGAAGAACAAAGTGGTAAAGTACTTCTTTCATGGCCATGTTAATTTTAATTTCGTTATTATTTGTGTAGTTGCAATCTTTCTATTAAAAAAAAAAAGACAAAAAAAAAAGAAAAAAGAAAAAAATATATATACAAAAAAAGAGAAATACAAAAAGATTTGCATTAGATTGTTATTTGTTCAATAAGGTCATGGGGAAGAAAAATCTATAAGGAAGTTTCAAACAACAAGGAAATTGAGGAAAAGAGTTACAAATTGTCAAAGTTTTATGAAGTTCAAGAGTTTATCGTCAACAGTTGAAGACGAAGACGAAGAAGAAGACGAGCTGAAGACTACGTTTCTATTGGATGCTGTGAGAGTGGTGTTATCATCATTGGAATCAGATGTGAAGGTGGTAAGTACTCTCATCCTCTATTTTTAATAATAATGGTTGATTTCCTTTCTTAGAGATCATCAGAAAAAGTCTTTTATTTCTCACGATCTTGTGGGGTCTCCAAAAATAATTCGGAAGGTTTCCTTCCCACCATTCAACGTGTGTAGGATTCTCTCTTCATTCCTACCTACACACATGTGAGACTCACAAAAAAGCCGTCTTTTTGAATGCAATTACCATAAAATCCTTTTAAGTGAGGCAGAAGTCGAGGAGAAATGCTTATTGATCGCTCTCAAACACGCATTCTCTCATTATGGTGTGGTTATTTCTCACTCAACATTTAAGAATGAGAATATGTTCTTTGATATTTCTAACTTCTTATTACTAGCATGCAGAAACTCCATGTCCTCATAGCTCTTTGGATGCTTTGAAGTTGGAGTAGGTTTTGTGGGTATACCTCTCGTAATCCCTCACGAGACTATAACTCGTCCACTAGAGACACCTAGGGGTTTAAAGGCCTGTTGCACATGCTAAGTGCAACCGTATCCTCGACGACATGGAGTTGTTGTATTCGTTTAGGGTAGTTTGCTCGAGGACTAGCAAAAGCCAAATGTGGGGGAATTTGTTAAGTGCATATATTTTAATGTCGAATCCATGCTAGTAATTGCTTAGTTTCGTGCAAATTATTTTATATTACTCTTGTTTTCTCTTATTTATGTTTTGCTAGGTGAATCATCCAAAAGAAGTGAATTTGCACTTAATTGTGCAATAAAAGAAGTTAGCCGCAATTGGAGAAGGGCCAAAGACCAAGTGGAACTCGTTCAAACCTAGGAGTCCTTGATATCATCTCGAAGAGGACGAAAAGACGAAGCTAATGGCGGAAGAATGGAGTCATTCGGACGTCATATGAAGAAATGACGGGGGATTGAAGCGAGTCAAAGTTGCGAAATTTTGTTGAGGCATGGAATTTATAAAAACACCCGTATTTATTACTCAGGGCAGCCCGGAGCATAACTTGAACTGTCAGTCTTGCAGGACTGACAGTTAAACAGAATATTATTCAAGGCTGCACCATCATCTTCTTCCTTAGGTTTCACCAGGGACGTGCATTCAGCTTAAAAGGGAGGAATCGAAATGATTGATGGGGATCGATTGTTTATAGAGATGGAGCTTGGAAGGTCGCTGGTGATGGCAGAAAACAATGGAGATAGTGAAGCTCGGTTAACCACAGGAGACAGAGGTTCAGGTAGTGATGACGAGAGAAACCAGTGAGCTGCAGCTGACGATGGAGTTCATCTCGAGATGAAAATGCAGAAGACGATGGAAGTACGTTGCTTCCATTGGTTTTTTAACTGAGATGTTAGTGCTGTGGATGGTGATTATGGCAGTGAAGACGACTTGGAGCTGTGAGTTCAGGTCGATATGATCAGTAACAGAGAAGACGAAAGAGATCTGTGATGATTCTCAGTGATCTGTACGTTAAACAGGGAAGGAAGGGTATTCGATGGTGATGACTGATGGAGGTGCTGTTGTCGGAGGTTAACAGGGCTGAGGGAGTAATGTTGTTGGGATGGAATGTAGCAGAGAAGATGAAGCTGAGAAATAACGATGGCAGTGAAGGACTGGCCTCTTCATGGGTTTTGTGTCCCGAGTTCAACAAGGAAGAGAAGAAGAGAGGTCAGGGACGAGAAGATATAGTGGTGCTGCTGCCGTTGATTCTCGAAGCTCGAGTTTGAGTTCACCGTGAAGATGAAATAACACGGAGTTAGAGAAGAGATGGAGTTAGAACGAGAATGAAGGAGCAGAGCTTGGCTGAGTTTCAAAGAAGGAAAGAAATACTAAAACTTACAGGAGCGTTTACGGCTAGAAAGTTTCAGCCGCAAAACTTTAGAGAAAAATAGGAAAACATCCAGGAGAGTTTGCGTATGGGAAAACCCAGACGTTATGGAAAAGAAGAAATTTGAGAAAAAGATCCAGGAGAAGTTGCTGACCGAATAATCAGGCCGTAATGGAAGAAGAAGAAATAGGATGTCAGTTCTGCATAACTGACAAGCCAAATAATGAAAATAAAAATGGGCTGGACTTGGATTTGAGCGCGAGCCCATTAGCTATGGTTACTTCTTTTCACGCCCAGCTTTGGAAGTGAGTTGTTTGGTGCGTTTTTGGGAAGTTTGAAAATTATTTTGCACGGGATTTAAGCACGGGCGCAACTACGACTTTTTTTTTTTTGATAAGAAGACATTTATTTATATATAAGCTGAAGTTTGCAAAATATACAAGATAGGAGTTAATCCAAAAATAACTCTTTCTAGGATGTTTGACATTACATTTTCATTTTCATTCTCCATAGAGAAATAACTGATTTTCCTAGATCTTACTTCTTTAACTAATTTGTCTTCGAAATTAATATAGGTTCTAGATTTATACATAAAGGAAACCGAAACACAATGCATAAGAGAAAATTTGCATCTATTGATGCTTGCCTGAGACCTCCAAGGTTGGTTTTCAGGATCTGCTTCACCTTTCAAAATTTTCATCAAGATTTGACAATCACTGATTATGCAGCAATTTTGTAGCTTTAGTTCCTTCATCCACCTTATCGCCTCAATTCCGGCTTTTGCTTCAGCTTCTAAGGGGTTGGAAGCCCAGCTGCATCCTGCTCGACAATGTTTTCTGGTCCCTGTTTTATCAAGAATAGAGATTGCATATCCCATAGTGTAATCAGCTTCAATAAAAGAGGCGTCAAAGTGTATAAACCAATCATAATTGTCACCGTCAGAGTTGTGATTGTTGTAATGAGACTTCTTAGCATCGGTAGAAACATGACCAGCTTTACTGTCCCTATCTACACTTAACTTCAGGTGGGATGCTCTAATATTATCAATCAGTTTTTTCACATCAGGCACTACATTATCAAAATGCACACTGTTCCTATATTTCCAGATGGACCACAAGATAAAACAAAGCAAATTGTGCTTTTCATTAAGAGATTTAACATTCATCCAGGTTTTAAACCATTGCAAGAAATTAGTATTTCCACTGTTAAGGTGGATGTTATTCAGATTAGAAGCTTGCCAGACCTTCCCAGAAAAGCTACAATTCACAAATAAATGCATTTCATCCTCAACATTCTGATTATCACGCATCATGCAGTATGGTTCAGTATCCTTAACATATTTAGACATGTTTTTCCCAAGAGCAAGAGCATTATTCACAACTTTCCAGCAGAACATATTCACTTTAGGGGTAATATTAAGTTTCCAAATCCGTTTCCAGAAATTAGCTTCATCTTTGTCCAAGTGAAGATTAGTCAGGTAATTATAAACTGACTTAGTCGTGAGATTCCCAGAAGTCGTAGATTTCCATCTGATTCTATCATGTTCATATGTATTAGTAGCAACAGCTTTAATAGCATTATGATAAGCAATATCAATGTAGTAACTAATAATGCACATATCCCAATCTCCATTTGCATTCATAAGATCACAGACATAATTAGGCATATTACAGTCATAAATCATAGGAGTTAAAAGTTGTGTTTGGTTGGGGAGCCAGAAATCAGTCCAAATGTTAATTGTCTCACCATTATTAACTTGCCAGACATAATTGGACTTAATAACATCAAGTCCTTTTTTGATACTATTCCAGATCCACGAGTTCTTATGCTTTCTAGTTTTCTTTAAAGGGTGGTGTGTTCTGAAATATTTATACTTAAGAATTTTTTCCCACAATTGTTCCTGATTGTGAAGTAACCGCCAAGCCGTTTAGTGATTAAAGCTAGATTATGTTTATGCGGGTTTCTAATCCCTAGTCCAGCTTGCCGAATATCTTTAGTAATACTAGGCCAGGCTTTAGGATAGTAACATTTTTTTTTATTCTTTTTCTGCCACCAGAAATCTCTCTGAATCTTATCAAGATTATCTAAAGTTTTTTTAGGAAAAGCGAGGCACTGCATTTGATGATTAGGGTAAGCACTAAGAACATGTTTTATTAAAACAGTGCGACCAGCTTGGTTAAACATTTTTCCAATCCATCCTTGAAGAACAGTGTAATATTTGTTAAGCAGAGGTTCAAAATTATTCACTTTATTTTTATCAAAGAAATGCGGAGTTCCTAAACATTTATCATTCTTAGAGATTTTTCTAATTTTTAAGATTTTAGAGATAATTTTACAATGTTTGTTATGCATCTTAGGTGTGAAGTGAACACCCGATTTGTTAAAGTTTACTACTTGATCAGTCATTTCACCAAAAGTGTTAAGAATGTTAACTAAATTTTTAGCTTCAGTAAGGCTAGCTTTAGCAAATAAAAAGCAGTCATCAGCAAAAAAAAGGTGAGAAACAGTAGGGGCAGTTCTAGCTACTTTAACACCAGTTATAAGTTTATCTTCCTCAGCTTTAAAGAGCATTTTCGAAAGCACTTCCATGCAGATAATAAACAGGTAAGGGGACAAAGGATCCCCTTGCCTGATTCCTCTAGAAACAGTGAACCTTTCACCAGGAACACCATTCAAAAGAACATAAAAGGAAGTTGTAGTAACACATTGTATAATAAGATGACAAACATCTTCACAGAAACCAAAAGAGATGAGAGTTTGATTCAGAAAATCCCATTCGATTCTATCAAATGCTTTAGAAATATCAATTTTTTAGAGCCATGTGGCCGTTTTTGTTTTTTGAATTCTTGATAGTGTGTAAGATTTCATGCGCAACTATGATATTATCAGTAATTTTACGACCAGGAATGAAAGCAGACTGGTTTTGAGAAATAATCTTAGTAAGCATAGGTTTTATTCTGTTTGTTAAGATTTTAGCTATCAATTTATAGGTAGTATTATTAAGGCTAATAGGTCTAAAGTCACCAGGGGTGGAGGGGTTTTGAACTTTGGGAATAAGAGTTATGTAAGAATAATTAATTTCTTTAAGTAAAAACTTCTTCCTGAAAAAATCTTAAACAAAGTTAGTGATATCCGATTGCACTAAATCCCAGTTTTCTTTAAAGAAACCGACAGGATAACCATCAGGGGCAGGAGAACCCCATTGGTTCATGTTGAAAAGAGTATTTTTTATTTCAAGCTCATCAGGAATCTTAATAAGACTATTGTTATCAGCTTCACTAATACAAGGTTTAATAAGATTGTTTAGTAAGTTAAGGTGTTGCGTATTGTTAGTGGTACTAATTGTTTTAAAATGTTTGATAAGCATATTATATAATTGAGTGTTGTCATCAATCCAGAGACCAGTATCATCTCTAAGAGTGTGAATATGATTAATTCTTCTTCTGTTGTTAGCGTATTGATGGAAGAAAGATGTATTACGATCAAAGTCTTTAATAAATTTATCTTTCGAGAGGTGATTCCAGTAATCATATTCTCTGTTGTACCAGAATTCTAAGTTGTTCTGATTATCTTTTATTTCTAACATAGGTAAAGGATCCATAGAGTGGAGAAGTTCTATTTTTTTATTAAGATTTTCGATATTTTGAAAAATGTTACCAAAAACAGATCTGTTTCATTCAGAGAGAGTGTAAGAAAGATTTTTAAGATTTCTTTGCAAACTAAAGGCAAAGGAGCCTCTGATATTACAGTCCCAATTATCAGCAACATGCTTTTTAAAATTATCATGACTAAACCAAGTTCTAATAACTCTAAAAGGTTTGCGAATATTAATCTTAACAGGCTTACAATTTAGCAAAATCGGAGTGTGATCAGAACCTACTCTAGACAAGTGACTAACTAAAGCATCAGGATACATGGCAAACCAAACAGGGGAAGTGAGCACACTCTATATATTCTTTCTTTAATGTTTTCGTGACCTTCTCTGTTATTGGACCATGTGAAAGGGATTCCTTGAAATCTAAGATCCATTAGTCCAAGACTCTGGATGTTGTCATGAATGAATTTATTAATATGAGTGATGTCTTTCCCACCTTGCTTATCATCAACATGCAACACAAAGTTTAAGTCACATATAAGGATCCTGGGAGTATTAAGATTTAAACTACAAAAATAGTTAATTTTGTCCCGTTGCATTTTCTTTCCTAAATCATTTAAAGACCCATGCATACAAATCACATTCCAACAGTTATTATGGAAATCATGCAGTTCAAAAAAACAGATGTCAAAAAATTCAGCAATGCATCTTACAGATATGTTATTGTGCCAAGCTATGAGCATCCCACCAAAAAGGCCTATTCTAGGGACAACTAACCATGTATGAAACTTAAGACTTCTAGCTAAGATGTTCATATTGTCTTTTGTGGCTTTAGTTTCAGCAAGGAATAAGAAATCAGGGTTATGTTTCCTTAGGATAAATTTTAAGTGGTTTCTAGTAAGGGGTTTTCCTATCTCCTGCACATTCCAAGATATTAACTTCATCTCAAAATTTAGGAAAGACTTTATATTAATAAAAACTAAAAGATAATATTTCAAACAGATATAAAAACTAAACAAGAATAGGGCTAAATTTTGGTTGCAAAGATTAAAAAAGGAGAAGATGTGGAAACTTAAATGGCTAAAGCAGAAATCAAGAGCAGATTTTTTTTTTAAATAGTGATAAAAAGGAACCTGGTTTATTAAGAGGTTTTGATTTCCAGCATCTGCAGCAGAAGAAGTATCAGACCCACCAAGACCATATACATTGTCCACACCTTCAATGTCATTCATAATTTCTTCTCTAGATGAAGATTCACCCAACTCCATTCTTCTGGAAGCTCCATCATTCAAAAATTCATCAGCAAGAACATGAAGAGCTCTATAAATTTCTTGGATGTAACCCTCCATTTCGATAGCTTCCAAGATAACATCTTCATTCCTCCTTCTCTTATTGGTTCTTAAGTCAAATCTGTTGATTTCTGACACATAAGTTCCATTTGTTGAGTTATCAACCCCTATATCAACAATAATTTCTTTATTAACCTCTTCATTCCCTTCATCATTTTGGTTATTTGAAACCTCAGTATCATTCTCAGCCACATTAAGAGCTATGTTGTCTTCTCCAGCTTCATTTACTTCCTCAGAATTATTCTCAGCCTCAATAACTGGTTCTTGATTAGCTTGAGCTCCATCACCATTTTGTATATCCATGTTCTGCTGAATAACTTGCACTAATTCTTCCACTTGTTCTTCAAAAGGTTCAACACCTTGCAAGTTTAGAACTGGCACAGCCATCCAGGCTACATTAGCAATCATCCCACAATAGTTTTCATTGTGATTGAAAGCATAACAACTTCTACATGTTGCTGATGGAAATCCCAGGTAAAAGATAGCTACTTTAATTCTTTCTCCATCCTCCAGAGTTATATGCACTTTTCTAACAATAGGCAGATTAACATCCAGTCTAATTTTTTCTTTGACAACACCAGTTGGATCTCTATTAAATATAGTAATTGGTTCTCCAGCTTGAGATGCAATCTGAAAAGGGATGTTGTCTCTATCCAGGTCATCTCTGAGCCTAAACTCAATAAAGAAGACTTCAAATTTAAAAATAGCTCTATGCACATTCAAATGAAACTGCCAAGGTAGTAGAACTAGCAAGTGTCCTCCTACTGAATGGGGTCTTTCCCTTAAGACTCTTTGAAAGATCTCTCTTGAGTGTATTATGAAGATGAAAACATTCCTCCTTCCAGTTGTAATAATCACCACTTCGTTCTGAGCACCCCATCTTTGCCTGATTGCAAAACTGACAACATTTCTAGTGACTTCACTTTCTCTACAAACATATCCGATTAGATCATAAGAATCAATAATTCTCCCTTTTCCTTGCAGGTTGACATGCTTGTTGTTTCTTCTTGACAAATTTTTGTTTCTCAGAGAGTTATCAGTATTGGTATTGAGACTAGTTGAAAAAGAGGCCATTGAATTGATTAACTGACTTAGCAAGATTTCTTTGCAGACAATGTAAACTTTTTGCTTTTCCTGGGTTGAGACACACAAGTGAGCTGTGTAGTTTGTAAAATGAGTTCTTTGGAGAAATCTTTCTGTATGAATGTTGTGAAGATAATGGGTATGTAAATATATGCATTCCCAGTCAAGTTCAAAACTTGAAATTTGCCAAGTGTAATTCATGCTACTGACTTGTATATTGCGCAAGAGAGAGTAGTTAAAAACTTGGGAAGAAAGCTGAATTTGTAACCTCGGTGGAAGGAATAGAGGATGATTGCTAAAAAGAGTGTAGACCTGGATTTCTTGCACGAGTGGATGAAGTAAACTAGGAGCTTCTGTATTCATAAACAATTCCAGAGTTTAAATTGGAGAAGATTCGATTCCACTGCCAAAACTTGTAGAATTAGAATAATTTGATAGTATATAGAAAGTGGGTCTTCATCTCGACCACTGCTTCCGCCGAAAACCCTAATCCTCCCAATCAGGTTTGGGAAAGGAGAGAAGGGATGAAATATGAAAAAGGAGAATGAAATCATAAGAAATCAAGTTAGATTAGCTCGAGGTAATCATAACAAACATTGATTATAACAACCTATGAAACTAGGGTTTGCAGCTTCAAAAAGAAGACGAAACATTAAGACAACAACGTAAAAACAATTGGTAACTAATAATAAAATCAGAAGTGGGGAAGGTCGGTGATAGCAAGAAAAACATAATCAAATTCTTGCAGGGGAAGATGTTTGCGAAGAATCAGAGGAGAGCAATTTTTGGTGAGTTGTGAATCGGCATCGCCCGAGTTTTCCCAAACTTTAGCTTAGGATTTTAGTTTCCCGGCGCAACTACAACTTGGATACCTATATAAGAGACTCTTCTAATATTTTTGGATCTATCTTTTAATCTTTTATCAAGCTTTTGGGAGGAGAACACAAGAGGGAAAACCTAGGGTTTTGGAGCTATTTTCATCACCGTAATTATTTCTCTTACTTTTATCATATGTATCTCATGGGTTTCATTAATACCATGAGTATCTAAACTTCTTAGTGATTGGGGATGAATTCTAAGTTCTAATATATGATTCAATTTAGCATATAAATCTATTTTAATTCTTCACATGATTATTGTTTGTTTTTACAATAATTAATGTTATGTTTGATTGATAATTTGTTTAGGTGGCCAACTGAACTAGTTTATTAGTTAACCTAATGCTAGTAGAGAATTAGGATATCCGTAATTGTTGAATAATTCTCTACACGAGTAGAAATTGTGAAACCTTGCAGAGGGATTCTGTGGAGAAATCGCAAGTAGAAACAACCCTAGAAAGTGAACCTTGCGCTAAGAGTTCAACTATTAGGATTGACCTAAATTCACAAAATATAAAGCATTCGACCAAATTACACTTAGAGTGCGCTACTTCTAGGTGGTTTATAGAATAGAATCTGGCATTCGAGCGCTTCGGTGTCCAGTGACTTAAGGAATTTTGAGGATAGCACTGCGCTAGCTGCTTTCCTACGGTTGATAATAATCTGTGAATGATAAAGAATAGATGAATATGATACTTTGATGACTATTTAGTAACGAAGAAGGATTCCCTGATCATATTTCTCCCTATTGCTTGCAACTCAATTTTCAATTGCTTTATTTACTTTGTTTATAATCTAAAAACAAAACCCCCCCAATTGTGACCTTTTTGACAACTAAACTCCCTGCTCTTCGTGGGAACGATCCTTGCTTCCATTATATTACCAGTTAATTGTGTGGAAATAAGTGATTTAATTTGATTGCACTCACGACGCGCATCAACATGAGGGTTTTTATCGCCGATTCATTAAGGATTTTAGCTTGATTTCTAGAGCTTTTTGCAATTTGCTTGCAAAAGATGTTAAGTTTGTCTTTGATGATGCTCGTTTAGAGGCTTTTGAGAAGCTTAAGGCTTTACTCACTGCCGCCCCCATAGTCCAGGCACCTAACTGGAACCTACCCTTTGAAATCATGTGTGATGCTTCAGATTATGCTATATGCGTTGTGTTAGGTCAGCGAGACAAAAAAAATTACATCATGTGATGCTAGCAAAACTCTGAATGATGCCCAACTGAACTATACAACTACCGAGAAGGAACTATTAGTCATTGTGTTTGCCTTGGATATGTTTAGATCCTACCTATTAGGTTCTAAGGTCGTAATATATACTAATCATGCTGCTTTAAAATACCTTTTGTCTAAGAAGGATACCAAACCTAGATTGATTAGATGGATCCTTTTGGTACAAGAATTTTCTCCAGACATTAGAGACAAAAAGGGTGCAGAAATGTAGTAGCGGACCACTTGTCTAGGCTAGTTGTTAATTCCCCTGATGATTTCCTTCCTATAAGGGATAACTTTCCTGATGAACAATTGTTCTTTGTTTACCAATCACCTTGGTATGCGGATATAGTAAATTATATTATTACTGGTTGAATGCCTCAACACTGGAGTAAACAAGACCGTTCTAGGTTTTTGGCCGAGGTTAAACATTTCTTTTGGGACGGTCCTTATCTGTTTAAGCATTTTCCAGACCAGATTATTAGGAGATGTATACCTGAGAGTGATCATTCTAGTATTATCTCCTTTTTTCATGAACATACATGTGGGGGTCATTTTAGTACTAAGAAGACTGCTGTTAAGATATTGCAGTGTGGATTTTACTGGCCTTCGTTTTTTAAAGACTCTCGTAGTCGTTGTGTTTCTAGTGAGCGTTTCCATAAGTTAGGGACCATTTCCCGTAGAAATATGATGCCTTTGAACCCTATTTTAGAAATTGAGGTCTTTGATGTGTAGGTCATTGACTTTACGGGTCCATTTCCTTATTCTTTGGGTTATCTTTACATACTTGTCGCTGTAGACTATGTGTCTAAGTGGGTTGAGGCGGTTCCGTGTAAAACAAATGACCACAAGATCGTACTCCAGTTTTTGAAATATAATACACTTGCACGTTTTGGTACATCGCGAGCTATAATTAGTGATAGAGGAACACAATTTCGTAATAGGCCATTTTCACTTTTAATGAAGCAATATGGTATTACCCACAAACTAGTGGTCAGGTAGAGGTATCCAATAGGGAAATTAAGCGTATCTTAGAGAAAACAGTTAATCCCAATAGGAAAGACTGGTCGTCAAGGCTTACTGATGCCTTATGGGCTTACCGCACTGCGTTTAAAACCCCCATTGGAATGTCCCCTTATCGTCTAGTATTTGGAAAGGCATGTCTCTTACCTGTTGAGTTAGAACATAGAGCATATTGGGTTGTTAAGCAGCTAAATTTTTCACTTGACAAAGCAGGAGCTCACAGAAAACTCCAACTCGATGAGTTGGACGAAATCCGTAGAGATGCATAGGATAGTGCTAAGGAGTGTAAGAACAAAATGAAACTTGTGCATGATAAGTATATTTTAAGAAAGTCATTTTCTCCAGGTCAAAAAGTTCTTCTATATGATACTCGTTTGCATCTATTCCCGGGAAAGTTGCGCCCTCGGTGGACCGGTCCTTTTGTGGTCCGCAATGTTTTTCCTCATGGTGTTATTGAAATTGAAACACTGGATGGTAGTAGTTCTTCTAAGGTTACCGGTTAGAGATTGAAGCCCTTTTTAAAACATTTTCCTACAGGTGATGTTGAGGAGGTCCCTCTGGAGGACCCTGTTTACCTTGATTGACCATCGAGGTATTTGGTATTTGTATGTTGTATATTATTTTTGCTATTTGTTTTTAGGGTTTTTATTTTTATTTATCTCCTTATTCTCCGTAGAAAGGTTTATTACGCTTCATCCAGGTACTATCTTTCTGACTTCTCTCTTTAAAGATTCCTCGTGTTACTTATACTTTTGATACTGTTCTTTAATTAGAAACATTGAGGACAATGTTAGATTTAAGTTTGGGGATGGAGAAGAAACTTTTTGTTAGCATTTTTTTACAATAAATAAACTCCGGAGCCTAGAAATTTATGCCTATTAAGGATAGCACTAACCAATCTAAGTGGATGAAAGCATCTTGGTTGTAGGAGTTGAGGAACCAATCTGATTAGATGGAAACATCTAAAGAGTCTATTCATAAAAGAACAGAGCTCAGGTGTTAGAAATGACATGGTAGTTTCACCGTATCTCGGAATCATCTTATTACTTCTGTTTTTGTTTTTGCAAAATTTTTATATTGATGTCTGCTGGGTTGAAATAGAGTGATTGAGTTACTTTGAAAAAAAAAAGAAAAAAAAAATGAAAAAAATAAAAATTGAGACCATACCATCAGACCAACCGGAATAAATTCAATAAAATCGACCATTAGTACCCTTGTATATGCCAGTTGTGTTGACCTAGAGTTAGGATTATCGACCGCTGGTTCCCTTGTATATGCCAGTTGTGTTGATATTAGTCAAGACCAGTATCTCAATCCATTAGGTCATAGGATTCATCTTGGCATTGACGTCCATTCGCGACCATCTATCTCTATTTCCATCTTCTTTATCCACTCATGTGATTTGTTTGATTCCGGATATTGATGTCCATAGTGGGACTATCTGAGTAGAGCTTTGTCACTTATATATGAATTTTAGTATGCTTGAATGCAAACTCGAGTACAACAATTGAAATTTCGCATCAGGGTACTTCCTCATGTAGTCAATGAGAGTATGCCAACCAAGGAGGTTCTTTAGTGACTTTCAAGGTTCTGCGTAGATAGCTAGGGTATGGAGTAAAGGTTTTGTGGGTACACCTCTTGTAAAACCTCCCGAGACTATAACTCGGCCACTAGGGCCACCTAGGGGTTCAAAGGCTTGTTGCACATGCTAAGTGCAATCGCGATGCCTGCGACAGTGATTTAGGATTTTATTTGTAAATTATATTTTCTCGAGGACTAGAAAATAGTAAGTTTGGGGGGTATTTGATAGATATATTTCTGTGTGTGATTTAATCTCAATTTTCTGTTTAGTTAGTACCTGTTTTTGTACTTATTGTGGCTTTTTATGTCTTTGTAGGTGTTTCTGGAGAAATAAGCTTTTGCGGAAAAATTGGCTCGAAAAGTGGTATTTGCGGTATAGGGAGAAAATTACTAAAGGAACCCCTAATTTGGATAAGGGGCACCTCAATTACTAAGGAGCACCCAATCACTATTTACACACCAGGGCACCCCCATTGTTATTCGTACCTCCGCTGTGGTTAGAGGACTTCAGCTTTTTCATTTGAATTTTCAAAATTGGCGTGAGCGATGGATTTTCACGGCAGAAATTGGGGTTTGGATTTTGAAGCTGTTTTATATAGGGAGATTCAATCAGAGATATTGATGGGCTGGATTTTTTATAGCAACAGAGGGTTGATATGCTTGATGTAATCGAAATAGTTGGGCTGGATACTCGGCTTTTGACAAAACAGGGTAAAAGAAGTTTCTCGGGTTTTAGCTTGAGTTATATTTGGCAGTTGCGTGGAGATTTGGACACAATATGTTTTGTCTGATTCGATTTGATCTTCAAAGATAGTTTGAAAGCTTAGCCAGGTCAGAAGACGCGTATGAGAACGACAAAGGAAGATTTTATTAAAATAGAGGATTGAGTATTCTCGGGTTTATTTTGGGAATATTAGAGTGTGGATGCTGCAATTTAAACGTCGCCTGAGACGTGTTAACAACCAGTTGAAGCGTGTAGGAGTAATTCTGCATACAAAAGATACGTGAAGAAGATAAAACTAGAAAATAATTCCCGAGAAAAGAAAGAAAAATATTCCGAGATATTTTGGCATTTTCTCGAAGATTTCATGGTCCTGTGATGTATATATATAGCGTTCTGGGGAACCAAGGAAGGATTATCGAGAGTTTGGAAGAGAATAGAGTGCTGCTGGGTGGTTAAATTACGAGTTGCAGGAAAACCAGTTCTGCTGCTGTGAAGACGAAGAACACGAAGAACAGACAGCAGAAAACCGTCGTTCTTCAACAGTGTCAACGACAGTAACTCGTAACACCAGGATTTCAAATTAGCAACGCTTATCTTCAGAAAAAAGACATCTTTGTAACAGAGACTTTTGTAACACCTATAAAGGTTGCAAAATCTCCGCATCATATTTTTTCAATAAAAACACCTTTTTGAGCAATGAAAAATTCTTTTGAGCGTGTTTCCAACATGATGAGCTAAACTTATTCTCTAGGGCGATGGAGGAAGCTATTTCTCCAATGAAAAAGTGGTAACTTTTATTTTATTAATTTGTGAAATTTATTTTATGATTGTTTGCTTAGAATAAAAATGGATTTAATGATTTTTATTAAACAAATGTGATTTTTATTGATGGTATATGCTTAACTTAGGGTTTTGATATGCCATACTTTCGATTTACAATTGTTTTTCTAGAAATCTACTTTTGCAATAATTAGAATCAACTTGAATTTTTAGATTGCATAATTACAATTATTCAAATCACTTTGGAAATTGGTACAATAGTGGAATCCTAGCCCCAGTATTCTCTCACTCTTGAAAACAATTTTATTTAATTTGTTGTTTTAGGATTAAAATATAAATCTAGAATCGAACTTTCACAAGTCTAAAACGAACCTTTTTCTACAACTAAAATAATTCTATCAGTTATTAAAGAGCTAAATACTATTTTCAAAAGGTTCTTATGGGTTGGTCCTGAGCTCAGTAGAAAGCATAATCCTATTGAATGGGTTCAGATTGGCTCACCTTTTTCTCAAGGAGGATCAAATGGAAAAAGCCTTGAAAGTACAAATATTACAGCTAACCTTAGACATATTTGGGATTTTTACTCTGATAAGAATTCCATTTGGACTCAGTGGGTCAAGTCTAATCTTATTAAAGGTATATACTTCTGGACTATGACTGTCCCTAGTGATTCTTCTTGGAGTTGGAGGAGAATTTTAGACTGTAGGGAGCATGCTCGTCCCCTTGTTGGTACCATTTTAGGAAATGACAAGAACACTAGTTTTCTTTTTGACTTCTGGCACCCCAATGGAAGACTTTGTGATTGGTTACCAATCCCTGTTATTCATGCAGTGAGTAATTTTGGTATTCTTCATGTTTCTGATTATATCAAAGATGGTAATTGGCACTTCCCTGAAGTCATGAGATTTGATAACTCTGTCGTTTCCCAATTCCATTTGATTTCGACCAATTGGAAGAAGATATCAAAATTTGGAAAGCTAGTCATAGTGGCGTGTTCTCCATGAAACATACTTATGCTAGTATTACTCTTTCCAGACCTGATATGGTTAGGTTCAAGCTAGTTTGGTTTAAAGGCTTAATTCCAAGGCATTCATTTATTGGCTGGCTTGCTATGCACCGTAGACTTAAAATTAGAAGCAAGCTTGTTCGGTGGGGAGTCATTTCTGATGTTGTTTGTCCTCTTTGCAATACTTCCTCTGAAGATGAGAACCCATTCTGCAACTGTAGCTTTTCTTTTGTTATTTGGCAAGGCATTGTGTATAAGTTAGGCTATTTCAGAACTGCTCTTCTTAATTGGGATCTTGAACTGTAATGGTGTTCTGAGCACTTTATTGGTGATGGAGTTGTGAACACCATCAAAAGACTTGCTCTAAATAGTTTTACTTATCACATCTGGAAAGAAAGGGATAAAAAAAGGGTTCAGTCTCACCAGTTTAATAGTATTGAATATGTTAGCTATCTCATGGTAGATGATGTTAGATTGAAAGTTCAGGCTAGTGTTTTTTCTGATTTTGATAATTCCTCTGTAATCTTAAACAAGTGGGGTGTTTCTTGCAAGCTTATTATGAAGAAACAAGTTGCCTGCAGATGGAAGTATCCTGCTTTTAATGAAATCATAATCAACATGATGGATCCAAAAGAGATGACTCAGGTGGTTTTCCTGTCCTTATTAGAAATCATCACGACTCCCCTGTTGATGATGCCATTGGAGATATTAGTTCTGAATCTGCGTTATCTCTTGAACTAAGAGACGTAGAACTTGCTTTCCACTTAGCTATTCTGAAGAATCAGCGTAAAATTCACATTCATACTGATTCTATTGCAGTCCATCTCTTAATAAATAGCCTTGACCCTAAACCTGGTTAGGATGTTTTATTTTTATGGAAGAAAATCTGTCAACTCCGGAGAAGGTTTAGTAGAGTTAGAGTTGGCCATGTGTATCGTGAAACTAATCATGCAGCTGATTCCTCAGCCGATATTCATCCCTCTAAGAGGTTTGTTGAGTTGAACATTAGTGATTACAGTGCTGAACTCAAGCGTATCATTGAAGATGATAGAAACTTGAAGACTTACTATAAAATGTAATTCAATTTATTTTGTTTGTTGGTGTTTAATTTCCTTTTTGTTCTACTTGTAAGGTTTGGGTCTCCTTAACCGCGAGCGGAATGTTTCAAGAAAAAAAAAATTATATCTCCAACTTTAGCAGTAGTAAAACAAAACTAGTGACAAAACCCCTAGGTGACCAACTTAAAAGAACAAAAAAAACACCCATATTAATTTTAATAAATTAAATCAGTTTCATTAAATAGTGACACAAAAACCCCAGCTCAAATAATAATTAGCAAATTTAATTTTTTTTACTTTGAAAAAACCCAAACGTACCCTTCTTCATCTTCGTCTTCTCTCCTTTCTTTTTTCTTCTTTCTTTCTCTCCTTCTCCCCACCACCATCACCACCAACAACGATACCAGATCTCACCAGCAGAAACTTTATGCTTCCCCGACCACACTAGCACCTTCGTATCTCACCACTACCACCACCTTCGTCCGCCTCCTTCAATTCCATCACCACCTTCGTTCCGTTAACCCTTAATTGTTGAAATTAGGGTTGCGATTTTAACTTCAGTTGAAGAACAGAGATGGGTTGGTGAGGAATTGATGATTGAGATCGATTTTTCAAGGAAGGGATGATAGAGTGGTGACGTTTCTAACAAGGTCTAGGAATTAGATCTAGGAATTGATTCCATGGTGGAAATGAACTACCGATGACGATATGCTCGTGTTGGGAGAAACGGTGGATTTAGAATGATAATTTGAAGTATTAAAAAATCTTACCATTTCACTAATTTTTCAATTGAATTGGATACCAGATTTCGTTTTGTTTGACATTTCGTTGGTTTTTATTCTTGAGAATTTGATTTTGATTGTTACTGTAAGGATTTATTGACTTGGAGGAATTTATGGTTGAGAGAAGGCTTACAAGGAAGAAGTAGAAGAACTGAAGTTGTAGCTGGTGGTGATGATGAAGTTGCAGAACCAGTTGCTGCTACCACGACGAATTTGATATGAAATCGAGGTCTTGTTGTGATGAATTTATGAACAGGTTTTTCCTGAAATCGAAGTATGGAAGAGGATGATGATTGAATTGAAGTGGGGGTTTCTATAACTGAAGAATTATGTGATGTATGTGAACTGATGGTGCTATGGGTTAGGCTCTTGGATAGAGTTTGTCATAGAGAAGATTCAGTTGATGGAGGATTTAGAGATGGTTTTGGTGCAATGGAGTTGGAGAATGGCAGAAGCTTGAATATGAGATGTTGCAATGAGTAAGTTGTGGATGTTGTGCAATGAGTTTGTGGTTGATGTGTGATTGTTAACAGGTTTTTGAGGCAACAAAGAGATGCAGGTGGAAGTGGCCTGAGTTTGAAATGCAATTGGTGTTGTATATGAATGAATTGCAGGTTACCTGAGCAGCTGCAGGTGGTATATGCAAATGGGGTTGTGCAGGCGACTGAAATGGTGTTGGTCTGTGTTGCAGACAAGGAAATGGAATAGAAGATGGCAGTGTTGGTTTGATGGACAAAGGCTGTGACTGAAGAAAGAAATAAATTGAATTGATGGCCTGGTGGTTGAAAGAATAGAATGAGGTTGTTGATACAATGAACTTGAAAACTTGTATAAGTACCACAGTGTGGCCCTCTTTTGACTCATGCACCGACACTTGTGTGCAGCGTAAGTGAAGGAGGCATCTCCCTAAAACATGCTCTTTTTAATTTCCGAGTACCTACTTGAGATGATTTGAGCATATGGAAAGAGAAAAGTAACTATTCTATTCTTGTTGGCCAATATTCTTATATCTTATTACTGATATGTTGGAACTGCTTGTGTTTGATTCAGGGTGTCAGGTACTCAGTCAGACCCATCAAATTGATGTTAGAAAGGAGAGAAAGATGGAGACATTAAGGACTGCTCTTGGGATGAATAAAGTTGATGAAACTTCTTTACTACAGGAAGAAGGGAAACAGGAAACTGTTCTGGAAACAGTGGAATCTGATTCTGAAATTAGGTGAAGGAGAGGGTCCAAAAGAAGGTTTAATAGAGAAAAATGATGCCTAGAATTGAAATGGGAAGCAATTGCAGGTGGTGAATTGGATTGTGGAGCTGAGTAGAGTCATCTAGGAGATGTTGCTGCCGCTGCTTTCAGATTGGCAGTGTGCAAGTGTAGCTGCTGGTATTGTTGATATGGTTATTGCAGTGATGGGTTTGATATGGTTATTGCAGTGACAAGGTCTTGTGACGAGTTTCATTTGATGCTGCTAGTAAGCTCCGGTTGCAGCTGAAGTTAATATTATAGAGAAGGTGGTACTGGTGTTGGCTTTGAGTTGGTTCTCTATGAAGAATGGTTTGAGCTGATGCTTGAGAATGGTTTTTAAGTACAGTTGCAGGTTAAGAGTGTAGAGAAGAACTGAGATGCCTATGTTGGTGGTGATTATGAACTGCAGCTGGTGATAATCAGAATCCATGGAGGAACTGGTGTTGCTCTGGTTGAATTAATATGGATATTGCAGGTCCAGTTGAAGATCAAACTGAGCCTGAGATGGAGCATCTGTGGTGTTCAGGTATGAGCTTGAACTGAAATGGAAGGCAGTAATGCAGTGGGTATGGGATTTGAAGTGAATTTGTAGTTGCAGGTGCAATGAAGTGCTGCAATACAATGAGGAATTGCCTATAAACCTAGATGGAAAGATATACCAGGTGAAGCTGAGTAATGGGTCTTGAGACATAACTGGTGGTATTGCTGTTGAAGCGCAGAAACCAATTATGGTTTCATCTTATTTATGATGAAACCAAAATCGGTTTGATCGTATTTCAACAATGTATTTTTATCCATGAAGATGTATAATACCTCTTAAAAAATTTCTTGCAGGTGATTTCTCACGAAACCAAGATGAAACCAAAATCGGTTTCATCGTATTTATGATGAAACCAAAATTGGTTTCATCGTATTTTTGGGAGGTGGTGGTGGTGGGCGGTCGTGGTGCTGGTTTTGGTCGGCGGTGGTCGACAATGGTGGTGCTGGATGGTAGGGTGGCTGGTATTGGTGGTGCAATTACGTAGTATCAGTGGTGGTGGTGGTGGTCGGAGGTGGTGGCGGTGGTGGTCGACAATGGTGGTGCTGGATGGTAGGGTGGCTGGCAGTGGTGGTGCAATTGCGCAGTATCGGTGGCGGCGGCGGGCGGCGGTGGCGGAGCGGTGGTGGTCGGTGGCGGCGGTGGTGGTCGATGGCGGCGGTGGTCAATGGTGGCGGCGGCGGGCGGCGGTGGTGGTCGGTGGTGGCGGCGGCGACAGGACGGTGGTGGTCGGTGGCGGCGGCCGCGGAGGTGGTGGCGGTGGTCAGTGGCGGTGGTCGGTGGCGGAAGGTGGCGTTGGCGGTGGTCGGAGGAGGTGGCGGTGGCGGCGGTGGTTATCGGTGGCGGCGATGCTTATTGGTGGTTGTTTATTTCTTGTTGGGGGTGACAATATAATAAGAATTAAAGTGTGGTTGATTTTTGTTTTTGTTGGGGTGATATAAACTAGAAGGGTAATATAGACAGTTTATATTAAATGGGGTTTTTGTGAACAATTTGTTTTGTTGGAGTTTTTGTATGGATAGTGATATTTTTGGGGTTATAACTCGCGTACCGGTAGTAAAATATAAAATAGAGCTATTTTTGACCAACTCAACCTTTTACAATAAAAAAGTCACAAAAACCCAAGAGAAAATTCTAAATAAATATCACACCGACAGATAAATTTACTAAAAAGTAAGAATAAATATTACAATGGTTCTCACGAAAATAAAAGATTAACAAGCACCAAAAAGCCTTACTTATTTCACGTGAAAAGATGAGGAAGAAAAACCAAACCCTACACCAACAGATAAGCTGCTAACCACACACCCAATACAACACTAACCCATCTCCCACCACTGGATCTAATACTGCCGTTATCATCAGCCTCTTGATCCGCTGGCTCACCATCAGGAGACATCGGCTCAGGAGCCAAATCCTCATCCTTATCACCTTTAGCCTTTTTAGGTGAATCGGCAGCTTTTTCCGGGGCAGGTGCTGGAGCTGGAGTCGGCGCTAAAGCTTTCTTGAACAATTCTTTAGGCAACAATACCTTATTAATTGTGTAAATAGCTAATGGCATTTCATCAATCAATTTCCCTGTAATTTTCGCTGTAACAGTTTTGGTCTTCAATGTAACAGATTCACCGTCATTCTGAACAGTAAATTGATACGTTTTTCCACCATCAGTAGCCAAAGTGTTCACAATACCATTGTTTTGTTTCAACATTTGCATCGAATTATAAGTAGGCAGAGCGTGATAGGATAACAAAGCAACTTTTCCGTCATCGGTTAAATTATCGTATTTGGGTTGAAACGCTTTCATTGGATCATCCAGCGGGCAGAAAACAGTTAACCCACCATCAGCATTTTCTTGGAAAGTAGCATATGCTCCTGAAGAGACTAACAAATCTGCAAAAACTTTGCAACCTTGTTTCGACATTAACTCGGTTAGGTTAACCTGTGCAGGACCGGGTGTCGGTGCTTCAGCCTCAGGGGAAGACAATATCTTGCTGATTTGAATAACTGAGATATTATATGGAATTTCTTGCACTGATTTAACATATTCCGAGCTTAGAGTTCCATCATTATCTTCGGCACCGAGACGGACTTTACCGCCCTTGTAATCTGTAATGTTGACGAAACCTGCTGAACCAGTTGCAGATCCAGTAGCTTGAAACATTGTTGCTGCTAAAGCTGTACCGTCGGTAATCTGATGGAGTTTTTTAGCACCAAAATAATCAAGAAGGATATGAAAAGAAAGGACATTTTTGAGAGCGAAAAGTGATAGATGTTTTGACAATAGTTCTGCCATTCCTGCATTATCAACAGCACATACTGTGATTGTTTGACGTCTGTTAATTTCTTGTGCTAAATGTGTTTCTGATAGGTAGTGATTGAAAGTTGAGAAATCTGGGTGTTCAGCTAAGATTTTTGTGATGTTGTGAGCTGATACAGATGATACTAGAAGTGTTAAAGTGATGAGAATTGAAGCCCCGGTTAAAATCCGGGACATCTCCATTGTTGCTGTAGATAAGATTGAAAGAGTTTGAGAGAGAAAATGTGAAACAGAGAAAGAGAGACGGGGAAAGGAGAAGAGTGAAGTCCAGAAGTAGTCTCTAGTGAAGTAAGTATAGCGGAGATGGGTGTGGGCGTTTTATAAATTACGCTTCATGTTTTCAGTAATTACGGGTACAGCCACTGGTGTTTTGTCTACTCTCTATGGTGGGGATGTGTGTGAGATATTGGTAATAGCATAAATGATTATTTTTTTCTGAAACTTCTGAAATACATGATTTGCTTCTGTTTGTATTTTGACCGTTTGTATTTGATGATTAGACGAAAATAACCTTTTAGTTAAAATGTTTTAGTTGTTCCAGATAACCAGATTATGATTACTACATCGAGTTGATTAATGCAATATGAGAAGGTAATTTTAGGAGTACAGTTTATAACTGGCTCGGTGGTTCCATCCAACTGTTGGGAGAGGCCTAAACTTAGACTTGCTCTTAATGGCGTCCTTTAGAGTGAACCAAGAGCTGAGAAACAGCAGGACATGTAAGTAATTAAAGCAGCCACGAAGCCTTAAACAAGCGGCTAGGAAATTAAGATATTGTTTGTAGTACCATTTTTCGAGAGACTGAAACCAGCAGAAATGACGAGGTCACGTGGGGGTTAGGCATCTATTGATCGGAAATCAAGGAGATTGATTTAATAAAAGACAACGGCATAGAAGAATCAGAATAGAAATAGTCAATAATTTATATGTTACCCATATATTTACTATTTACCCCATTTTTATCCACTGTACTAGAAACATAAGCTCAGTATTGTATCCAAAGGGCCCGTCACAACATTGATCAACAGTACAATCAAAAATTGACTGGTCGAAACCAACAAGACAGGACAAGACTGGTTGAAAACTTTGAAATCTCTTCGGTAAACAATGAGAAGATGGGACAGAAAAAACATGGGATGATAGGGCATTCTCGTGTTTTCAAGTGAATACGAGGGTTAATTGGGTGAGCAGTTATGGAGGGCGGAGGTTATGGTCTTGTGTAGGGGTGTAAATTGGGCCGGGCCATGCTGCCCGACCTAATTATTAAATGGGCCGGGACAAGACGGGCATGGACTTTTCTTACCCATCAAATTAAAAGGGCTGGACGGGCACGGCCATACTATAAAATAAACTATCCATGACCTGTCCAAGCATATTAAGTAATTTGGAATCGGGCGGGCATGGTCGGTCGGGCCTTGAATATACAATAATAATTTTAGACCAGATAAAAATATGCGACTAAATTGCAACCTAATTTAACTAAAATATGACCAAATTGCCTATAATTATTCCAAGATTGGATATCTTTTAAGAGGAAACCCTATAATTTCTCATTATAATTAGGAAAATGAAATATATGCAGAAAAATATGTTAGGAGATATTGGTATATCAAGTATATTACAATTAAAGAAGAAATAGACAATTAAGTCTGGTAAACGGGTAGATTTAATGGGCTAACATGCCGATTAATGTTGACGGGAAAACGGGATGGGTACAAGGTCGGGCAAGACTTTTTAAATCATGGCCTTCGCCCGTCCCGTTAATTAAACGGGATAGACTGGACTAGCCTGTAACGGGCCACAGACAATCATGAGCTTCCATGGGACAGGGCGATTGGTACTGGACCATGGGCTGTCCGGAAAAATTTACACCCCTAGTCTTGTGGGACCAGAGAACAGCTCTCTGCGACTAGGTACTCAAATGTGCCAGGCTGGTGATAAGTGTAATCATATTAGCTGTTGACACGTGGAACATGATGTCTTATTGTGGAGCAGAGATGCTTCGCCGACAATTGGTCCATCTTTTCGCGGTTTCATTGCAATCGTGTGGGCGCAGTTTTAGAATGCGACATGCAGTACTTCAAAGCACACAAGGTAAATGAAACTAGTTCAAACCACTGATTCAATCCCTTCAAGTTAACATGGTTCAGGCTTCAGATAACCCCATTCGCACCTAACCAATATTCCACCATCTTGCTACCAAAAAGTGAAGGAAATATTCTACCGACGGCCGACACTAATTTGGTTTTAGATAATTGATACTTTACGGTGTCTGATTGTTGGATTACTCAAAACATACTATTAGACGAAGTTGCTGGTTAGAGGTGAAGGAAATAAAGGCTAATAAAGATCTGAGAGGTTAAACTTAAGATTTTAAGCAAGTTCAAAATCCTTATGATTTTATGGTTATATACAAGTTTTTGATGATTTACCCAATTTAATGAGGAAAATGAGATGACTAGTGTCCATTACTGAAGTAAAAACTTGAAAGCGATTTTCTTTTGTTTAGTTTGGATGGAAAGATTAACATACTGATAATTGTTAGAAAGTTGTGCATTTTGGAGTCAAGGGTGTAAAGTCTTGGATGCTAGTGCTGTTTTTTCATACCCCTGTGAGAATGATTAGGTCTATAGACCAACTAGTATTATTCATTTATACTTTCCTAGCTTGCTCAAGACTTAATGATGATAAAATGACAATGAAAATGATAGGGATTTTAGCTTATTAGCTGTATGTATTTACTCGTAAGTTAGCAGTACTAATAAGTTAAATAAAATACTAATAAAGGTGCAATCAAATAAATTGTCTTCCCCACTCCTTGTTTGTCCTTTATTTTTTCTTTTGAAACCAAGTGGAAACGCAAGTAACATGATAAAAGAGAAAGACATTCAAAGAAGGAGAAGAAGAATTAAAGGTTTCTTCCAAGAGAATTAAGGAACAACATCACATTACAACTCATGTTCACTGGATGGATAAATAGTTAAGATTACGCGAACAACAATAGTGCGTTTGTTTCAAGATTTTGGACGTCCAAGAATTGGATTCCGAGGGAATCCGCCCAATTACCCCGAATCAAACGGTCCATATAATTTGGTAATTGGATTCCTGGGTAATCCAATTCCCCCCAAAGCCTTCTTTTTCATTGCATCCCTATACCAATGGAATGCAAACCGATTCCGGGAAGAAAAAACACGGGAAAAAGGAAATTAGGAGACTGACCCTGTAACAAAACAAAATCTCGTTTTCACATTTCTTTCACATTTCATTTCGAAACTCGAGCGACGGGGAGAAGAAAAAAACCCCTAGAGAATCCATGGAGATCGACAAGGATTGAACTGTTAATCGTTGATTATTCTTCTACTTCGACAAGAAACCATATCATATTCTAAAACAAATCCATCTCTGATTTCGAGGGTGCAAAATCCATCTCTGATTTTGGGGATATAGGGTTAGGTAATTCCTCACCTCTCTTTGATTTTTTTGATTAATTCTTCTGATTTTTTGATGATTTCAGTTTAGTTGGTTGTTAATTTTGTTTCTTAATTCTTCTCCTAATATATACTATCAATTGTCGTCCTCTACTGATTTATGGGTTCAGTTTAGTTGGTGGTTAATTTATTAGCTTGTTGGGTGTTTGTCAAAATGCCCAAAAGAGAAATAAATCAAGATTTTGAATGAAAACTTGCATTAACTATAGTTTTTTATCTTGTGTTTGCTCAAAAGATACATGTTGATTTGTGGTTAGCTGAAGTTTCACATTTCAGGGGATTATATATATATGTTAGGTCACTGATATGAGTTTCTGCTGTATATTGGGAATATCTTGTTGGCTTATTGGTCATACAACTTACCCCAAATCATAACTACGAGCGGTAGTTCAACTGGTTATTGCAATGTTAACCATTCAGATTTCCAAAAGGCGTATCACTCCAGCTGTATTTGATTTTTTTGATTTTTTGATTTAAGCTTTTATTATTATTATTATTTTCTTTTTTTATTGAAGCTTTGCTGTATTTGATTCTTATGTCGCCAAACCGGCCAAATCCAATAATACCAATACATGGTCAACCCCTCGTTTAACACGGCTCGACATAAGTTGGTCATTTGTTGGTCATTAGTGATAACAGCCACCTAGTAATTTATGTCGTTCATCTATCTACCAATCCAGATTCAAGCAATATGTTGTTCATCTATAGCTAACGTTTTCTGTCTATTTTTCACATATAGGTCATTGTTGTTCTACTACCAGTTACACAATCAAAAGGGCGTTTCGATTTGCTTTAACTTTTCTCGTAAGTACTATTATTAGCTTTCGTGTTCTGTTTTTCCTGTTGAGTCTGCACCATAAGACATTACTTTATACACTCGTGATATCCTCGTAAAGAACAAGTACGATTACACCTAGGCTACTATTACACAATCAGTTTAGAATCATTGATTTTGATTGCTTTGTTGTATTCTGTATATGTGCATTATATTCTATCTGAATGTAGCTTGCCTCCAACCTGGAAATACTGTATATGTGTTTATTATGCTTGACTGTTCTTTTCTTATGCTTGTTGAACTCAGACCAACTTCCAGTATGGCTCCTCTAGTCTTGACAAAGAAAAGAAAACTAGAAATGATGAATGATAATATCAGAACAACGTTGGATGCTGTAACTTTATTTTACGTCTACTTTTATTCATATGTTCTGCGTTATCAAAGTTGCGTGTTAAGATCAAATGATCGTTTTGAAATGACTACTGTACGACTGTGGGTGATGCAAGATTTAGTTTACAAAAGCGACACAAATTGTAAATCGCAACTTCGCCTCGATAGACGTACTTTTCGAATACTTTGCCATAAGCTGTCCACAATAAGCGGACTAGAAGATAATAGGAATTCTGATGTTGAAGAAATGGTTGCGGTATTTTTGTATGTAATTGCACATCACCATAAGAATAGAGTTGTAGGGTTTATGTTCAAGCGATTTGGAGAAACCATTAGCAGATATGTAAACACGGTATTGAAAGGAGTTATTAGACTTCAAGGGGAGTTGCTCAAACAACCAGTTGCAGTGGCTACAAGTTCTGTTGATGAGAGATGGAATTGCTTCAAGGTATGAACTCAAACTTTGATGTTTCATGTCTTTTAAGAATATACCCCGTATCCTTAATGAATCAGTAATACCTTGTTTACCTGTAGAACTGCCTAGGGGCATTAGATGGAACACATATTAGTATCCATGTGGCAACCGAAGACAAGCCTAGGTATCGTACAAGGAAGAGCTCGATTGCAACTAATGTATTATGTGTATGCTCCCATAACTTGGAGGTTATATATGTGTATCCTGGCTGGGAAGGTTCAGCTGCCGATTCTCGTGTTCTTAGAGAAGCAATATACAAAAAGAATGGCTTAGAAGTTCCACAAGGTAAGTTCATTAGTGTATTAAAACTTAAATCTGTGGATTAATGGGTGTTTCTAGTGTTCTGTAGTGAGATAATGATGGTTTTGCATGATGACTTGTCTAGGTTACTATTACCTTGTCGATGCCGGTTATCCGAATAGTGGAGGATTTCTTGCGCCTTTTAGAGGTCAACGTTATCATTTAAAGGAATGGGGGCAAGGTCGTTTAGAACCAAGGACAGCTGAAGAACTATTCAATATGAAACATTGTAGGGCTAGGAATGTGATTGAACGCGTTTTTGGATTGTTGAAAATGAGATGGGCAATACTTCGGAGTCCTTCATGGTATCCAGTAAACATACATTGTCGTTTTATCATGGCTTGTTGTTTAATCCATAACCTTATTAGGAGAGAAATGCTTATGGATGAATTTCTAGAGGAAGACAATTATGAAGATGGACCAGTTAATTTAGTTTCTCCTCAAGAAAGTCGAATGATAGAATTTGTTGATTCCTCAGATTATTGGGTTGTTCAGAGGAAAGAGTTAGCTGATCAAATGTGGGAAAGATGGACTGCACGTAGACGTAGACGCGTAGTTAGTTAAAAAACTTTGATTTTCCTGTATTAGTCTACTTTTTAATAACTTTCGTTTGTTACTGTATGTTTATTGAACTCCATTGCAGTTATAAGGATTTATGTTTGAACAACAGGGATTTCGTTTGTTACTTTGATTTTCCTGTATTAGTCTATTCTATTTCATACTTCATTATTTTATAATTGTGAATCTCATTTATGCTTTCCCTTTTTTGTTACAAAAACAAGGTGATATTTGAGGTATATTTTTCTTCCATTTTTCAGTATTGCTTCATTTTATCATGTGTTTGGAATACATTCGTACAACTTATAATTGTTAACTTATTTTGTATGAATGCTTGTAAACAGGAAAGTAGTGGCACCTCATCGGAGTTGGGTAGAAGCTGAAGATAACGTATTGGTTGATATATTGACGGAACTTACGCTCGATGGCAAGTGGAAAAGTGATACCGGATTTAAATCGGGCTACTTGAAAGTTATTGAGCAGAAACTAACTGAGAAACTACCAACTTGTGGGTTAACTACTACCAACATCGATTCTAGAATCAAGACTTTGAAGAAACATGCGATGACCATCAATGAAATGGTAACTATTGGCAGTGGGTTTGAATTTGATTATATCAACAACAAGCTTGTGTGCGAAAAAAGTTTATTTGATGACTGGGCTAAGGTATTTTCGAAACTACTGAGTTATTCATTCATGTTAAACTATATGTCAGAGACTGTTTTCTTCTTATTTCATAACATCTAATCCATAATAACTAAAGCGGCATGTTAGTATAAGTAGCACATGTCCTGTAATCAACTGTTAGGTCCAGTTTTTGTACCCTCCTCCAGATAAAGCGTGGAACATTTTCAACTGTTAGGTCTTGTATAAGTAGCACATGTCCTGTATAAATGTAATCTGTGTTGTTATGCAATGGTAATTACAGTTTAGTAAGTTCTGAGTTAGTATCGAAGTTGTTCTGGAGTAGATTATATAATGGTTTAATGAATGTAGATGTGTATGAATCTGTGGTGGTTTTATGTATGTTGTTGGATTCATGTATGAGTAAGTTTTTGTTTGTCACCTAGTCTGGTAACAAGTTTTTGTTTGTCGCTTTTGTTCTTGCAGTCTCATACAAATGCAAAGGGACTGTATGGGAAAGCATTCCCTCATTAGATGCATTAGTTGAGATATTTGCTGAAGATAGGGCAAATGGTAAAGGGGCTGCTTCACTTGCTGAAGAGCTAGAAGAGATCGAGAAAGAAGGCGAACAAGAAAAGGAAGAAGAAAATGATCAACAACAAATTAATCAGTCCGAGTCAAACAGTGGTAAAGGTAGAAGGAAAAGGGTACGTTCATCATCCTTTGACATTGTATCCGGTGAATCAAGTGGAGATTCAAATGGCCTTAGTTTGATGGCTAATTCGTTTAGCAAATTTGTGACGGGTACACTTGATCACTTTGAAGCGGTTCGTGTGTCCCTTACTCAAGAAGCCGATGTCAATAAACGCTTGTTTGAGGAGTTGAATAAGATAGATGGCCTCACTGAAGATGAGGTGATAGATGCCGCATCTATTATTCTCGATTCATCTACAAAAACAAAGGTTTTCTTCGGCATGGGGGAAGAAAAACGATCCAACTATGTGAAGAACAAGATTCTTAAGTAATGTAGCTTATGTTTGTGAGTGATATTAGGAGGAACTACTAGAAACAGTACTTTTCAGTCCTTGTTGTTTTTGGTCAGAGAATGACAAAAGTTTTATGATTGTGATGACAGTTGTTTTCATTACTTTTCAGTCCTTGCTTATGACGACAGTTGTGACTATACAACATATGTTTTAGTATTACAACTTGTTTAGAAATTTGAAATTCAAACTTTTAGAATTGGTTTGTTCTTAGCTATCAAAGTTTCAAAGGGAAGGAAGGGTAGTAAAGTGATTTGGCATTTATTGATTACCCTGTAATAGGATTATGTCAACCAAACAATGATATTTGAATTAGGAATCTCATTCTTAGGAATCCAATTCCTGTAATTGGATTACCTTGTAATTGTATTCCTAAACTCCCAAAAACTTGAACCAAACGCGCTATAACAGTACAAATGTTGGCAATTAACAAAGGTATAAGAATGATTAACTCATCGGTCATCACCAATAGTCCATTATAATTCCCATGGCTGCAATTTCATTTCCTTGGTTATAATAATCAAAAAGAAATGATTAGGTATAAGTATGACCCACTCTACTAGATAAACGATCCAATTTTGTAAATGATCAGATATCCATGTAGAACATCCCCAATCTAGCTGTAGTGTCGGTGTGGTTTGAGGAAAAAAGAAGATTCTGATATTAGAGAGAAGAATGTCATTTAAAATACTACTAAAAGATCGCTATTTTTGATTGAAGTTGATCCTTAAGGCCACAATGCATGAGCATATGTTCCAGGAAATAAATACTTTATATTTGGCGTTTCTTTAAAGATTACTTGTACTCTGTCCTTGCCTTGCGCGGCGCTTTCACTGGCCGTTGAGTTGCTTGTACTCCCACATTTTCCCATGGCATGTTGGGATAACTCTTTTGAGAGTGAAAAGCATTACGACTTCATATAACTTAGTAGGGATGAGCATTGGCTTGAATACAATGACCAATCAAGAAAAATAAAAAATAAAAGACTTGAATTTGCATCTCAATTTTAAGCCCTAAATGTCTGATAGAAGAAAATGACAAGAAGATAATTTTGTTTTTGTTAGATTTTAAGACTACACCGACACCCAATCCAAAATTTGTTGGATTTTAAAAATAGCATCAGCATCCAATTAGTGAACGGTTTCGGCACCCATCCATAAAAATGCGGTTGGTTCGGATCAAATTCAGAGCCAAATGCGCACCCGTGTAACTTAGATATTTTCACGTGAACAACGATAATCGGATCAAGCCCACGTGGTTTGAGTTCGGTGACAAAGTGCCAAATGTAACATCCATATTTTTTTTCACTTGTTCAAGCTGCCATATGTCATGCACTGGAGTGGGCAAATGGAAGGCACACCGTCCACGATTATTCTATGTCACTCACCCGATTTAAAGTTACTAGAACCCGAACTCGTACGTAGAAATGGTATATAGCTGAATAACAAACTCACAATATCACTAGGCCAAAACAATATATGACCAACCAATTGGACCCTTCGACCAGTAGGAACAATAAAAATAAGCATTGTTGTTGTAATAGCTAAATATCAGCAGATGGAGGTGGCGTCATCTCAAGCTAGGATGTACCCAAAGATTGATTGGAGAAAAGCATGGAATCAACTCCTCGGCCTCGACACAGTACAAAAGAAATTTACCACACTCACGTGAGAAGCGAACACGTATGAAGCATGTGTCGGATCCAACAAAGTAGCGTGCATCGAGAGATAAGGCATTAAATGCCACTGACAGAGCACGCATGGGGAGCAAAAGGAGCCAAGTCATGGTGGGACCGAAGTCAGAAGGATGACATGATCGTATCGGGTAATGATTTCACATCGGATGAGACACTTATATCAGCGATGACATATCGGAAGGTATACTCTTCGGGTGAATATGGAGTCGAACATCAAGTGGCGGGAGAAGACATCAACAATCACCCGATAGGATCATCAAAGTTGATAAAATAATACTAACACTGTAATCTTGTTGTATGTGCATCTCGGCCTATAAGTACACACCCTTTTGTTGATAGAAAGGTATGTTATGGTGAGTGTATGAGTAAGGAGAGAGACTAAGTATTGTTGAGAGCTAGCATCTTTGTAATTTGGATGAAATAATAACATTCATCCTTTCACCCCCGTGGACGTAGGTAATCATACTGAACCACGTATATCTTGTGTTCTTGTGTATCTCTTTACTTATTTATCTTGCAATTACTTCATCTTGAATGTTAGATGTAGGATGTCTTACTTTCTACAACTACAGTTGCAACATGGAATAAGGTGACTAATTTAGCTCGTACTAGTTTGGTTCTCATAAATTGCTTTGGCCTTTGCAGGGAAATCAGATTCAACTAAACCAGAATCCAAACAAGTGAGGAGAGGATAGTCATCGCAACAATTAATAGTGTATAATGGAAAGCAAAACTGGGAGAACTAGCAATCCATATAGAGCCAAGCTATAACTGTCTCACCAATATAGTAAGCAAGAACACAATCCACATGGAATTAATGAGGAGCAGTTCTTTTTGTTGTCAATTATGCATCTTAAAATTTGCACCAAGAGAGAAAATCAGGCAGGCATTAAATAGTTTCGGATATGTTGTTCCTTTCTTGCTTCATATTGCTTGCCAAAAGACGTCTTTACTCATCTGATTTTATTTTTCTTCACAAATTCAATCATATAATTGTTAGAAAATTGTTCGCATTGCCATGTCAAGCCTGGAATTATTAATTTTTGGTGCCAAAATTATACACTTGAATTCACTACTAAGTGATATTCACATTATGTTGGACTATGTATATGGAGGTGTAGGACGAAATATTTCACGGAAAAAGCTGTCAATAAATCAATTTGAGGCTTCAAAGGTTGACTCACCTACTACCCTCTAGAAAATCAAAATATTAGAAGAAAAAATCATGAAATCTCACTCAACATTGGAAACAAATGATGAACATGTTGATTCCCGAAACTTGGGACCTAAAGTGGCCAGTAAGTCGGATATTAAAAAAAAAAGTATAACGAAAAGTGACCAACCAACAAAGACAATATTTTTCGATACCCTAAAACTCCAAATGTTGTTTTTATTGTGGTAAGAAAGGTTATTCTCAGAGATGGTGCAAAATCGGATAAAAAAAATAAAATACTCTTCGTGCTCCAAGATGTATTAGATATGGCATAACTATCTGATCTTCCCAGATCACGGTGAAGTTAATCGTCCAACTTTCATACGGAAGAACCATGATTACGCTAGAAAACCCTCTGCTCACAAACACTCCATAAGGATTACTCATAATTAACCTTATGGAAGCTGATACAGAAAATAATTTTCGAAGGAATCAAGTCATTCAAATGTTCGTAAATCAAGAATTGTTGGAAAACATTCATGGTCGTTGACACTTCTTCATCACAATGATAAACTCTTCTCAACAAAAGTACATCCAGAGATCCTTCACAAAGAGACCTTGCAAATGAGATACATGGAGAACATAATTGTAAATTACAAACAAAAACATGATGGTACCAAGTACACCACCTGCAAACATTGGGGGTACCAAAATGCACCACCAACTTTTTCGTACGCAATATATATGGACAAACTCAACACAACTCCGAGAGTAGCAACTCTATCAAGGAAAATGTCTAGAGTTATATCTCTCTCTGGTTGTTAGAACGTTTACAAAACTGAATCTGTGAATCTAATTACACAGAGAGTTCTTAGACGGTACCAAAGACCAATATCCAAAGATCAACCAAGTCTTATCCAATTAACAAGGTTGGACCTAGCTATTGTGATTGATCAATACACAACCTGTGATACTTCAATTATAAAGATAAACAATATAATTCGGAAAAAAATAACACATACAACCGAAATTTTGTTTACAAGGAAACCGCAAATGCAGAAAAACCCCGGGACCTAGTCTAGATTGAACACCAAACTGTATTAAGCCTCTACAGACACTAGCACGCTACCAATTAACTTCGGTATGGAATGTAGTTGAGCCCGAACTCTGTCTCCCATTGATCAGGTACAGTCACGCTCCTTACGCCTCTTGAATCCCAGCAGGACTCCTCACAATTGATTCCCTTAGACGGTCTCACACCAACTAAGAGTTGCTTCAACTTAATTGAAGACTTTAAACTAAATATGCCTCCAGATTAAGCCTATAATTGATTTTCTGATTTACGATGTAAACGGATGATAAGATCAAATGAAAGATCCAGGTGATGGAAATCGATAGCAACTTAGACAAAAGTTTGGCTATCCTCAAAATATAGACTTATGCAACCCGAAGTGCAGCCTAGATTATTATTCACCTCACAAGTATAAAACTTGTGGAATCAACAAAGTATGAGACGAATAGACTTTGTTGATTACTATCTATCTTGATTGATGGAGCAAGGCTCAACAAACAATCAAGATCATGATACTCGAGTTATCAAGATAAAAGATAACTGGACCTGGCTTCACGAATTCCAATGAAGTCTTTGTAGTCGCTAAACCCTAAAAAGGTTTCTGGAGAGGAAGACTCTAGATACAACTAGGACACACCAAAAATTAGTGTCAGGATTCAAAAATCCCAGTTGCCAAGAGTTCCCCTTATATAGACATCAAAGCCTAGGTTGCTTTAGGTTTAAGCTAAGATAGTTTTGGAACCAAGCAATTAATATTCACTGTTAGATGAAAGCTTTGAATCTTAATCACATATATAAGATATATACTCTGGTTAGGTAACCATAATCGAACCGTGTATAAAGACTATGTCCAACATGGATAGCCAAAACTAGCCGATTTGGAGTTAAAAGCTTAACACTCATTTTCATGTTCACTAAGACATTAATGTTGAATCACAATCATGTGATCAAATGAGTCTAATATTAATCAGAGAGTTGATCAAATGCAAATTACTTCATATAAATAATTTAATTACAATTGAATCATAATCAACATAGTTGGTAAATCTACAAAGTACAATTACTTGGATTATTCGTGAATCGGCAGAGTCACAGTACGCGAACCGGTTTGCAAACTTATATGCAATGACCGAGTTCCGGAGTTGACAGAACTTTTGCAGCTCACGTACCGGTTTGCAAACATTTAATCAACTCAAAGTTCCGGAGTCGACATAACTTTTCAAGTTCACGTACCGGTTTGGGTACTTAACTGGTTCTAGAACATAGAACAGTTTTGGCTCGCATACCGGTTTGAATATTTTAACCCGGTTCCCTTACCACAATTTCAAATTGGTTTGTACAAAAATACATACCTATCCGGATTACGAAACAAACATATTTTCCCATGATGTACATACGTATATGCAAACTACACAAATCTGAAAGTCGATATATAGATGCTCCTATACGTGTACGAATATAGTAGTTCTATATTTCTATAAATCAATTCGAAACATTCCTGAATAATATCAATGACACATATTGTTGTTTCAGGCTATTTTCAAATGATAAACTCGAATCATGATTTGGTTCCGAACAATAAATTGTTCTCCACCGAATTTGATCAAGTATCAACAAATGTTCATTAAGCTTAGTCATTATATTTCGAGAAATTCGTAAACTAAATAAATAGTTCTCGACTCGAAATTCTTGTCTATGCAAGCTAGTCGAATTAGTTGTGCCACAATCTTCTCAAGGATAGGAAGGTGAATATAACTTGAGAAATAGGTGGTTCAGTCTGCACTTACCTTTTGTTGATGAATTTCTCCAAAAGCTTCGGTTGATCTTCGCTTTCAAACGATAGAACGCAAATGATGACTGGCTCCTTTCTCAGCTATCTCCATCCTAGACCGATACTTAACTAATTGAAGACTAGAAATCAAGATAGAGTTTTGACAACTAAATTTGACAACAAGCTTGATATAGCAACACTTGTGAGTTCGACCGAGCAATGCTTTAACAATCTCCCCTTTTGTCAATTTTAGTGACAAAACTATTTAATACATATGGATAACAAAAATAAAGTTTGAAAAACTCCACGATCCATCATGCCTTGATTTCCTTGGTTTCTTCAACTCTCCTTGAACTCTTCGTTGTTCCATGTTGCAATGATTCTGAACGTGTTCAACTCAACATTGTTGTTGTTAAAGAACCTATTCCATAGAGATAACAACTTTGAAAATAATATTCCCAATTGTTTTTATATAGAAACATAATATTATTATCTTGTCTCCAAAATTCAATTGTATCTCAACTCTGAAGTAATACAACGGTGATATGTTTCTCCCCCTTAAGCAATATTTACATCTTTTGTTTAATAGGTAAACTTATTGCTTAAATGATTTACTCCGCTTATATAATGATCCGTAAACCATATGTATGTAGTACGGAACTACTAAACAATTCTCCCCCTTTTTGTCAATAAAATTAACAAAGGTACGAAATTCGCGGGGATCATAATGAATACTACAAAAAGATATCTCAAGTTTAAGGAAGATGGAGATACTACATAATAACATGGTTAAAATGTAACTCCTCATATCAACTTACTTTAAATGATATCACATAGTAATAAATACTTAGCGCTCATCCTAGGAGATTAAAAAGATACAAGCATCTCCTTTATAATTCCACAGCCACACTCCCCACAAAGATATAGCAATTAAGCACAAGTTCATTTAAGAACTCTCCCTCATAAAATGTCATTCCCAAGAGAACAACATGAGTGACCTTACTTTTGTGAAAAATAAGGATTTGGTGGACATTAACAAATCAAAAGGATTTGTATCCAGTGTTAGAGCACTGCTCGGTCGAACTCGCATGCGTTGCTATCTCAAGCATGTTTGTCAATGTTAGTGATCAAAACTATAAGTCTTGTTTTCTAACCTATTTATAGATGTCTCGGACTAGGACACAGATAGTGTATTTGAGCTTAGATTTCACAGAGTTCATCATTTGAAGGCGAAGAACTACTAAGGGGAGCTTGTGGAACTTCTTCGACAAAAGGTATGTGGAGACTTGAATTCATATATCAATTGGAAAGTCTATTTCTACTATCTCCTATATTGAGACATAAGTCGTGTTACGATATAGTTTTCTCTATACAAATTTGAGATTTAGAGCTGAGTATATCTCGCTTACATATTTCTCGAAATATGTGTTGGTAAGCTTTCGCTTCGACCAAGTTCATCTTATATCATGAGAAAATTGCCGAGTAACATCTTACATGGTTTGTCTGATACAATCATTTGGTGTAAGACTTGGAATGTTTCGATAATGACTATTTTAATATCTTGAAAATTGCTTTGATGCTAATAGTGTGTGAAAACGGCTACTGTCATTATAGAAGAATGTTTCAATGATTGAAATAAAGAGTTGGGAATGTAACCATGTTTGGATATAAGCATATATAGTGTGTTCGCACATTAGTGTATAAATCCACAAACCGGGAGCCAAGAGTATGCATATGTGTGTATGCGAAATTGGTGAAGGAGACAAGATAAGTATGCGTACCGGTACGCATACTGGCGGAAGTTTTCGAACCGAAAATATGTGCTAGGTTTGGGAATTACAAACTCCTAAACTAGTCACCTTAAGTATGCGTACCCGTACGCATACTGGCGGAAGTTTTCGAACCGAAAATTTCTGCTGAGTTAGGAAACTTAACAAACTCAAATTCGGTTGCTTAAGTACGCATACCCGTACGCATACTTAAGCTGGTTAGTTTTTCAAATCGGTTATTTCATGGACTTAAACATCTAAATCATAAGGAATGCAATCTTTGCAAACCGTGGCTATAATGTTTATGATTGATTCAAGTGAATCAAACCGATTTGGTTTCAATTGTATTTTCTATAGCAATTGAACAACTCTTTAACTAGTTTCATTTGAGTCATTCGAACTAGTTATGGTTGAGATGAATAAGGTTGATATGAGAGTAATCATATGTCTAACCTCGGTTATCTATTTGTGAGCCAACATGGTGTACACGTTTAGGTATGGTTACATAAACCTAAATGAGGGTACATTTAATTTGTGTGTAACAAGCTAAGTTCGATCTAACGGTTGAAAGATATTATCTTAGTTGAATCAGGTTTTTCATCTAACGGTGATTATCGAATGCTTTGTTACCAAGGTAACTAGGATTGCAAACCCTGATTTGAAAACTATATAAAGGAGAACTCTAGCAACTGGGAAACCTAATCCCCACACCTCCTGTGTGTTACTAGTTGCATAGCTAGAGTCGATTCTCCTTTAACCTTAGGTTTCTTCTCGAGACCCTGTAGGTTAACGACTTGAAGACTTCATTGGGATTGTGAAGCCAGACCCAACTATTCTCTTTGTAGTTGAGTGATCTGATCTTGTTGTTTCTATCGTGTTGAGTGCAATTGAAATAATTGGATTGAGATTTTATATCTCTGATAGGCAAGATAAAAAGTAATCACAAACACTTCGTCTCATCGTTTGTGATTCCACAATAACTTGTTTCGCTAGTCGATTAAGTTTATTGTGAGGTGATTGATAATTCTAGGTTGTTCTTCGGGAATATAAGTCCGGGTTATCAATTGGTTCCTGTTCACCTTGATTTATCAAAAGACGGAACAAAAACTCTTGGATATTTCTGTGGGAGACAGATTTATTTAATCCTATAGACTTTTCTGTGTGAGACAGATTTGTCTATCAAGTCTTCGACTTTGGGTCATAGAAACTCTTGGTTGTGGGTGAGGTCAACTAAGGGAATCAAGTGCGTAGTATCCTGCTGGGATAAGAGACGTAAGGAGCGCAACTGTACCTTGAATCAGTGTGATATTCATTAGGCTTCAACTAAAGTCCAGTCCGAAGTTAATTGGTAGTGGGCTAGTGTATGTAGCGGCTTAATACAGTGTGGTATTCAATCTGTACTAGGTCCCGGGGTTTTCCTGCATTTGCGGTTTCCTCGCTAACAAAATTCTGGTGTCTGTGTTATTTCTTTTCCGCATTATATTTTGTTATATAATTGAAATATCACAGATTGTACGTTAAGATCAATCAATTAGAATATCCAACCTTGGGTTGTTGATTTACTTTGATTGACACTTGAACATTGGTCTTTGGTACCGTTCAAGTTACTTCTCTTATTCAATCGGGCTCACAGATTTTTATTTGTTGATTGCGGATTGAATTAAGAGTTAGAGATATTAAACTCTTTGATATACTTTACTCTAGATTGAGTCTGACTGTCTAGTCGATTCTCTAGAAAGTATATTGGAGTAAGTCCTCTCAGATTGCCAAACGAATTGTTCGGTGTGGTTGTTAGACCCCCGTATTTTCAATTGGTATCAGAGCAGGCAAACACATTAAAGACCTTACAAGTCTGTGTTTGTAGCGATCTGATATGGACAAAGGTGTTATCTCTATAAACGTACCACCAGTCTTCGCTGACTCAAATTACTTGTGGTGGAAAATTGATATGCGTTCCTTTCTTCAAGCGCGTGATTTTCAATCATGGGTTTATGTAGTTAATGGCTATGATGCTCCCGTTGTGGCAGTAGGGAATGCAACCGTTCCAAAGAACATTGGTGAATACAATGCTGCCGAGATACTTGTTGCAAAGCAAAACTACGACGGTTTGAATGCCATCATACATGCCATTACCCCAGATCTTCAGCACCATGTGACAATGTGCACTAGGTCTAAAGATGATTGGGATATCTTAGAAACCGTATTCGAAGGAAATACCAGTGAAAAGGAAGCTAGGCTTCAAAACCTTAATTCTGATTGGGAAAACCTTCGTATGGCAGATGAAGATTCATTTGATGAGTTTAATCACAAAGTGACTGAAATTGTTAATGCATCTTTTGCATTGGGTAAGACTATTCCTGAAAAGGACATTGTGATGAAAATTCTCAGATCGCTGCCATCTAGATACGATTCTAAGAAGCATGCCATCGTTGAAGGAAATAACCTTGATGCTCTTTCCATAAATACACTGGTTGGAAATATAAAGATCTTTTATCATGAGCATACATCCAAAGTTGGAAAGGATGTTGCCTTCAAAGCACAAAGGAACACTAAATTACTTGACAAAACTAAAAGTGTTTATGTCTCTGAGGATGATCTTTCTTAGACTGATTCATCAGATAAAGATCTTGACAAATCAGTCTCCATGATAACAAGACTGTTTAGAGATCTTCTATTGAAGAGAAGTAAATGGTTCTCCAGAGATAAACCTAGGTCGTCAGTAAACCTCACAATCACATTCCTCCTAAAAACAGGGATGCTGACGAGGATGATGACGAGGATATGCCATAGTGCTTTAAGTGTAAAGGTTCTGGTCATTTTGCGAATGAGTGTCCGAACCGTAGAAAATACACCGGAAACGAAGGTCTTGCTTCAACCCTTGATGAAATGTCTGATCACTATGATTCCAATGAAGATGAAAAATCAAGCATTGCACTTCTTTGTGAAGATATTGATTTTGATAATTGTAGCAATACATATATCAATCTTGATATCCTTCCAGAAGAAGACTCAATCAATCTGGAAGAAGAAATTAACTTTTTTGTTGGAAACTTTATGTCTGATTTTTCAGGTTCCACTCTGTGCCTAGCAGCTTGCACATCTCGGGCGTCTGAATCATCTTATCCAGTGCCATGTTCTTATTGTTCACTCAAGAGTCATGAACTTTCAAAGTGTTTCAAGTACACACACAAGATGAGACATGTCAAGAGACTTCAAAGAAGAGCAAATCGCCTAGCAAACAAGCTCAAACTTGTTCAAAAAACCGCTAAGGTATGTAAGATTTTATCCTCTTCAAAGAAGTTGGTTTCCAAAGACAGGTCAAGACCACTAGAGAAAAGAGTATGGTCTAAACATTTTGATATACAGGGATCTATGAATTCCTTTCAAAAAGGTCATGGTGGACAAATTGTTTTTCACCACATCACAACTTGATTGTGTTGTTTTGGTGCATCTTGTCTCATGTGCCTGATTAAAAGAGACAAGATTATGCACACCTCAGGCTTAAAAGAAAATTGTTTTTTCTTTCTTAGAGTTGCTATATGATTTGTGTTATAGAATAGCTCGGTCGACCTCGCATGCGTTGCTATATCAAGCATGTTTGTCAATGTTAGTGATCAAAACTATGAGTCTTGAATTCTAGTCTATTATAGCTAAGTCTCGGACTAGGATAGAAAAGTATAGTTGAGATCAAGGACTTCATGGCGATTCATCATACAACGACGAAGATATACTCAAGGAACCGTGGAACTTCATCAACAAAAAGGTATGTGGAGACTTGAACTTATCTATCACTCAAAGTCTATCTATTCTATCTCCTACTTCTTATGAGACTAAAAGTCGTATGCTATATAGACTGGATCATACACATTTGACATTTCGAGCTGAGTATTCACTACTTATCTTTTTCCCGAAATCGTGTGTTGGTAAAGCGTTTCGCTTTGATCAAGTTTATCTTCACCTAGTGACGAAAGTCATGAAAAGTTTCAATTACTTTGAGAATTTCTCTGACGTGAAATGGTCTGTGAATAACGGCTATATAACGTCCTCTGAGAATGTCTCAATGATTGGAATGAGAGTTTAGATTACTGTTTATGGGTGAAAACTATTTCTGCTGGTTTTGGTAATTTGGGGTGTGTGGATGAGAAATGAATCTAAACCCTAAACAAATGCACTGCACGGGAGTGCTTTTGATTCGAGAGATCAATCTGTACAATTCTGGCCTACACCAAGAAATGGCCGTTCCAGACTTGCTTCGGTCACAAAGTGAATGAGATGGGGTTGATCTTAGGGAGGTAAGCGAAGAAGATGTTGAGATCGTGAAGGTGTTGGCTATTTATGACTTGTATCAGAATAACGAACTGGCTTGTAATAATGTAAGCAAAGCTCTGTGTGTTTGAATACGTTGTATCAACACTTGGTTTCTGTCTTGTCTTTTTTGGAAATAGGGAGGAGAACCTATTTATACAAGTCATAAAGCACAACCATCGTCTCGTAGGAAGTGGAGGAAGTGGAGTGATGGAGTAGTGGGGTCGTGCTGGTGATTGTCACACGAGCAGGTCTAAGCCCACTTCTCCCATCATCACTAACCGTCCATGTCTTCCTGACACGTTCTTGTGATGGCGCGTTGCACGCTGCACGCTGTATACCGCCAGACCATACCCCAATATGTATCCCCCTGTTTGTGACATGCTTGATGTCTTGATTGTGTGGATCGTGGGACCCACAGAAGGTAGCATACGATGCAAGATTAAATAACTAAGTTATTTGGGAAATCGATATTTATGAAATATCGTGTGTATTCTATGCATGTAATGCATCGAATATATTCAGCATGTATGAAGCATCGCTATTTTAAGGCTTAACGGAGTAAGTCACGATCAAGTGTCTTAAAATAGCATCACGTCCAACCATCTTCAAGTGATCATTTGGAGACTGCATGAGCGAGCCTTGCTTTGGCCGATCACTCTATGTGGAAGAGTGGCAGACGGTGATCATGGGGATGCTTCTTTGGTCGTTTAACTCCTAACCAGGGCTTCCTAACCAAGCTGGTAGAGTTGGACGGACGAGATGATATATGACGCTTATCTACGACCGTTGATGAAGTTTTATGATTTTGAAGAGGTGCGCAAGCATCACTCTTCAGCTTGGTCGAATCCAAGCATGGGAGACGTTTTTGGCAGGACCGACCGGGCATGCGTGTAGACGGCTTTTCGGTGTACACGTCCGTACCTCAGTGTCCCATGAAGATGTGATCTAAGCCACTAAATTTGTCTGGCAAAGTTGAGTGGTTGAGATCGGTTTGCGACAGAAATCCGTTGACGCAAAGGAGTTGGAAGCCGCGCGACATGTCTACTTCGGCGCGTTTCGAGACGTTCAGCCATGATTGACCTTGGTCGATCGGTCATGCGTGTAGATGGGTCCACGGTGATCATGTTAACATGCTCGGGACCTTTTAAGTATACATCTACACCCTCCATCCATGCTTGCGAAGATGGACTCTTGTGATCAATTAGCGACACATGTAACATGCCGCAAACCCTAATTAAGGTTTTGGATCGGTCGTGTGTACACGACTTCAACCTAACGGTTTGGCAAGCTATGCTCCTCCTTTGGGGAGGACGACCATGTGGTACCCACATTGAGCCGGTGGTGAGCATGTGTGTACTTGTCCCACGGTCATAGGCTTGATCTAAGCCATCCAAACATGCCGGTGAAGTTGGATGGTTGTGATCAATTTAAGACACTGGTGGACTTTCCTGTGACCCTTAGAGCATCACGTCGGCCGAACTTCGAGCAAGCGTTTGCTCCTCCCTGGCTAGGTCGTGAGAAGGTCGGTAAAGTAAGTAGAAAGGGGGCCCACCGGTGTGCAGGATAACGCTTGTCCAACCGGTCATGTGACGATCTATCCCATCCAACCATGCAGGCGAAGTTGGATGGTCGCGATATGTTTTGAGACCGACATTGGCAGTCTTGTGCGTACAAGCTTTTCCAAGATGTTCCACACCAGCCCAACCATCCTACTTTAGGCTGGCGTTCAGTGGTTGTTTGGGAGGCGTGGTATGTATTCGACCGACCAGGGCAAAAACGGGCCCGCTGGTGGTCATTAAAGGTGGTAGTCTGCTCCTGCTGAGGATCGTCTAGGCTGGTTAAATCATGCGGCCAAATTGCGTGGTGGTGATTGTTTCTGAGAATGAGATGGACAGCCCAGATGCTCAATCGGGCTAGTATAACACACCGAGAGATGTATCCTATACGGGTATTTCGTGCATGCCTCATTATCGATACTTGGAGATTCGTGTCACTCTGCTGAGAGCAACATTCAGTCGTCATGCCGCACCAATAATGAGGGTTATGCGGGAACAACACAGGAAATACAAGGCTAATCACGCATTAATTAATAATGCTATAAATTCACAGGGTATATGGGATTGTTGCTACATGCTCCAACCTGGATGAATTTTATGTATTTAATTCATAGAATACTGGGATTGTTGCCACATGCTCCATTTTAGGTGAATTAATAAAGTGAAGAAGTATTCATCACTTATCAATGGTTTTATCCTTTGCAGGATGTCATCACATAAATTTGGTTTTACAATTTTAGCCCTGAACTAAAATCCACCATTAACATTAAGTCCCATGCCTAGCACATAATGGTTGCACTATTGTGGGGTAGGCATTAGATGGTGACATGCACATGTGAGAAAAACAAGATAAAGGAGGCTTACCCGGAAGAACTTTGACCGACCGCTAGCAATTGTCCATGTAAACGCGCCGGTGCAAGCATGGAAATTTTGGGTGGGACCGGTTTCCCTTCTTGGGCGTTCGAATCAAAAGAGGAATCCTTTTTCTATTGGGATTCTCCAATTATTTGTTTATAAAAGGGACCGACCCCTTTTTTTCTCACATTTTTTTTTCTTTGGCCAGCTCTCGTCCGCGACATCCACTGCCGCCGATCACGCTACTGCCAACACCGCCGGAGCTTTCCGTCGCCGCCGCCGTCCGTCCGTCCGCAACAAGGTAAGCTTCCCATTTTTTTTCTTGCAAACCCTAATTTCTTAGGTAAACTCTTTTTGCAAGACATATCATGATTAATTCCTCCACCGAAATTGATAGAAAAACCGCTGATATTGCTAGGATTGCTTAGTAAAACAAATCCATGAATATATTGTTCTTGCTTCTTTTTTTCATCGTTGCATGCAAAACCTAGCTTTTAGGTTGTAGCTTGAAAAACCCTTGGCTTAAATTTCGTAGAAACGATTCCCATGAATAAAGCAAGTCGTGTTATGATACGTGCAAATGAATGCTGGACCCACCTTACATGCTTGATTGAACATGGGTCCCACCGTGTACACCTGATGGAACATCGACCCTATACCAGCCTTGTGGCCTTGACCAACACCGGCCTTGTTTCATGACGTGACCCAATACCAGCTTTGCTTGCGTGACCAACCCAATACTAGCCTTGTGACCTTGATCGGCCTTGACCGGCCTGACGTGACCCAATACCTGCGCGACGTGATATCATCCTTGCTCCTTGCTTCGTCCGAGCAGTGATTGTTACCTGCTTTGACCCGGACCCACTACGTGCTTGCTTTTCCCAACCTTGTGTACTTTAACGTGAATGTGTGTCATGTCGTGTGTGACTACACATCCCATGCGTCTTCATACAAGTACTGACTTCCCCGCTCTTTTTTTTTATTGTAGAATGAACAAAAAGGCTCCTGTCAAGATGTCTTCTGGGGATAATGCTGATGCCAAGTCAGGGAGTGTTGACAGTTTCAAAGATATGCCAAACATAGATGATGAGTTGTTCACCGTGCCTTTTCCGAATATTAGAAAACATCCTTCTCACAAGATAGTCCTGCTCTCAGGTTCAGAAAATATGGAAGCTGATCCATCCTCTTCTTCAGCACTTGTGATGAGATTCTGTCTTCGGAGAAATGAATATCCACCCTCACTTATTGACTTCAAGATTTGTTATACTCCGCTGGGTCCTTATGAAGGGTGGATGAGACGCATGCTGAATAATAAGAGTATTAAAGCTAATTTGATCAAAGCGCAAATCCTTAATGCGGTCATGGAATCCGCCACTCTTCAAATTAAGAAAGATACCGCAGGCTTGATCACTTTCATTTCTCGGTGGCTTCCTTCTACTCATACAGCCATATGTAGATGGGGAGAGATGACCATTACTCTCGAAAGTATAACTGCGTTGATGAACCTGCATGTTGCCGGAAGCTTCTTTTACAAACTTTCTGATGCAGAACGTCGTGATTATGACGCTATACTTCGAAAGGCGGAAGAATTCGATGACCTGGAGAAGAAAGATACAAAATGCTTTTATACTTGGTGGGTGTCGGAGTGGTCTCCTGCAAATCCGAAACCAGATCAGGAGTTGGAAGATGAGCTCAGTGTGATTGCATTCCTGTCTTTGTGGCTATCCAGGGACATATTTGATGACGGCTCTGGAAGGAAGACCATAAGAGGTGATCTCGTTATGTTTGCTATAAGGATGGAAAAATGTGAGGTCCTTCCTCTAGGTGCCTTGTTTCTTGGATCACTGTATTCTCATCTGGACGCCTTAGCAATGGACATGCATGTTTCCAACGGATATAAGAAGGTGGAGTCGCATATCCACATCGCTTTTCTTCAGGCGTGTTGGGAGCATTTCAAAAGCTATGTTCCTGCTCCTGCAACTTCACTCAACAATTTGTATGGTGGTTCGAGGATACTCCGTTGGCAGAAGAAACTCCCCAAGACCGGTGTGAAGCTCGTGGATGTCTTCGACAATGTGCACTCCATAGATTTCCGTCCATGGGGACCGATCCATCCTTCCATTGTTCAACCAAAGACTTTTGATATTGCTCCTGATGCTGTGCTGCGTACTGATGCTGAAACCACGAGTCTTGGAGAACTCATTTACTTGCGAAGCTGCATTCCCGAATATGTCCCGTCTTTATTCGACGAAGCATTTACCGTGACTCCGTACAACATTGACAAGGCTGCTCGACAAATGGGATTTGACCAGGGTGTTCCATTTCTCCGTCCACCGATGCCTTCAAAAGAACTTTTCCCGGACATCCTTAATGCTGACACGTTTACGTCAGTGCAGAGCCTTCCTTTCTTGCATATCGAAAGAAATCCAGCGGTAACTGACAGGTATAAGGAATTTTGGAGGGAACAACTGTTAATTTTTCAGAAGTTCTCAGAGGAGTTTGTAACAGTTTCCCGCGGCGAACCATCTTCTGAAATTTTGAAGAAGCATTTTCGGTTAAAGGCACTCCCAGGTAAACGAACCAGAGATGATGACTGCAGTCCCCAGGCAGGAGTGAGGTCTAAGAAGCAGGCATGTGGTTCCGTGGCTTTCAATTCTTCAAATATGCAAGTACTTTTAAATCCCTTTTCTGTCGACTCCCTTACTTTTCCAGAGTAATCTCTTCTAAAGGTGATTCTTGTTTGAAATCAGGGGATCCCGAAAGAAAACGTTTTCACAAGATTGGCACGTATTCATAATGAGAAGCCTGGCAACGCTGATCTTCATAATGAGGAATCTAGCAATACTGATCCTCTTGGCGATGATGAAAAGGATGATGCAGGCTCAGTGGTTGATGTAGGAAGCGTTTCCCAGGACGACAATGTGTCAGAGCGTTTCGTCGAACTTGTAGATGAAGCTGTGGAAGATATCAAGCTTCAGAGTGAAACGACCCACGTGGAGAATGACGGAGAGACTACACCCATGACTGTTGAGGTGGTTTTTCCTAAACCTCCTGTGATCGAACAAGCTCCTCAAAATGATAAGATAGCCACGGTGACTCCTTCCTCTAAAAAATCCCAACAAGCTCCTGCGACTGACGGGGCAACTCCTTCTGAAGAATCCTCCACATCTGGCAAGGATTCTGTGACTAACGAAGCCTTAGTAGTGCAACCTGTTGTCCCTGGGGCCATCTTCGATCCTCCCTTCGATACCCCCCATGCATGTCATATGTTGGTTGAGGGATTCAGCGTGACGGCTCAGTTCGAGGAGTTATACACGGTGATATGGAAGAAGCACGACCACATTGCTACCACTAAGAAGCTCAAAAGTCGCCTTGCATTGGTCAATCGTGTCCAAGAAGCTTTATTTTCCATTCACGGGATGAGCGTCACGACTGTTCGTGCCGTTTCTGAGGAGATGATCGAAGACTGGAAGTGCCACCGAGACGTGTTTGTGTAGTACGATTTCAACGCTCCTTGGTTCTTCAAAGGGTTTTCTGAAATCTAGGAGCTTCAGAAACTGTAAGGCGAACTTCCCTCCACGGAATGCGTTACTCGCCAGGAAGAAGAGATTGAAAGGTTGTCTAAGGAGTTGAAACTGAAACAGGCCGTGCTCCAAACGATGAAAGCTGCTCTTGCTCGGAAGGACGAGTTTCTGTTGAAGGACTTTCCTTGAAGGATTTGAGCCGCCTACTTGTGTTCTTTCTTTAGATGCTTTTTTTGGAGTGATTGTGAGGATTTCCTTTCACAATTTGATTTTAGGTTTTGAACCAATAGGTGGTTGAATTTTGAATTGGTTTATTTTGAGATAGTTTTGTGAATGATTTTTCCGAAGGATTTTATTCTAAAATGGAATTTGCATCTTGGTTATGAATGATTGCACATGTCATATAAAATTGCAAATATCGTGCGAAAAAGGAAACATGAAGGGAAACAAGCATGGTGTTTGATCATTGAATTTCTTTCTCCACGTGTGGGATGTAAAGTCCTAGTAAATTCTAAAATTATCTTTCTTTTAAAATCATTTGATAGAACTTACTTGCTCTTTGGAACCTCATTTGCATGAAACTGAATCTTCCCGAGCGATCTCTTCAAGGAAGCCGCACGCATTAATTTCTAGAGAGGGAAAGCAACTCTTCTGAATTAAGCTTCTCCTGAACAATGCGCTTTAAGGCGTTGCATTCACTGGTACGGTGATGAAGGAATCGATGATAATGACAATATCTCGGATCTATCACTTCTTGATTAGTCGGTGATGTAGTTTTGAAAGTGGTAGTAAAGTTCGTTCAACTCGGATTGTGTGGACTCGATTTTAGACTCAAATTAAAATAGAAAACTTAAAAAGAAATTGTTATCAAGATTATAAAAAGCACTGAGACTCAGGATTCCACCAATCTCCAATTTTTATGTGATTTAATCTAGTCAATAATTATGCAACTCTTTACGTTTGAAGTGATTCTAATATTCGCCTAGACAAGTAGATTCTCAAAACAATAGCTGTAAATCGAAAGCATGGACCATCAAAAAACTTAACCTAAGCATGACCCATCAATTGAGAACACAACCACTTAATCAGAATCATATATTCGATTTCAGTTCAGTGCAAATAATCATAAAAGAATTACAAAAATTAAATTAAATAGAATTTACCACATGATAATTGGAAAAATGGCTTCCTCCGTCGCCTCAGCAATGGGGTTTAGCTCCTCATATTAATCACTTGCTCAAAATATTTGTTCATAGCCCAAAAGTTGATTAAAAGAATGAAAAACTATAAAACTGATTGTTTGCAACGGTGTAATGGCGTTGCAAAACGATGGACGACTTTTACAAAGAAGTCACTGTAGCAGCATTACAAATTTGAGACGTTGTTCTTATTTGCAACCTTTGTTCTTCAGCAGCAGCAGCAGAAACACGGGTTTTCCTGCAACTCGATCTCTTCAGCTCTGTGGTGTTACAAACTTCTCTGCGACTGTTCCAATCACTTCGTCCTCTTCCCTGGGACTCGAACACACCTTTTATACTGCTCAGAAACCTAAAAATAGCGATTAATTCTCTCTTTTTCTTTTCGTGCAAGCCACGACAATAATCTTCTCTGCCGATTTCCTTAAGCGTTTCTAAGACTTCCAAATCATCCGAAACTCTTCCTTAGATATAATATCACCTTAGGAAACAATATCACGCCTTTAGTCTCCCTGGAATTCCTAAAATAATTCCACAAAGTTTCCGTGCAAAACTCAAACTCTGTTTCCTTTTTCTGGATTATCCAGCCCAATTTGATAGATTCCAGCGCATATACCAAGCCTGTTATGCTCAATCACGTCCAGCCCAACAAATTTCAGCGATTGAATCTCTCTAAAACACCTTCGAAATCCAACCCAAAGTGTGGTTCTTTGCTGGATATTTTTCCCGCCAAAATTTCATTCGAATTTGAGAAGAAAGTGACCTCCCCCTATCCTGTGCTGGTTTCCCATTAGCAGATGTCTAGAAATGGGTCACCCCTTAGTAATTAGGTTACCCCTTATCAAAAGTGAGAGTCCGTATAGTAATTTTCTCCCACGAGCGCAAAAACCACTTTTTTAGCCAATTTCGCCGCAAAAGCTTATTTCTCCAAAAATACCTACAGGGACATAAAAAGCCATAATAAATATAAAATCGAGCACTAATAATATATACAATTGAGATTATATAAGACAAAAAAATGTGCCTATCAAATACCCCCAAACTTATTATTTGCTAGTCCTCGAGCAAATCAAATAGAAAATAAAATCCTAACTCACTGTCGCAGGCATCGTCGATTGCATTTAGCGTATGCAATAAGACTTTAAACCCCTAGGTGGCCCTAGTGGACGAGTTATAGTCTCGGGAGGGCTTACCAGAGGCCTTCAAACAGCTCCAAGATCTTCTTCATTGGGAACGGGAAATGAGGATACCTTGAGTCCAGCCTTTCTTGCGTTAGTGGACGTCGTGACGTCTCTCTGTGGCTTTGATGTGGGGCACGCTTCGGAGACGGAGTTTAAAAACCAGTGTGTGTCATCATATCCGCGGCTCGCTTGACTGGATGACTGCATGCGGAAGGCGTCATAATATCATTGTTGGGTGAATGAGTTGAACGCTTCCATCCTCCGCACTCACGTGTTCCTTGATTGATTTCTCCCTCCTCGAGCATTTCTTCACTTGGATGAAAGGTCGTTGTGGATTGGGTAGTCTTCTGAGTTTCGAAAAGAGTCTTGAGATATAAATCTTCCAATAAGGCTCCGTAAGCTGCAGGTTCTTTTTCTTTATCCGGCAAACGTTGTGGCATCCCAGATAAGTCTTTTCTTCTGTGGAGTTGTCTCGAGTCTCCTTTGCCAGCTGGACCATGTTGTTCGTCTCCCCTGAGTCCCCTGTGGCTACGCTCTCTCTCTGAATTTCCGCTGGTAAAGGCATGACTTCTAGATAAGGATTCAGCGTTTCTTGCACTGTCTGGGTAAATGCCTGCCGATCCTTCTTGTAATTGGGCTGTTATATCATTCAAAAGGCGGAATTTTTCTCTCTGCCTTCTAGCGATACCAGCTTGATTTGCCAGGACATCCTCCAGCATCCTAGCCACACTTCCCATGATACCTGAATGATCTATGGTTTCCGAAGAATCTACCGGATGAGGATACATCGTGGGATGAAAACCGAGATGAAAACCGATAAGGAATAGGTTAATGATCGAATCGGACCCAAGACCTATCCCAAAATTGAGAAGGTTGGAATGAATGTTGAGAATCCAATTTTGCAACCGAAAGATTAATCTCCCACTGTGGTCGCCAATTTTTTTATGGGTGAAAACTATTTCTGCTGGTTTATGTAATTTGGGGTGTGTGGATGAGAAATGAATCTAAACCCTAAACAAATGCATTGCACGGGAGTGCTTTTGATTCGAGAGATCAATCTGTACAATTCTGGCCCAAACCAAGAAATGGCCGTTCCAAACTTGCTTCGGTCACAAAGTGAAGAAGATGGGATTGATCTTAGGGAGGGAAGCGAAGAAGATGTTGAGATCGTGAAGGTGTTGGTTGTTTATGACTTGTATCAGAATACCAAACTGGCTTGCAATAATGTAAGCAAAGCTCTGTGTGTTTGAATACGTTGTATCAACACTTGGTTTTTGTCTTGTTTTTTTGGAAATAGGGAGGAGAACCTATTTATACAAGTCATAAAGCACAACCCTCATCTCGTAGGAAGTGGAGTGATGGAGTAGTGGGGTCGTGCTGGTGATTGTCACACGATCAGGTCTAAGCCCACTTCTCCCATCATCACTAACCGTCCATGTATTCCTGACACGTTCTTGTGATGGCGCGTTGCACGCTGCATGCTGTAAACCGCCAGACCAATACCCCAGTATGTATCCCCCAGTTTGTGACATGCTTGATGTCTCGATTGTGTGGATCGTGGGACCCACAAAAGGTAGCATGTAATGCTAAATTAAATAACTAAGTTATTTAGGAAGTCGATATTTATGAAATATCGTGCGAATCCTATGCATGTAATGCATCGAATGTATTTAGCATGAGTGAAGCATCGCTGTTTTAAGGCTTAACGGAGTAAGTCACGATCAAGTGTCTTAAAATAGCATCACGTCCAACCATCTTCAAGTGATCGTTTGGAGACTACATGGGCGATCCTTGCTTTGGCCGATCACTCTATGTGGAAGAGTGGCGGATGGTGATCATGGGGATGCTTCTTTGGTTGTTTAACTCCTAGCCAGGGCTACCTAACCAAGATGGTAGAATTGGACGGACGAGATGATATATGACGCTTATCTGCGACCGTTGATGAAGTTTTAGGGTTTTGAAGAGGTGCGCAAGCATCACTCTTCAGCTTGGTCGAATCCAAGCATGGGAGACGTTTTTGGCAGGACCGACCGGGCATGCGTGTAGAAGGATTGTTGGTGTACACGTCCGTACCTCACTGTCCCATGAAGATGTGATCTAAGCCACTCAATTTGTCTGGCAAAGTTGAGTGGTTGAGATCGGTTTGCGACAGAAATCCATTGCCGTAAAGGAGTTGGAAGCCGCGCGACATGCCTACTTCGGGCGCGCGTTTTGAGACGTTCATCCATGATTGTCCTTGGTCGATCGGTCATGCGTGTAGATGGGTCCACGGTGATCATGTTGTAATGCTCGAGACCTTTTAGGTCTACATCTACACCCTCCATCCATGCTTGCGAAGATGGACTCTCGTGATCAATTAGCGACACATGTAACTGTTGATGGTGGATTTTAGTTCAGGGCTAAAATTGTAAAACCATTAATTAATATGTTGACATCCTGCAAATGATAAGGATATCTAAGTGATGAATACTTCTTCACTTTACTAATTCACCTAGAATGGAGCATGTGGCAACAATCCCAGTATTATGTGAATTATATACACAAAATTCATCCAGGCTGGAGCATGTGGCAATAATCCCATATACCCTGTGAATTTATAGCATTATTAATTAATGCATGACTAGCCTTGTATTTCCTGCGCTGTTCCCGCAGAACTCTCATTATTAGTGTGGCATGACGACTGAGTGTTGCTCTCAGCAGAGTAACATGAATCTCCAAGTGTTAATAGTGAGGAATGCACGAAATACCCGTACAGGCTACATCTCTCGGTGTGTTATACTATCCCGATTTAGCATACATCTCTCGGTGTGTTGTACTAGCCCGATTGAGCATATTTGAACCTGGACTGTCCATATCAGTCTCAGAAACAATCACGACCACGCAAGTTGGCCGCATGATTTAACCAGCCTAGACGATCCTCAGCAGGAGCAGGCTATCACCGCAATGACCACCAGCGGGCCCCTTAATGCCATGGCTGGTCAGGTACAAGTCAAGCCCTCCAAACAACCACCAAACACCATCCTGAAGTTGCATGTTCAGGCTGGTATGGAGCGGCTTGGAGTAGCTCGTACGAGCAAAGGCTGCCTACGGCAGTCTCAAATCCATCACGTTCGTTCACCTTCGCCGGCGCGATTGGACGACGCGGATCGACCTATTCCCGGTCAAACAAGCACCGTTGTGTACACTGGCGGGCCCCCTTATACCTGCATAGCCGACCATCTCACGACCTATACAGGGAGGAGCAAACGTTCGCGCAGAGTTCGGCCGGCGTGATGCTTTAAGGGTCGCAGGAAATTCCACTAAGGGTCTTAAATTGATCACGACCATCCAACTTCACCGGCATGTTTGGTTGGCTTAGATCAAGCCTATAAGCGTCAGACAGGTATTGGCGTGTTCACCACCGGCCCAATGTGGGTCCCACATGGTCGGCCACCCCGGACGAGGAGCATGGCCTACCAATTCGTCCAGTCAAAGTAGCGTGGACATGAAACCCTAATTAGGGTTTGCGGCATATCACATGTGTCGCAAATCATTCGCGACCATCCATCTTCGCAGGCATAGATGGAGGGTGTAGATGTATATTCAAAGGGTACCAAGCATGTCAACACAATCACCGTGGGCCCGTCAACATACGTGACCAATCGGCCAATGCCGACCACGGATAGATGCCTCGATTCGTGCGCCCAAACTAGGCATGGTCGCGCGGTTCCAATTGCAAACCGATCTCGACCACTCAACTTTGCCGGACAAATCGAGTGGCTTAGATCACATCTCCATTGGACAGTGAGGTATGGACGTGTACACCGGAAAGCCGTCTAGACGCATGCCTGGTCGGTCTTGCCAAAAACATCTCCCATGCATGGATTCGACCGAAATGAAAGTAGGTACTTGCGCACCTCTTAAACCCTAATCCGACGGTCGCAGATGTGGGTCGCAAGTCATCTCGTCCGTCCAACTTCTCCATCTTGGACGGACAACCTAAGACAGGATTTAGGCGACCAGTGAGGCATCACCACGATCACCGTCCACCACTCTTCCACATGGGGTGATCGTCCAAACCAGGGCTTGCCTGTATAGCCTCCAAACGATCACTCGAAGATGGCTGGACGTGATGCTATTTTAAGACGCTTAAATTCGTGACTTACTCCGTTAAGCCTTAAAACAGCGATGCTTCATACATGCTGAATATATTCGATGCATTAACTACATAGAATATGTAGGATCAGAATTTCGCGACGACGATACACTCGCGAAATTCTTAACAACGCATTACAAAAATGTCGCAGAGCACTTTGAGAAACGACACAATAGGTGATATTATCTTAAACATAAGAAAAATGTAATAACTTTGCGAAGATTAGAAGATCTGCGAAATTAACATTTGTAAGATTGCGATATCATCGCAAGCCAGATCCGAAATTAGGGGAAATCTTAGTTGTATATGAGTTTTCATCCATTAGGTAGCATCCTATGTAAGAGAAAGGTAGGAGAGAGAAAAGTAACTTGTATTATTATTATCTTCTTATTCTTCCCCAAAAACCAGAGAGAGAGAGAGCTCCAAATACTCATTAATGGAGTCTCAATGTAATTCATATGTAATTCAATGATCATAGTGAAACCTAACCCCGTGGATGTAGATCAAATTGATGGAACCACGTAAATCTTGTGTCTTATTTTCCATTTTCATTATATTTATCTTTATTTTCATTTCAAATAAGTTTAGATCTAGAAATCATAGTCATGATATTACAAGGGGTGTGTTGTAGGATTTCCTGCAACTACATTTTTGGCGCTAGAAACAGGGAGGAGTAAAGGATTTATCCTTCCTGTAACTTGTTGGATCAAGAAATTTTCATGAAGATTAGCTATTGTTCATATTTTTCTAGATCTACAAAGTTTAGGTTCAAAAATGGAAATTTTATGGAAGAAATCACACTTTCAGGGAGTAAACATCATCAACAATTCAAAGACATGAAAAGAGGGAGAGAAAAAATTAGTTGTTGTGGTTAAATTTAAGGAAAAAATGGAAGTTTCAGTGAAAGATTTTCATGTTCAGGAGATGAAGGCAAATGTGAAAGAAGTTAAGGAAGGACGAAGAAAAGATAAGAGGCAGATGCTGCAATTTCTGTCACAAACAGAAATTCGCACAGATGGTTCAAGGCTGAGCGAACAAAAAATAGGTAACGGGTTCGAATTCGCAGAGACGCATATTTTTCATTTTCTTCTCATTTGCATGGGAGAATAAAATAATAAGGAAAAAAGTTATGCGTTAATTTCACAGAGAGGTCCTTGCACAATTGGTCCAGAAAGCAGTATGTGCGTTTGTGGTCGCAAGTTCGAATTCACCTGCGAACATAGTTTTCTTCTTTTTTACAGAGAGCGAAGAAATGAATAATTTCGCAATATTGTTTCATTATTTCGCAAACAAGAGGCAGTACAATTGGTCATCTGCGAAGTTAATGAGTTCATGGTCGTGTGATCAAGTCCCCACACAGGCATATTTTCTCGCACATATATTTCTTTGATTATTTCGCACAGAAGAGAGTTGATGATAATTTCGCAGAGATATTTCGCAAAGAATAAGCTGGCACAATTGGTCACGAGGCATGAATGCAAGCAGCAGGTCGCAAGATCAATTATTGCTTCTCGCATGATTATTTTTGTTACGCGAAATTTATACAGAAGTGCCTCTCACACAGTTGGAATTTGATTACTTCGCAAGAACTTTGATTACTTCGCAAGAGAGGCTTAGCACAGTTGGTATGGTGCGAGAAAATCCAAGAAGAAGGTCAAGGGTTCAAGTCTCACTTCTCACACTTCTTTTTGTTGCGCGAAATTCATACATTTCAAGGCATTTATTCACTTCTTTGACAACAACAGCGACTCACATGAAAGATAAGTACCACTTCCTTGAACATTTTAATTTTTACTAAGAACGAATAAAAATATTTTTGATTTGATTTACAAAAAGCGATTCAATCGCACGATTACAAAGATTTCAAGATCTCAAAGATTATAAAGATTACTAAGATTTCAAGATTACAAAGAATTCAAAATTACAAAGATTGCGAGATTTCAAAATTACAGAAAACTGAGAAAATTCAATTTATATGTTTCTCTAGAATATTTCTTTTGCAGAGAATAAAAGGATTTTTGATTTGATTTACAAAATGCGAAACAATCGCAGAATTACAAAGATTTCACAATTACAAAGATTTCAGAATTATAATGTATTAGAATTTCTCTTGAATATTTACTTTGCTTCAAATGATATGATATCATGAGAATGAAAGAGTGGATGAAAGAAATGACAGAAATGAAAGAATGAATGAAAGAATAAAAGAACAAAGAAACGCGAAAATTTCGCAAGATACAATCTAAGATCCATAAAAATCTAAGATTAGAATGGGGCGAACCTTTATGGCGTACACCCTAGTTCGCGAATAAAATTTCGCAAGAGGAAAATGTAAGACCTAAAGTACGTCATAAAAGGGGGTACCTGTAGCATGACTCAGGGAAAAGGTTACACCGCCCCTGGAACCTGAGTCATGGAGATTTGGGGTCAATAAATCCCATCCGAGAGAGGCACCTTGGATTCTCAGCTTAAGCATATGACTTAGGTTGGGAGACTAAGGTAATAAGGACTCTCCCAAGGAGTGCGTAATCTTATCAAGGCGCCGAGGTACACGGTTGAGTCAAGAGTGACAGGGGCGTCTGGAGCGTACCTTGCCATTCTTGACAAGTCTTGGCTTATACTGCACTCGGCCCGAAGAAAACCCCACTTAGGGTGCAGTCTCGTAACCATAAGCCCTATAGGTAAAAGGGATAAGAGGCTGCGAAAACAACTGGTTGTTGTTAAGACTGGATGGGAGGAGCTAACCTTGTATGGTAGAAGTACGCCTCCTTGAAGGGGAAACCAGGGGGAGATAAAGGCGACACCCTCCATTAGGGAGATGATAAGTGTCTTAAGACGCAAATGTCATGAGGCTTTTTACTCGCAAGGGTATTAAGGCTTGTCATATTTGTGCAACAATCCTGAAGAGGAAATAATACTAGAGAAAAAGATAAGACGAGATCAATGGGTCATTACATGAAAGTGTAAAGACGTCCTGCGATTTCGTCGCAAGACGACAATGTCATGGGGCTTTATTTTCGCAAGAATATTTAGGCCTGTCATATTGTCGCAACAATCCTGAAGAGGCAATAATACAAAAGAAAAAGTTAAGGTAAGATCAATGGGTTTTTGCATGAAAGTGCAAAGACGTCCTGCGATTTTGTCGCAATGACAAGAGGTGGCAAAATAAGACCTTTAACTAGGAAGGCAAAATAAGACCACATAAGAAAATGAGTAAGAAAGTAAGATTGCAAGAATGATTATATGTAAGCAAACAAGCTTGCGAATATGTACATGGAAATGAAACTGAGGCAGTGAAAATGCCGCAGACTTGATATTATGATCATATTGTTATGAGATACTAATAGTGCAGGAAAGAGGGAAGATGAAACACAAGTAAGAACTTGTGAAGAACAATAACTACACGAAGAAGAATGCATACACTAAAGAAAAAGGCAGAGAAATGAAGAATGGAAGCAATTTAAAGCTACATCAATTTTAGACGGCAAAATGAGCTAAGTAACACAAACCTTAACTATACATTGCAATAGATAAGCATTCTCATCATACAAGCATCATACTCGCATCATAAAAGCATTGCATAAGAATTTCATGGCATAAACATCGCATACACATTTCATAACATAATAATCACATAAGCATTATATTCGCACAAGTACTTTACAAAACTGTACGGAATAATATTGCAGAATTTCGCAATAATATCGCAGAATTATTCAGGATTACTCAGAATTTCACAGGATTATTCAGAATTTCGCAAGATTATTCAGAACTTCGTAGAACGATTCAGAACTTCGCAGAATGATTCGAAATTTCGTAGAATGTGTCAGAATTTCGCAGAATGTGATTATTTCGAATGATGTGATTATCTCGCTCAATTATTTCGCACAATTATAAGCAACTTGAAGAGATCATACTATCGCATGAGCACAAAACATGAGACAGAGGCAAGATAAGAATGAAGAAACAATTCGCACATTCAACATTTTCTCAAGGATTCTACCCTCATAGATAAAGAACAGAGGCAACTATGGATTACCAAGAAAACATTTTATGTTCTTTATCTTCTAGGCAAGAATCACCAAAAATGGAGTAATAATTTCGCATGAATAGAGGCAATACTTATTATTCTCATTCAAGGACGGATACTTCTTATATTTTGAGGATTGAATACTTCTTATACTTCATCAAGGATACTTCATACTTCTTATACTTCATCAAGGATACTTCATGCTTCTTATACTTCTTCAAAGATACTTCATACTTCGCATACTTCAAAATATGATACTTCTTATTTACTTCTCAACATTCCGGAACTTCACAAAAGAACAGAGGCAAGTACGTACTTTTCAAGTCCAGTATCCTTTGACTCGTTAATTCATCAAAAAAGATCAAAGACTACTCCAACAACACGTATCTCTCTCCAACAACTGCAACAATGGATTTTTTCCTGAAGATCGCTCTTCAAGCAATATTCAAGAAAAAAGAGGCAAGACGTAGGATCAGAATTTCGCGACAACGATACACTCGCGAAATTCTTAACAACGCATTATAAAAATGTCGCAGAGCACTTTGAGAAACGACACAATAGGTGATATCAGCTTAAACATAAGAAAAATGTAATAACTTTGCGAAGATTAGAAGATATGCGAAATTAACATTTGTAAGCTTGCGCTATCATCACAAGCCAAATCCGAAATTAGGGGAAATGTTAGCTGTATATGAGCTGTCATCCATTAGGTAGCATCCTATATAAAAAGAAAGGTAGGAGAGAGAAAATTAACTTGTATTATTATTATCTTCTTATTCTTACCCAAAAACTAGAGAGAGAGAGCTCCAAATACTCATTAATAGAGTCTCAATGTAATTCATATGTAATTCAATGATCATAGTGAAACCTAACGTCGTGGATGTAGATCAAATTGATCGAAACACGTAAATCTTGTGTCTTATTTTCTATTTTAATTATCTTTATCTTTATTTTCGTATCAAATAAGTTTAGATCTAGAAATCATAGTCATGATATTAAAAGGGGTGTGTTGTAGGATTTCCCGCAACTACATAATACACACGATATCGACTTCCTAAATAACTTAGTTATTTAATGTAGCATCACATGCTACTTTATGTGGGTCCCACGATCCACACATTCGATACATCAAGCATGTCATAAACTGGGGGATACTTACTGGGTATTGGTCTGGCGGTTTACAACGTGCAGCGCACAATGCGCTATCACAAGAACGTGTAAGGAAGTCATGGACGGTTAGTGATGACAGGAGAAGTGGGCAAGACTAATCGTGTGGCACTAACACACGACTCCACTACTCCATCACTCCACTTCCTCCACTTCCCACGAGATACGAAGGTTAGGCTCAATGACTTGTATAAATAGGTTCTCCTCCCTATTTCCAAGACAACACAAGACAGAAACCTAGTGTTGATACAATCGTATTCAAACACCTGAACTGATAGCTTACACTCTGCAAGCCAGTTCAGCTTTCTGATACAAGGCATACACATCCAACACCTTCACAATCTCAACACCTACTTCGCTTCCCTCCCTAAGATCAACCCCATCTCCTTCACTTTGTGACCGAAGCAAGTCTGGAACGGCCATTTCTTGGTTTAGGCCAGAATTATACAGATTGATTTCTCGAATCAAAAGCACCCCCGTGCAGTGCATTTGTTTAGGGTTTAGATTCATTTCTCATCCACACACCCCAAATTACCAAAAACGGCAGAAATAGTTTTAACCTATAAACAATTGGCGACCACAGTGGGAAATTAATCTCTTGGTTGCAATCTCAAGATTTTCAAAAAAGGATGGTTGGCCTCAGGTATTATTCTACCGCGACGGATCTCAGCCAGAAGCCCTCAAATGGTAATGTTTCTCACCCTTCTTTGAACAATTCCGTTTATAATGAATTTCCATATTTCGATACCCCCGTTATCTATGTCGCTTCAACCGATGGAGAAATCCCAACGCTGGATGAACTAGCACGGAGGCAAGAAGTTATGGCAAGAAATGCGGACCCGATCAAAGAGGCGATAAACGGCATACTCGATCTTCTCATCGAGATGACATCAGATACGAGCAGTTCTCTTGTCACAGAGATTTCTACACTGGTGACTGATCCTCGCGGCGATCCTCCTCAAGTCAATAGTTTCACTATGAACCAGAGGCCGGTGGATCAGGAAACGACTTCTCTAGTAGAAAGTTTATGCAAACTTTTACACCTCTCGAAGAATCAGCGGGCGGAGACGTTTGCTGCAATTAACCAGATAGCCCCGGACATGCACCTGTCTCCTTCACGCCTAGAAGTCTCGAACGCATCAGAAACATCTGTGAATAATGTTACATTTACAGTGGACTACATGATGGCGGAGGAAGGTCACAAGGGCCCTACATGTTACTGCACACATCAAGGATTCAAAGTTCAAGAGGACCCTCATCGACACGGGAGCGTCTTCAATGTGATTACTCTCAAGACTCTCAGGACAACCAAGGTTCGCCCATGCAAGATCGTACGGCAGCCTACCACAATGACAAACTTTGAAGGAAACCAGACCGGCACATACGGGTATGTCAATCTGAATTTATCAGTAGGGCTCGTTCAGTCTAAAGTGAAATTCGAAGTCATCAAGAAGGAGCCGGACTATCATATGATACTAGGGAGACCATGGATTCATGACAATAGGATCGTCCCTTCAACGTATCACCAATGCCTGAAGACTATGCTGAATAAAGAAGTCGTTCGTATTCCTGCATCATTGTCTCCTTACACACCAATATGCGGAGTGGAACTGTTCGAACTGAGGGAAGCTCCGCGGGAAGGATCAGACAAAGTCCATTGCATCCCACTCCCCACGTGGGCGTCAATCCAGGAGGAGGACCGACTTGCATCATTGAGGGATAAGCCTCACGAAGCATTCTTCTTTATCCGGTGAAGCCGCGACCCATGTTCACACCAAGAGGGAGCGAAGTTTTGTGGCAAGCCGTGACCAGAAAGGGAAAATTGTATACCGATGCCGCTCTTAGCAGTCATCAGGGGAGACTATTACCCAGTCTTTCCGCCCAACGGAATGCTACAACAACGACAGGCCACAAGAAGAAGTGTTATACTCTCCACGACAGCTGCAAGATGGCACCAACTCCACAACTGATGAGCTCGACGATGAGGAATCTCATAGGCCTATCTCCATCAGCTCGACCTTGTGTAAGCATTCATACAATCTCCGATCCAATCCGGTCAAATAATCTCCGAGGCAACTCAGGCGCGAGATCAGGTGTTGCGTGGATTCTAGAGACTTGAGCGAATGCTGCCCCAAAGATGATTTTTTCTCTACCTAACATCGACATGTTGGTAGATGCCACCAGTGGACACGGCATGTTCTCCTCCATGGATGGATGTAGCGGCTACAACCAGATAAGGATGTATGAGTATGTCCAAGACTCAAGCTATCCTCACAATGCCGCTGCCGCGAACCGCGAAGGAGCTCCAAAGCTTCATGGGAAAGGTGAACTACATTCGACGTTTTATACCTGGTATAGCCTAGATCCTTGCTTCGTTCACTCCCTTGCTGAAGAAAGGAGCAAGTTTCGTCTGAACGGCACTACAACAGAAGATTCAACGAATATTGTCATCTTCAAATCATCACAAAAGGTTCGCCTATTATGTCAGCCCGGACGAGAGCGGGCCCGAGACATCTTCAGATCTACTGGAGCCGACACCTCAAGGTGTAATTGCGCATCAATAGGGCGGTACATGTCAAGTCGAGACAGCGCCTGCCCTGCTGGAAACAGCAAGCCTTCCAGTAATAAAGAGTCTCACAATGTTCGTGGAAGCATATATTTCACCAACGGGAAATACAACCTTCAGCCTTTTGTAAGTAGTTTCGCTGAAGCAGTAAGAGGAAAACCACCGAGATACAACATCCTGCACGACCGAAACAATGATGAAACAACGTCCAAGATATTTCATGTATGTCTTGACGGCAGCAACATCAATAAGAGACGCTTTCAGAATTTCTTCTACCGTAGAAGATGTAGTTGCGCTACCAAAGGAGATTGCACCTGGGACTTAAGAGACGTAAAGACGGCATCATGAACCCACCATGACAACATCTATCAAGTTGAAGGCTCAGAGGATACTCGTGGGCAGGGGATTGTCTCCCTCTTTTCCATCCCTTGAGGCAGCATGAAGGAAGCTATCAGTTCCATCATTAGCTTCTCCCTCTAATGACGAGAGGAGCTCTACCACTATATGAAGACCGCCGAGTTCGTGCCCGGAGCTGTCACGCCTCTTCCTGCCAGTCTTTTCTGATCACAGCTGCAGCTAAGAACCATTGTTTGTTTGTTGATACCAGTGCCCGAGCTTCACCATAGCAACAACCACTATGGACAGAGATAGAACCATATAAGTCATGCTTGGGGACTGAGGCTCAGCACGAGATTCCTTCGCCGTCAGTCAAGGAATTCTTCAACACAAGAGATGGTCAATTTAGAAGCATGTAAATGAAAAACCAAACTGAAGAAGGAGTTGTTTCAATGCTCTCTCCAGGAGCCGCCTCCACGTTCGCTTCAGAATCCTGCTTCAATGCTCTCTCCAGGAGCCGCCTCCACGTTCGTTTCAGAAGCCTGCTTCAATGCTCTCTCCAGAAGCCTCCTACATGTTCGCTTCAGAAGCCTGCTTCAATGCTCTCTCCAGGAGCTGCCTCCACTTTCGCTTCAGAAGCTTCTTCAACGCTCTCCGGGACCTGCTCGCTCTAGAAGCTGCTTCAACGCTCACCGGGACCTGCTCGCTCCAGAAGATACTTCAACGCTCTCTGCAGGACCCACATTCACATTTGGGCACACAAGGTTCATTTTTTAGCAAAGCAAGCACGCGGTGGGTCCCACGTTCGAGCGAAGCAGGCAGCAAGTCCGGTGTTTGGTCAAGGCAGCAAGACCGGTGTTTGGCCAAGATAGCAGGGTCGGTGTTTGGTCGAAGTAGCAAGGATGACACTTGAGAAAGCACATAAACCGTACGGGCAAAGCAAGAAAGGCTGGTATTGGGCCACGTCAGCAAACGAGGCCGGTGTTGCTCAAGTCCGCGAAGCTGGTATTGGTCGAGATCGCAAGGCTAATATCCCGTCACGCAAGCAAGACTGATATCGCGCCACGCAAGTAGGCTGGTATTGGGTCACGTCAGGACGGTACTGGTCAAGGCCGATCAAGGTCACAAGGCTGGTGTTAGGCCACGTCATCAAACAAGGCTGGTATTGGGCCACGTCAGCAAGTAAGGATGGTATTAGGCCACGTCAGCAAACAAGGCTGGTATTGGGCCACGTCAGCAAACAAGGCCGGTGTTGGTCATGTAGATGGGGAAAATCGATTTGCTGGTTTTTAAGGAATTGAGGAGACGACCGTCTAGAGGAGACTCCTCGAACCGAGCGAAATGTTAAACCTCACACAGATGCACCGCTGCAAAGGGGGTGCTTTAGATTCGAGAGATCAATCTGTAGTACTCCGGCCTAAATCAATATAATGACCGTTCCAGAGTAAATTCGGTCACAAGAGAGGATGGGTTGATCTGTAGGAGGGAAGCTGAGAAATGTGTGGAACCAATGGTAATCAAAGATTGTGGGTGTGTGAATTCTGAATATGATAAGCTATGAATGATTGAAATTGCTCAATTGAGAGTAGTTGCTCAATTGATGAGTTGATGATCTCGTGTTGTCAGTTTGACGTGAGATTGATAATATTGTTGATGCCGATGATTCAATCATGATTCATAGACTTATTTCTATTGTTGGAATTTTTAGACACCATGATTCCATGAAGTGTGACAGTTGATGGAATCAAGGAGTGGGGAAGTGGAGATCGTATTTGAAACCAGTTGCTCAACGTGTGGAGACTTGGTCGATTTTCCACCCACTACCTCGTGAATTCCTTCAACTGATTGCACGACTTGCTCACATTCCATCGTGTGTTTGAACACACGTGCCGTAGACCGCCAGACCAAAACCCTAAGTGATATCCCCCCAAGTGACACGATTGACGTCTCGTGGTTTGTTAGTCAATTGATGACTTCGTGGTTTGATGGGACGATGAGTCCATGTAGTTGCTGAGTTGAACATGATGTTCTGAAACTCATGAATTGAACATGTCATGAGACAGAGGTATAGTTCTTACGATGAAGTGAGCAAGTATTGCTCATTCGATGGATCGTTGAATATTGATTGTTGAACCAATATTCCTTGGTTTGAGAAACTATTTATCATCTGAGCAAGTGTTGCTCATGTGATGAATTGTTGAATATTTGATCGTCTGAGCATGTGTTGTTCATCTGATGGATTATTGGCAGCATGACCAAAATATTAATTAAAGTACTGTTGTTGAACCGAGCATAATTAATAAGATTAATGACCATGAGGTCTTCGTAAAATTATTAAGGTTGGAATCTGGAATGATGATCCTTAGATTCAGAAACCTAATTTGATCAATTGATGATCAATTCATGGTTCGTCAGAATTTTAACCATGGGATGAAGGAGGGAGCGACTACATGGGACCGTGGATCAACTATGTAGTGTCCATATGCTCACGTGAGCAAATACAAAGAACTCCTGAAGAGTTGACGATTTGTTGGTGAAAGAATGATCAAATGCTGGTTTAATCATTTATTCGAAAAAGCTCGTCTGAGCCTTAGGTGAGAAAACCAAATTAATTGTGACGGGGTGAGGGACAGACCATGGGTCATGAAACCGGCCCTGGGTAGTCACGTGACCGCCTGATGATCACTTCATGAAAATCCAAAGTGTTTGGAAGAGCTTTGGACCTAATACGAGCAATTGTGCAAATTAGGTCAAAACTGTGAAAATTGATGGGACCGGCTTCCGTGAGCCAAAGAGCCAATCTTGGTCGGTCAAGATAGCGTGCTCGTGTCCTCAAGGCGTCCACGTCTCAGTCCTGAGAATTTTGATATTTTCTGGCGTGCAATTGAGCATCCATTCGAGAAAATATGCCAAAATTAGGATTTCGACGAAACTAAGGAAAACACCATAAGATGATGAAAAATAATTATAAAATAAGGAATGAGGAGGCGTGGGACCGCCGTGGTCAAGGCATGGTCGGCCGGTCGTGACCACGGTCTCGTGGTGCCTTTTCCTTAATTTTATAATATTTTGATGATTTTGTGAAAAATTCATGAATTTTGAGAAATTTGATGAATTTAGGGAGTTTCCATGAATTGAAGGAGTTTTCATGAGTTCAAGGAAGAAAAAATATTAAAATAATAAAACCAAGGGCGTTTGGGACCGTGGAAGGCATGGCCGGCCGGCTTGGGCCAGTCCCACGAGTTTCCCTAATTTTTGTATATTTTTCATGTATTTTGGATGATTTGAGGGAATTTTTCCTAATTTGAGAGAAATACCATGAAATCAAGGAATTTGATGAATTCAAGGAAAACTAATAATAAAATAATAATAAAACAAAGGGGCGTATGGGACCGGCTAGGTAATGGCCGGCCGGCCAAGGCTCGGTCCCACAAGTTTTCATAATTTATATTATTTTATTATTATTTGATGATTTGTGCAAAAATACCATGAAATCAAGGAGTTTTTTCATGAAATTAGAGAAATAATTATAATAATAATAATAAATAATAAGGAACCGTGGATGTGGGGCCGGTTGAGACCAAGGCATGTCCGGTTGGCCAATGGTCACTCCCCACACTCCTTTCCTTAATTTTATATTATTTTTTATGGATTTATGGAAGTACCATGAAACCGAGGAGTTTCCTCGAGACGAAGGAGATTTGATAAAATGAGAGAATTTTCATCAAATCATGGAAAATAATAAAAATGCATTAAAAATAGAAAACTGGCGTGGGATTGACCACGACACGGTCAGCAGGTCGTGTGTCCGTGCTCCCAGCACCCTGGTCAATATTTTTAATTATTTATTATTTTCTTCTCTATTTTGCATAGGTTCATCGTTTCGTTGTATTTTTGAAATACTCGTTCGTGCGGTGACTGTTAGTGTATCGTCGTTGAATACACCTTCACCATTTGAATTGGGGCTTACTTAGAGGTATAGATGCCCAGTTGTTGATTAGTTATTACTAATTGTGGAATTCGGTGGAGAATAATTCACAAAACTGAGTAATAAGATGTTTATTATTAATTCATAAGATCAGCTGAGGAGTCGACTACGAATTCAGAATAATAAAGTGAGCATTACCATTCCATGGGATCGTAGACTCGACCATAGAATCAGAGTAGTTTAGATTTATCTATTACCATTTATGAGACCAGTTGTGGATTCGATCATGAAATCGGAGTAATGAGATAATATAGTTATTGATATTCTATGAGATCAAGCCATGGATTCGATCATAGAATCAGAACAATTGTTTATTTCTATTCCATGGGACCAGTCGTGGATTCGACCATGGAATGGGAGCAATTTTTATTGCCATTCCATGGGACCAGTCGTGGATTCGACCATGGAATAAGAGCAATAATATATTATTCTGGGAATTCAGTAGTGAATGTCACGGCAGAATTAATCTTAATTAGGAATAATTAACTTTGTGGCTCTATACTAGCAGAGCAAGCTGTCTAGGAGCATTAATTATCCATATATGAGCTTGTCGGTAAGTCACATCCTTTATATAGTCACGGTAAACTCGTTGTTTGTTCCTGAAGACGTTATCGCTCTATACTAACAGAGCAAGCTGTCTAGGAGCCGTCCATCTCGTGATACTATATAGAAATAATCACTGAAAGTATTCAGTATTCATGAGATATGCCGTTGTCCGGTCGTGAGACTACATATCTACATGTACTCTGAGAGAAAGTACTCTCCGTTGAGAATTCGATGAGAGACCCGTGTCTCGATACTCACGTCTGATAGCTGAATCAGAGCTTCGTATAATTATGAGTTTACAATTTTAGCCTTTGTCGAAAATCCACCATCTACATTAAGTCCCCTTCTTACTGAGGAAAGCTGTGTTCCTCAGTCAGCATTAAATGGTGATTTTCCGGCCATAAATAATAATACCAGTAATTGAACTTAGTCGTAAGTTGAGACGTTACCGGATTTAGAGAGCATGAGCAAACCACGACTTGATGAAGGCTTCAATGTCATGATTGGAGCGTCGTTTGATGAGCATAAATTGATGTTGAACCGCTGGTTTGGACGACGAGTCCGGTTAGGATTCCCGGGTCGGGCCCAATAAGGAAATCCTTAGAAAATTAGGTTTTGGAAATAAAATTGATATAAAGGGATTAATCCTTTTTTTAACTCCATGACCAGATCTTCATCACCTCTCCATCTTCGCGAGCAGGAGAAGTTGAGTTTCCGCCGCCGCTCGATCCACCTGCCGCCGCCGGTCGTCGTCGGCCAATTTCGGGTCGGCGCTCCCAGGTACGTTTTTTTTTTTTATGTTTTCTGATTCTAAGACCTTCATGAATTGTTAATGCCTTGATCAAGATGAAATTATATACATGTGTACATATTAGTGTGAGTTTTATGAAAAACCCTCGTTTTTTGAAAACGTATGTTCGTTCGATCGTTAGTTTTGAAAACTAACCATAATCCCTGATTTTCGAGAGATTTTTTTTTTTTTAAATATGAACCTAGGTCCAGTGATAAAACTTAGTGTATGAGCCTTCATGTATACCAAGGTTTCATCATAAAAGAAGTGATAAATAACGACGACACGAAGGAAAATATGTATGATGAACTTGTGTCCAGTGATAAAAATTTTCTTATGAGATTTCATGTAAACACAAAACTTTATCATATGAATGAGATGTGAGCTTTCACAATATTTTGAAATAAACCTTCGTTTTAGAGACAAATAACGTCGATACGAAGGAAAAATAGTTTTTATATATATATATATATGCAACCGTGACATATATTGTGCAAAATATGATGATATATTTTATTTTCATGAGTTTGTTTTCATAAAATCCTTGAGAGTTTATGTATGCAAGTTGCATTAATTGCTGTTTTTTTTTTCGAAAAATCAAAGCGTGTGTTTTGAGGAACCTTCGAAGATAGACAATATATTTATGATGAAATATTTTATTGTTATAAACTTCATAGGTCAGTTGTGTGAATGTTCACATTATGAAAATTGTGTCCGTGATTTCATGAAAAGTCAGTTTCGGAAATTAAATAAAGTTTCGTTCGTTTTTGCAGTTTTCGAAGAGACGAACGATTTTGAGGTGTTAACTCTAGCATTACTATCACTATTGTTAGTGGAAGTATAAAAGGTAAGAGTTAAGAGTTACCATTTTTGCTTGTATTTCCTTGATTTATATCTGGACGGCATACTGAAGTAGAATGTAGTGTGAACCTTTTCAGCAAAGATGACCAATTCCCAAGCTGACGACGCCTCGGGGGAAGAGATGTGCGTTGATGATGGTATCTCCAGAGATGAGACATGCATGGATGAAACTTCCGTTGGGGGAGACGAAGACGAAATCCCTGGTATTAAGAATGTCCCGAACATAGATGATGCATTATTTGAAAAAGATATTCCAGGAGCTGAGCAACATTTGAAATCCCCAGTGTATCGTCTTTTGATAAATCCCAAAACTGTTACTCAAAAGAAATTGGTGACTCCTAAGACAGTGATTCGATTTTGTCTTGAACGAGGGATTTTCACCTCATCAATCATAGAGTTTAAGCTTTCTCGACGACCTTTGGAGAAATTAGCCGGCTGGGCGAGGCATATGTTGGGTTTTCCTCATGTGAGGACTATGCTCGACCAGGCGCAGGTGACGAGAGATATTCAAGCTTCTAGAGAGTTGTTCATTTATCATGACGCAAGTGGTATTGTGGCTCTGTTTGCTCGCTGGTGCATTCCCACTCACACTTTCATATGTAGATGGGGAGAGTTTACCATTACCTTGGAAGACATGGCGGCTCTGATGCATATCCCAATCACGGGCAATCTTCCTGGGGATCTTTCAGATGAGGAGACCGCCGTTTCTCATGTCTTGACAGCTGCAATGGAGAAAGCGAATAAGGCTGGTAGTAAAGGATGCTATGCTTCCTGGTTGACACACTGGTGGCCCAAAGACGAGGTTTCTGATAAACCCATCGACGGTATGTTACCCATTGCTGCTTTCTTATGTTTATGGTTGTCCAGAGACGTTTTTGAAGACAGTGGAAACTTGTTGAAGCCTTTTGTGATTCCCTTTGCTATTAAGATGGCTCAAGGTGAGCAACTTCCGATAGGTAGTTTATTCTTAGGCTACTTGTATTAAAACCTGGACTCCTTGATTATAGACTCCAGTGTGTCGAACGGCTCTATGAAGATTGAGTGTTATGCCAACACGATGTTTCTTCAAGCTTTGATGTGGGAGCATTTTAAGAATTATGCACCTACCTCACGTAATGTTCTGCAAGGACCGAATACTGATGCGCGCCATATTTTCCCTGAGAAATATAATGCTAGGATCATGCGTTGGTCCACAAAGCAGCCTCGTTCTAAAATACGCTTTATTGATGTGTTAGATGAAGAATCTGAGTTCAATTTTCGCCCGTGGGTGTCATTCCCTGATTATGTTTCTCAGCCGATGACTTTCAATACTGGAGAAAGCATGAGTTTGACGTCTGGTGTCAGAACAAGTCACCCTCTCCGAACTTGGGGAGAAATGGTTAACGCATTTTACATGAAATACTTCTTCGTGTCAGAACAAGTCACCCTCTCCGACCTTGGAAGAATGTTTCAGAGGGTCAGTGAAAATCCCAATGATTATGTGAAAAGGTTCAGAGTCCAAGCCCTGGATTGTCATGACCCACACGTCACGGAACAACAACTGGTGGACTTGTGCATCAATGACATGGTCCCGGTCTACAGGGCCTTGCTAGAAAACCTTCGATTCCAGAATTTCTTAGAACTTCACGAAGCTGCGAAGAGGTCGGCAACCACTGCATCCGCTCTTTTGGAAATAGCAAAGTCTACAAAGACTGAAGATTCAAAAGACACTCGAGGAAGCAGGCGTCTGATCAACAAGCAGTATAACCTGCAACCTTCAACAAATGCTGTCGCGGAAGGGAGTAAGCGAAAAGCAGAACCACAACACAAGCAGACTTCCTCTACCCTTTCAAAGACACACAAGAAGGAGAATTCTAAAATCCCTCCTCAGCATACGGAAGATCCAGAAGCACCTGATTTTCCCTGTTCAATGGAAGAAGTTAATGAACCACTCGATGCCTGGATTCAAGACGGCGCAATCAAATTGCCTTATGTCAAGAAGGAACCAACTGAAGAGGCCATGGAAAATCCTCGGTATTGTCGCTTCCATAGATACGTCAGCAATCCCATGAGTGATTGTAAAATTTTGAAGCGCATATTCAAAGAAAAGGTGAAGGGGTGCACAAAAACCCCCTCCCAGTCAGAACTTTTACCATCTCCGAACCTCCCGTCAAGGAAATAGTCCAATCTATGATCGAACATGTCTGCAAGCTGTTGTATATTTCAAAAGCTCAAAGGAAATACATGTTTGCTGCACTGAACCACATCGTGTCCGGAAGACGTCCGCTGATCCAAGAGACTACCACCGGAACTTCAACCACCGACACAAAAATGTATGACTGGGGATTGCTCACCACAGTGCACATTAAAGGAAATGAGTTCAAGAGGGCGTTCATCGATGTTGGTACCGCCGTCAACATCATCCCTTTGAAGACTCTCAGAGCTGCTGGTATTACTCGACGGGAAGCCACCCACGCTCCCATAGCAATCAGGGACCACGAAGGAATCTCCAGAAACACATACGGCTTCATCAGTCTCAAAATTACGGAAAGATCGATCTGCACTGAGGCCAAGTTTTTCATAATCCGGGAAGACCCTGGATACGACATGGTCCTTGGGAGAACTGGGATTCATGCTGAAAGCACAACGATGCCTTCAACACATCCTGTCATCGACAAGGATTCCGAGTCGGAAGACGAAGCAGAGGACGCACCACCATTTGAGCATCTGGAAGAAGTAAAAACTCTGATGGGACTTACGCATGAACTTGGAGATAATCCGCACACCTTTGTCAGAAGGTTTCGAGCTCAGGAAAGTCTTATTCCTCCTCTTTCTCCAATATTACCAATGTTCAAATACGCTACTATGGTCCAGCGACTTCTCCCCATGAATAATTTAGCAGTCATCAAAAGCTACGAGTGGGTGACTTCACCTCAGCAGTATTACACTCAATGGTTGGGTTCAGAACTTCTTCAAATCGGTCACTCCATCGAGAGGTTTATTGCTGAAGACTTGGCTAAGCATGATCAACACTATGTTGGATACTCTCTTCCGCGCGAGTGTCCGTACGGGCCACAATCGAGGAATTCCATCAAACAGGAAATTCCGAATCAGCAGAAGATATTCAAGGCACGATCGACCAAGCCTAACATGTTTCATGAAGGGGACCTGGTTCTCAAAGCAGTTCAACGCGGTCTTCATTCTACAAGGAACTTCAATTGGGAAGGACCATTCATGGTCACTGAATCTGTGGCCGGAGGATACTACAAATTGACCAACACAGATGGCAGAACCCTACCATTAATTCACGAAAATTGGCTCAAGGCGTTTATCTGAAATTATTGGACATTTAAGGTATTGGGCGTTTGAAGCACTCATGATGCTGGGATTTAACATTTAGGATTTTCTTTCATTTGTATTTCAATTCCTCCAAAACATTTGCAATACTTGCAATCATTATTTGAATTCAGCAATTTATCAAAATTCAGTTCATATTTCGTAAAAGAAAATCTCTATCAAATCTACAAGAAAATCCTCAACCATCAGTCAATCCAAAACCATCTAAATATCAAAAACCCAAGTATAAACCTCACATCTCTCATAAGTTCAGAAGTTCAAGAGATCAGCAAGAAAAGGCTTTCGCTCATCAGCATCCTTCAAGATTTGCAAAGCCGCCCTCTCCTTGTTCAACTCCTCGGTCAGCTTGGCAATCTTGTCCTTCTCCTTCACAGCATCGTTCGGAAAGGGTATGTTCTTCTCACATGAATCCTTGATAACGTTTATTTGCTTACGAAGCCATTTCACGTTGAGGCCAAGTCTTTCTGAATTCTCCAAGTTAAACTCCCAATCAAAGAGTATATCTGGAGTCACGGTATTCCTGGGTCTCGTATGCATATCACTCACGACACGCAAGATAACGCCTACTTGCATGATTAAAGCTAAGCACGCCCAGGGTTCCTGTCAACGATCATATGGCCGAACTTCTTCCATATCGTCTCATACAAGCGTGCATATCCAATGGGAACGCTGAATCCACCGACCAGTTCATGATACGGGAGTGAAGTGTTAAAGGGAGGATCGAAAGCGACCCCTGCAGTTGGATATTCATACACTATTATACGGTTCTCGGTCACTGGAGTGGCTCCCACGACTAAAGCAACAGTTCCTTCGGTATTCTCCGCTTTGTCTCGGTTTCTTCTATCACTGAGGCAACAACCATCTGGGTTTCCATAACAGAGTAGCGACCTTCTCATGGCCTTGAAATGGGATGGTTGTCTCTTCATCAATAACTCCGGAATGGTTAGGTTATCATCGTTGGCTCCAGTATCCTCAACTTCGGTATTTAGCACCTAATACGAAGATTACATGAGGTTAGAGTCACGAATCCAAAGGAGATTATGAAACACAGTATACCACAAGGAAACATCATCAAGGTTCATCATACTACATTCAAGGCACGAGCAAATAACATGAAAGTCATGAAAACACATTTTACGATGAGTCCGTCTGAAGAAACTGAACTCTCCTGTACTAAGAGACGACTGGGGAGCAATCTACAAGGAATCGAGGATGGGTCATATGCCATTCTCTTCGTATGGATGTCCTCTATGACATGTCAAAATTTCATGACAATCCGATGAACGAGCGGTAGATGTGGCCAAAATATCAAGTGATGCGCAATCTGAAAAAGTTCTGGAAGTCTCCTGGAAGTTTACTATTTCGCCTTTTTCAGCTCTGAACGTGCTCAAAACTTAAAAATCTTCTTATAAAGCTTGGAAATTTTCCGGGCTTGAATTTGCACATGCAGATCATCAAAATCCGACTCCGGACGAAGATTCTACAGCGTTTTACTAAAAGCTGGGTTCTGAATTTTCTGACGACGAATTCGACTAAGTTTTCATATATTCACATGGGTTCTCATTCATTCATTCACAAGTCAGCACTTTTATACTTCTATGAAGAATATACAGGATATATACTTATGAGGAGTCTCCAAAGTGTCCAAGGGGTTGGAATTGTCCACATCAACGACAAGAGGAACATCACTTCCATCCGGTTCCGAATCTTGGGAATTACCTCCATTCCCTTCCCAGAGGATGATTGAGTTCCAGAATTCTCCATCTCCATGACGACATCCTCCTGTACACGTCCTTTACAATCAATATTTTCATCCATGAAGCACACATTTGAACATGTGAAGAAATACTTACAGTTTCTTCGTCACTCAAATCAGCAATTGCTTGTTCAGTAGCAGAAAATTGAAGACCTTCAAGACTTGATGGAGTAAAATTCTGCAACAAAATTAACAACGTTGGCTTCATGATTCTAATGCTAATAGCAATGAAAGTCACAGTGAGAAATATTGGGAACTCACCAAAGCACCAACTGGGGACTTTACGGTATTAGGTAACAGCTTATAACCTTTATGCCTGCCTTCTCCGCCATGAATAACCGCCTCAGTCTCTGAGAAATCTACCGATTCGAGGTCGTATATTACGACCGTCCTGTGGTGAAATCCAGTAATATAATCAGAATACAGTTCTTATAATTTCGTGAAGATTATATGAAGAAACATACCTGAGAGCATCCTGGAGACGACTTTCGTTTATCACCAGAAAGATACTTCAATCTTGGTCGACTGGAAATCATCTCAGCCGAAGGAAGATCCTTGAATGGAGGTCTGGGAAATCTTACAAAGCCACGCAAACGCCCAAGTTGCTGGTCCCAGAATTCTACATAACCTGGGGTTACATAGGCGAATCTATCAGAACCAGGAAACCAGTAGCTACTCCCTTCCACGTGAGTATGATCCAAATGAGTCCTGAGTTGCTCAACTGATGGCTTCCTTCTCCGTATGGTTGGAACACACTGATCCATACCCATTTGTCGAGCTGCTCTATCAATATTACTCCTCCACTGAAAGCTCTCCAAACGTGACTGATAGCAAATGACCAGGAGTGCAACTCAACATGAAAGATCTTTCGCCATCACTCAGATGCACCAGACGTCAAACTCGTGCCTTCTCCAGTATTGAAAGTCATCGGCTGAGAAACATAATCAGGGACTGACACCCACGGGCGAAAATTGAACTCAGATTCTTCATCTAACACATCAATAAAACGTATTTTAGAACGAGGCTGCTTGGTGGACCAACGCATGATCCTAGCATTATCTTTCTCAGGGAAAGTATGGCGCGCATCAGTATTCGGTCCTTGCAGAACATTACGTGGAGTAGGTGCATAATTCTTAAAATGCTCCCACATCAAAGCTTGAAGAAACATCGTGTTGGCATAACACTCAATCTTCATAGAGCCGTTCGACACACTGGAGTCTATAATCAAGGAGTCCAGGTTGTAATACAAGGAGCCTAAGAATAAACTACCTATCGGAAGTTGCTCACCTTGAGCCATCTTAATAGCAAAGGGAATCACAAAAGGCTTCAACAAGTTTCCACTGTCTTCAAAAACGTCTCTGGACAACCATAAACATAAGAAAGCAGCAATGGGTAACATACCGTCGATGGGTTTATCAGAAACCTCGTCTTTGGGCCACCAGTGTGTCAACCAGGAAGCATAGCATCCTTTACTACCAGCCTTATTCGCTTTCTCCATTGCAGCTGTCAAGACATGAGAAACGACGGTCTCCTCATCTGAAAGATCCCCAGGAAGATTGCCCGTGATCGGGAGATGCATCAGAGCCGCCACGTCTTCCAAGGTAATGGTAAACTCTCCCCATCTACATATGAAAGTGTGAGTGGGAATGCACCAGCGAGCAAACAGAGCCACAATACCACTTGCGTCATGATAAATGAACAACTCTCCAGAAGCTTGAATAGCTCTCGTCACCTGCGCCTGGTCGAGCATAGTCCTCACATGAGGAAAACCCAACATATGCCTCGCCCAGCCGGCAAATTTCTCCAAAGGTCGTCGAGAAAGCTTAAACTCTATGATTGATGAGGCGAAGACCCCTCGTTCAAGACAAAATCGAATCACTGTCTTAGGAGTCACCAATTCTTCTGAGTAACAGTTCTGGGATTTATCAAAAGACGATACACTGGGGATTTCAAATGTTGCTCAGCTCCTGGGATATCTTTTTCAAAGAATGCATCATCTATGTTCGGGACATTCTTAATCCCAGGGATTTCGTCTTCGTCTCCCCCAACGGAAGTTTCATCCATGCATGTCTCATCTCTGGAGATACCATCATCAACGCACATCTCTTCCCTCGAGGCGTCGTCAGCTTGGGAATTGGACATCTTTGCTAAGTAGCTGAAAAGGTTCACACTACATTCTACTTCAGTATGCCGTCCAAATATAAATCAAGGAAATACAAGCAAAAAATGGTAACTCTTAACTCTTACCTTTTACACTTACACTAACAATGGTGATAGTAATACTAGAGTTAACACCTCAAAATCGTTCGTCTCTTCGAAAACTGCAAAAACGAAACTTTATTTAATTTCCGAAACTGATTTTTCATGAAATCACGGACACAATTTTCATAATGTGAAAATTTACACAACTGACCTATGAAGTTTACAACAATAAAATATTTCATCATAAATATATTGTCTATCTTCGAAGGTTCCTCAAAACCCACGTTTCTGGTTTTTCAAAAAAGCGGCAATTAATGCAACTTGCATACATAAACTCTCCAGGATTTTATTTAATGAAAACAAACTCATGAAATAAAACATATCATCATATTTTGCACAATATATGTCACGGCTGCATATACATATATAAAAAAAAAATTTCCTTCGTATCGTCGTTATTTGTCTTTAAAACGAAGGTTTATTTCAAAAAATATTGTGAAAGCTCACATCTCATACATATGATAAAGTTTTTTATTTACATGAAAGCTCATAAGCAAAATTTTATCACTGGACACAAGTTCATCATCCATATTTTCCTTCGTGTCATCGTTATTTGTCTTTAAAACGAAGGATTATTCCGATTTCATGAAAATTCACTTCTTTTATGATGAAACCTTGGTATACATGAAAGATCATACACTAAGTTTTTTCACTGGACCTAGGTTCATATTAAAAAAAATCTCTCCTAAATCAGGGATTATAGTTAGTTTTCAAAACTAACGATCGAACAAACATACGTTTTCAAAAACGAGGGTTTTTTCATAAAACTCACACTAATATACACACATGTATATATAAACTCAAGCATGAACAATTCATGAAAATCATAACATCAGAAAACAAAAAAATAAAATAAATCGTGCACCTGTCGGCGCCAGCCGGAAGTTGGCCGACGGTGGCTACGGCCGTCGGTCGGACGGAGTTGCTCCGACGAATTTTTTCTGCTTCTTTCCTTGGCGACGTGAAGGTAATGAAGTAAAGGTAGCTACTGGTCGTGGAAAATAATAAAAAAAAAGAAGGGATTAATTCCCTTTTATACTAATTTTTATTTCCAAAACCTAATTTTACAAGGTTTCCTTATTTGGCTCGGCCCGCAAATCCTAAACGACCATGGTCCCATCATCCAAACCAGCGGTTCAACACCAATTTATGCTCATAAAACGATGCTCCAATCATTACATTGAAGCCTTCATCAAGTCGTGGTTTTCTCATGCTCTTTAAATCCGGTAACATCTCAGCTTACGACTAAGTTCAATTACTGGTATTATTATTTATGGCCGGAAAATCACCATTTAATGCTGACTGAGGAACACAACTTTCCTCAGTAAGCAGGGGACTTAATGTAGATGGTGGATTTTCGACAAAGGCTAAATTCGTAAACTCATAATTATACGAAGCTCTGATTCAGCAATCAGACGTGAGTATCGAGACACGGGTCTCTCATCGAATTCTCAACGGAGAGTACTTTCTCTTAGAGTACATGTAGATATGCAGTCTCACGACTGGACAACGACATATCTCATGAATACTGAATACTTTCAGTGATTATTTCTATATAGCATCACGAGATGGACGGCTCCTAGACAGCTTGCTCTGCTAGTATAGAGCGATGACGTCTTCAGGAACAAACAACAAGTTTACCCTGACTATATAAAGGATATGACTTACCGGCAAGCTGGTATCAGGATAATTAATGCTCCTAGACAACTTCCTCTGCTAGTATAGAGCCACAAAGTTAATTATTCCTAATTGCAATCGCTCATATTCCATGGTCGAATCCATGATTGGTCCCATGGAATGACAATAACAATTGTTCTGATTCTATGATCGAATCCATGACTTGATCTCATAGAATAGAAATAACTATATTATTATCTCATTACTCCGATTTCATGATCGAATCCACAACTGGTCTCATAAATGTTAATAGATAAACCTTAATTACTCCGATTCTATGGTCGAATCTACGATCCCATGGAATGGTAATGCTCACTTTATTATTCTGAATTCGTAGTCGAATCCTCGGTTGATCCTATGAATTAATAATAAACATCTTATTACTCAGTTTTGTGAATTATTCTCCACTGAATTCCACAATTAGTAATAAATAGTCAACAATCGGGCGTCTGAGCTACCTCTAAGTAAGCCCCGATTCAAATGGTGAAGGTGTATTCAACGAAGATACACTAACAGTCACCGCACGAACGAGTATTTCAAAAATACAATGAAACCATGAACCTATGCAAAATATAGAAGAAAATAATAAATAATTAAAATATTGACCAGGGTACTGGGAGCACGGACACACGACCGACCGACCGTGTCGTGGTCAATCCCACTCCAGTTTTATATTTTTAATGCATTTTTATTATTTTCCATGATTTGATGAAAATCCTCTCGTTTTATCAAATCTCCTTCGTCTCGAGGAAACTCCTCGGTTTCATGGTACTTCCATAAATCCATAAAAAATAATATAAAATTAAGGAAAGGAGTGTGGGGAGTGACCATTGGCCAACCGGACATGCCTTGGTCTCAACCGGCCCCACATCCACGGTTCCTTATTATTTATTATTATTATAATTATTTCTCTAATTTCATGAAAAAACTCCTTGATTTCATGGTATTTTTGCACAAATCATCAAATAATAATAAAATAATATAAATTATGAAAACTTGTGGGACCGAGCCTTGGCCGGCCGGCCATTACCTAGCCGGTCCCATACGCCCCTTTGTTTTATTATTATTTTATTATTAGTTTTCCTTGAATTCATCAAATTCCTTGATTTCATGGTATTTCTCTCAAATTAGGAAAAATTCCCTCAAATCATCCAAAATACCTAAAAAATATTAAAAAATTATGAAAACTCGTGGGACCGGGCCCAAGACGGCCGACCATGCCTCCACGGTCCCACACGCCCTTGTTTCTATTATTTTAATATTTTTTTCTTCCATGAACTCATGAAAACTCCTTCAGTTCATGGAAACTTCAAAATTCATGAATTTTACATAAAATCATCAAAATATTATAAAATTAGGGAAACTCATGGGACCGGGCCCTAGACGACCGGCCATGCGTTCCACGGTCCCACACGCCCTTATTTTTATTATTTTAATATTTTTTGCTTCCTTGAACTCATGAAAACTCCTTCAATTCATGGAAACTCCCAAAATTCATCAAATTTCTCAAAATTCCTGAATTTTTCATAAAATCATCAAAATATTATAAAATTAAGAAAAAGGCACCACGGGACTATGTCACGACCGGCCGACCATTCCTTGACCACGGTGGTCCCACGCCTCCTCATTCCTTATTTTATAATTATTTTTCATCATCTCATGGTGTTTTCCTCAGTTTCGTCGAAACCCTAATTTCGGCATATTTTTTCGAATGGATGCTCAATTGCACGCCAGAAAATATCAAAATTCTCAGGACTGAGACGCGGACGCCTTGGGGACACGATCACGCTATCTTGAACGACTAAGATTGGCTCTTTGGCTCACGGAAGCCGGTCCCATCAATTTTCACAGTTTTGACCTAATTTGCACAATTGCTCGTATTAGGTCCAAAACTCTTCCAAACACTTTGGATTTTCATGAAGTGATCATCAGGCGGTCATGTGAAAACCCAGGGCCAGTTTCATGACTCCATGGTCGGTCCCTCGCCTCGTCATAATTAATTAGGTTTTCTCACCTAAGACGAGCATTTTGGATAAATGATTAAGCCAGCATTTAATCATTCTTCCACCAAAAAATCGTCAACTCTTCAGGAGTTCTTCGTATTTTTCTCACGTGAGCATATGGACACTACATGGTTGATCCACGGTCCCATGTAGTCGCTCCCTCCTTCGTCCCATGGTTAAAATTCCGACGAACCATGAATTGATCATCAATTGATCAAATTAGGGTTTCTGAATCCAAGGGTCATCATTCCAGATTCCAACCTTAATAATTTTACGAAGACCTCATGGTCATTAATCTTATTATTTATTCTTGGTTCAACAACCAGTACTTTTAATTAATATTTTGGTCACACTGCCAATAATCCATCGGATGAGCAATACTTGCTCAGACGATCAAATATTCAACACTTCATCACATGAGCAACACTTGCTCAGATGATAAATATTTGCTCAAACCAAGGAATATTGGTTCAACAATCAATATTCAACGATCCATAGAATGAGCAATACTTGCTCACTTCATCGTAAGAACTATACCTCTTTCTCATGACATGTTCAATTCATGAGTTTCAGAACATCATGTTCAACTCAGCAACTACATGGAATCATCGTACCATCAAACCACGAAGTCATCAATTGACTAACAAACCACGAGACGTCAATCGTGTCACTTGGGGGATATCACTTAGGGGTTTTGTCTGGAGGTCTACGGCACGTGTATTCAAATACACGATGGAATGTGATAAAGTCGTGCAATCAGTTGAAGGAATTCACGAGGTAGTGGGTGGAAAATCGACCAAGTCTCCACACGTTGAGCAACTGGTTTCAAAAACGATCTCCACTTCCCCACTCCTTGATTCCATCAACTGTCACACTTCATGGAATCATGATGTCTACAATTCCAGCAATATAAATAAGTCTCAAAATCATGATTGAATCATCATCGGTATCATCAATTTCACGTCAAACTGACAAAACGAGATCATCAACTCATCAATTGAGCAACTACTCTCAATTGAGCAATTTCAATCACTCAGAGCTTATCGTATTCAGAATTCACACACCCACAATCTTTGATTACCATTGATTCCACACATTTCTCAGCTTCCCTCCTACAGATCAACCCATCCTCTCTTGTGACCGAATTTACTCTAGAACGGTCATTGTCTTGATTTAGGACGGAGTACTATAGATTGATCTCTCGAATCTAAAGCACCCCCTTTGCAGCGGTGCATCTGTGTTAGGTTTAACATTTCGCTCGGTTCGAGGAGTCTCCTCCGCACGGTCGTCTACTCAATTCCTTAAAAACCAGCAAATCGTTTTCCCCATCTACAGGAGCATACAAGTTGTATTCCCTTCTTGGCTCAAATACCCGAAGGAGGAAACCGGTCCCACCAAGGTCGTCGTTACACCTGGCGTAATCCAAAGAACGAAGCACGCGCAACAGTCCGTCGATTAGGCACAACCCCACGATCGAGCGAAGCAGGCACAACAACCCCACGTTCGAGCGGAGCAAGCACGAACCAGGCTCTCGACCGAAGCAGACATAGCAACGTCGAGCGAAGCAGGCATAGCAAGGTCGACCGAAGCAGGCAAGACCAACATCATGCTAGGGGAACGCTCGCCTGGACGCCTCTTGAATGTGACATGCTCCAAGGACAGGACGACCCGTCTCTCCTGGTAACATCTAACTTTGTCTCATAAGTTTTATCTTTATTTGTCACCATCTAATGCCTACCCCACAATAATGCAACCATTATGTGCTAGGCAGGGGACTTAATGTTGATGGTGGATTTTAGTTCAGGGCTAAAATTGTAAAACCAAAAATTAATATGCTGACATCCTGCAAATGATAAGGCTATCTAAGTGATGAATACTTCTTCACTTTACTAATTCACCTAGAATGGAGCATGTGGCAACAATACCAGTATTCTGTGAATTAAATACACAAAATTCATCCAGGCTGGAGTATGTGACAACAATCCCATATACCCTGTGAATTTATAACATTATTAATTAATGCATGACTAGCCTTGTATTTCCTGTGTTGTTCCCGCAGAATTCTCATTATTAGTGCGGCATGACGACTGAGTGTTGCTCTCAGCAGAGTAACACGAATCTCCAAGTGTTAATAGTGAGGCATGCACGAAATACCCGTACAGGCTACATCTCTCGATGTGTTATACTAGCCCGATTGAGCATACATCTCTTGGTGTGTTATACTAGCCCGATTGAGCATATTTGAACCTGGACTGTCTATATCGGTCTCAGAAACAATCACGACCATGCAAGTTGGCCGCATGATTTAACCAGCCTAGACGATCCTCAGCAGGAGAAGGCTATCACCGAAATGACCACCAGCGGGTCCCTTAATGCCATGGCCGGTCAGGTACAAGTCACGCCCTCCAAACGACCACCAAACACCAGCCTGAAGTTGCATGTCCATGCTGGTATGGAGCGGCTTGGAGGAGCTCGTACAAGCAAAGGCTGCCTACGGCAGTCTCAAATCCATCACCTCCGTTCACCTTCGCTGGCGCGATTGGACGGCGCGGATCGAACCCATTCCCGGTCAAACAAGCAATGTTGCGTACACTGGCGGGCCCCCCTTCTACCTGTATAGACGACCATCTCACGACCTATCCAGGGAGGAGCAAACGTTCGCGCAAAGTTCGGCCGGCGTGATGCTTTAAGGGTCGCAGGAAATTCCACTAAGGGTCTTAAATTGATCACGACCATCCAACTTCACCGACATGTTTAGATGGCTTAGATCAAGCCTATAACCGCCAGACAGGTATTGGCGTGTTCACCACCGGCCCAATGTGGGTCCCACATGGTCGGCCACCTCGGATGAGGAGCATGGCTTGCCAATTCGTCCAGCCAAAGTAGCATGGACATGAAACCTTAATTAGGGTTTGCGTCATATCACATGTGTCGCAAATCATTCGAGACCATCCATCTTCGCAGTCATAGATGGAGGGTGTAGATGTAGATTCTAAGGGTACCAAGCATGTCAACACAATCACTGTGGGACCGTCTACATACTGACCAATCGGCCAAGGCCGACCATGGCTAGATGCCTCGATTCGTGCGCCCAAATTAGGCATGTCGCGCGGTTCCAATTGCAAACCGATCTCGACCACTCAACTTTGCTGGAAAAATCGAGTGGCTTAGATCACATATCCATGGGCAGTGAGGTATGGACGTGTACACCGACAAGCCTTCTACACGCATGCCCGGTCGGTCTTGCCAAAAACATCTCCCATGCATGGATTCAACCAAGATGAAAGTAGGCACTTGTGCACCTCTTAAACCTTAATTCGACGGTCGCAGATGTGGGTCGCAAGTCATATCGTCCGTCCAACTTCGCCAGCTTGGACGGACATCCTAAGACAGGAGTTAGGCGACCAGTGAGGCATCACCACGATCACCGTCCAACACTCTTCCACATGGGGTGATCGGCCAAATAAGGGATTTCCTGTATAGCCTCCAAACGATCACTCGAAGATGGATGGACGTGATGCTATTTTAAAACGCTTAAATTCGTGACTTACTCCGTTAAGACTTAAAACAGCGATGCTTCATACATGCTGAATATATTCGATGCATTACCTGCATAAAAAACACACAATATTTCATAAATATCGACTTCCGAAATAACTTAGTTATTTAATCTAGCAACACATGCTACTTTCTGTGGGTCCCACGATCCACACATTCGAGACATCAAGTATGTCACAAACTGGGGGATACTTACTGGGTATTGGTCTGGCGGTTTACAGCGTGCAGCGCACAACACGCCATCACAAGAACGTGTCAGGAAGTCATGGACGGTTAGTGATGACAGGAGAAGTGGGTAAGACTAATCGTGTGGCACTAACACACGACTCCACTACTCCATCACTCCACTTCCTCCACTTCCCACGAGATACGAAGGTTAGGCTCAATGACTTGTATAAATAGGTTCTCCTCCCTATTTCCAAGACAAGACAAGACATAAACCTAGTGTTGATACAATCGTATTCAAACACCAGAACTGATAGCTTACACTCTGCAAGCCAGTTCAGCTTTCTGATACAAGTCATACACAACCAACACCTTCACAATCTCAACACCTACTTCGTTTCCCTCCCTAAGATCAACCCCATCTCCTTCACTTTGTGACCGAAGCAAGTCTGGAACAGCCATTTCTTGGTTTAGGCCAGAACTGTACAGATTGATTTCTCGAATCAAAAGCACCCCCGTGCAGTGCATTTGTTTAGGGTTTAGATTCATTTCTCATCCACACACCCCAAATTACCAAAACCGACAGAAATAATTTTCACCCATAAACAGTAACATGCTGCAAACCCTAATTAGGGTTTTGGATCGGTCGTGTGTACACAACTTCAACCTAACGGTTTGGCAAGTTGTGCTCCTCTTTTGGGGAGGCCGACCATGTGGGACCCATATTAAGCTTGTGGTGAGCATGTGTGTACTTGTCCCACGGTCATAGGCTTGATCTAAGCCATCCAAACATGTCGGTGAAGTTGGATGGTTGTGATCAATTTAAGACACTAGTGGACTTTCCTGTGACCCTTAAAGCATCACACCGGTCGAACTTCGAGCAAGCGTTTTCTCCTCCCTGGCTAGGTCGTGAGAAGGTCGGTCAAGTAAGTAGAAAGGGGGCCCGCCGGTGTGCAGGACAACGCTTGTCCAACCGGTCATGGGACGATCTATGACGTCCAACCATACGGGCGAAGTTGGACGGCCGCGATCTATTTTGAGACCGACATGGCAGTCTTGTGTGTACAAGCTTTTCCAAGCTGCTCCACACCAGCCCAACCATCCTACTTTAGGTTGGCGTTCGGTAGTTTTTTGGGAGGCGTGGCATGTATTCGACCGACCAGGGAAAAAACGGGCCCGCTGGTGGTCATTAAAGGTGGTAGCCTGCTCCTGCTGAGGATCGTATAGGCTGGTTAAATCATGCGTCCAACTTGCGTGTTCGTGATTGTTTCTGTGACTGACATGGACAGCCCAGATGCTCAATCGGGCTAGTATAACACACCGAGAGATGTAGCTTGTACGGGTATTTCGTGCATGCCTCATTATCGATACTTGGAAATTTTTGTCACTCTGCTGAGAGCAACATTCAGTCGTCAGGCCGCACCAATAATGAGGGTTATGCGGGAACATCACAGGAAATACAAGGCTAATCGCGCATTAATTAATAATGTTATAAATTCACAGGGTATATGGGATTGTTGCTACATGCTCCAACCTGGATGAATTTTTAGTATTTAATTCATAGAATACTGGGATTGTTGCCACGTGCTCCATTCTAGGTGAATTAGTAAAGTGAAGAAGTATTCATCACTTATCAATGGTTTTATCCTTTGCAGGATGTCAGCGCATAAATTTGGTTTTACAATTTTAGCCCTGAACTAAAATCCACCATCAAAAATTACATAACCATGTATTCCTTAATCCGAAGTTTTTCGAACTTTGTTGATTGAGAGAAACCGGAGGAATTGGCTTTGCCAAATCCGCGAACTCAGTTTGCAAACTCAGTCCGCGAACTGACGGAAGTTCTCTTGCCGAGAATTTCTGCTGGGATTTTCCAAAAACTCGTTTGCATGTTTAGTCCGCAAATCTAGTCCACGAATTGGCGAAAGTCTCTTTGCCGAGATTTTCTGCTGAGTTTGAAAAACTCTGTCGGTTGCCTTAAGTTCGCGAACTTGTTTGTGAGCTTAAGTGGTTATGATCTAAAGATGTGCTCTGAACATGAAACTTAAATTACTAAGAAATGCTTTATGCAAACCGTGGATATAAAGTTCATGGGCCGATTCAATCGAATCGAATCATCTTTGTTTCAATTGTGTCTTGTGTTACATAAGATCTCATAGCAATTGAACAACTCTCTAACTAGTTCATTTGAGTCAATTGAACTAGTTATGGTGAAGAAGAACTAGGTTAATATGAATTGCTCATATGGTTAACCTTTTGGGTTACTATGTTGAACCAACATACACGTACACGTTTGGGCATGGTTTTCACAAACCCAGTAAACGTCTACCCAAGTGTGTGTGACAAGATAAGTTTTCGATCTAACGGTTGAGAAATATTAGCTTGAATCTAAATCAGGTTTTCATCTAACGGTGAATATGGATTGCTTTGTAACTAAGGAAAAACCCTGATTTGAAAAGGCTATATAAAGGAGACATCTAGCATTGTGAAAAACTAATCCCTACACGTCTGTGTGCTACTAGTGCACCCGCTAGAGTCGATCTCCATTAACCTTTGATTTTCTTCTCTAAAATCAGGTTAACGACTTAAAGACTTCATTGGGATTGTGAAGCCAGACCGATACTACTTTTATCGTAGTTGTGTGATCTGATCTTGCATTTTCTATCGTACGAGTACAATCTATTGATTGGCTTGAGATCGTGAGAGTTCTCCGATAGGCAAGATAAAGAAGTCACAAACATCTTCGTCTCACTGTTTGTGATTCCTCGACAAACCGCTTGTGTAGTCAAGAAGGATTGTTGAGAGGTGATTGATTAATCTAGGATGTTCTTCGGGAATATAAGACCGGATTATCAATTGGTTCCTGTTCACCTTGATTTTATATCTTAAGACGGAACAAAAACCTAGGGTTTTTCCGTGGGAGACAGATTTATCCTTTGATAGACTTTTCTTTGTGAGACAGATTTGTTTATTATCAATTGTGCGATTTTGGGTTGCAGCTGTTAGAGCATAGCTCGGTCAACCTCGAATGTGTTGCTATCTCAAGCATGTTTGTCAATGTTAGTGATCAAAACTATAAGTCTTGATTTCTAGCCTACATAGCTAAGTCTCGGACTAGGATAGTGTAGTTGAGCTCAAAAAATTCATGGCAATTCAACATACAACGACGAAGATCTATACAAGGAACCGTGGAACTTCATCAACAAAAAGGTATGTGGAGCCTTGAACTTATCTATCACTCAAAAGTCTATCTCTTCTATCTCCTACTTCTTATGAGACAAAAGTCGTATGCTATATATACTAGATCATACACATTTGACATTTCGAGCTGAGCATTCATTGCTTATCTTTTATCTCGAAATCGTGTGTTGGTAAAGCGTTTCGCTTTGATCAAGTTTATCTTCACCTAGTGACGAAAGTCATGAAAAGTTTCAATCACTTTGAGAATTGCTCTGACGTGAATAAGTCTGTGAATAACGGCTACATAGCGTCCTCTGAAATGTCTCAATGCTTGAAATGAGAGTTTAGATTACATAACCATGTATTCCTTGAACCGAAGTTTTCGAGCTTTGTTGATCAAGAGAAATCGGGAGGATTGTGGAATTGGATTGCCAAGTCCGCGAACTGTCGGAAGTTCTCAACCGAGAATTTCTGCTGGGATTTTCCAAATACTCGTTTGTGTGCTTAGTCTGCGAGCTTAGTCCGTGAACCCAGTCCGCGAACTGGCGGAAGTTCTCTTTCCGAGAATTTCTGCTGAGTTTGGAAAACTCAACCGATTAACTTAAGTCCGCGAACTTGTTTGTGAACTTAAGAGGTTATGATCTAAAGATGTGCTCTGAACATGAAACATTAAATTACTAAGCAATGCTTTATGCAAACCGTGGCTATAATGTTCATGAGCCGATTCAATCGAATCGAGTCATCTTTGCTTCAATTGTGTCTTGTTTAATTACATAAGATCTCATAGCAATTGAACAACTCTTTAACTAGTTCATTTGAGTCAATTGAACTAGTTATGGTGAAGAAGAACAAGGTTAATATGAAATGCTCATATGGTTAACCTTTTGGGTTACTATGTTTTACCAACATACACGTACACGTTTGGGCATGGTTTTCACGAACCCAGTAAACGTCTACCCAAGTGTGTGTGACAAGCTAAGTTTTCGATCTAACAGTTGATAAATATTAGCTTGAATCTAAATCAGGTTTTCATCTAACGGTGAATATGGATTTATTTGTAGCGAAGGCAAAACCCTGATTTGAAGGCTATATAAAGGAGACATCTAGAATTGTGCAAAACTAATCCCCACACGTCTGTGTGCTACTAGTGCGCCCGCTAGAGTCGATCTCCATTAACCTTTGATTTTCTTCTCTAAAATCAGGTTAACGACTCAAAGACTTCATTGGGATTGTGAAGCCAGACCTACTACTTTATCGTAGTTGTGTGATCTGATCTTGCATCTTCTATCGTACGAGTACAATCGATTGATTGGCTTGAGATCGTGAGAGTTCTCCGATAGGCAAGATAAAGAAGTCACAAACATCTTCGTCTCACTGTTTGTGATTCCTCGATAATCCGCTTGTGTAGTCAGGAAGGATTGTAGAGAGGTGATTGATTAATCTAGGCTGTTCTTCGGGAATATAAGACCGGATTATCAATTGGTTCCTGTTACCTTGATTTTATATCTTAAGACGGAACAAAAACCTAGGGTTTTTCCGTGGGAGACATATTTGTCCTTTGATAGAATTTTCTGTGTGAGACAGATCTGTTTATTATCAAGTCTGTGATTTTGGCTTACAACAACTCTTGGTTATGGGTGAGATCAGCTAAGGGAATCAAGTGCGCAGTATCCTGCTAGGATCAGAGGCGTAGGAGTACAACTGTACCTTGGATCGGTGGGAGACTGATTGGGGTTCAACTATAGTCCAGTCTGAAGTTAGCTTGTAGTAGGCTAGTGTCTCTAGCGGCTTAATACAGTGTGTATTCAATCTGGACTAGGTCCCTCGTTAACAAAATTTCTGGTGTCTGTGTTATTTCTTTTCCGCATTATATTTTTATATAATTGAAATAATACAGGTTGTGCGTTAAAGATCATCAATTGGAAATCCAACCTTTGGTTGTTGATTGATATTGATTGATACTTGGACATTGGTCTTTGGTACCGTCCAAGTTATCTCTCTTTGATAAAGACTCGCAGATTTCCATTTGCTTGAGTAAAGATCAAATCGAGAGATTGAGATATAAACTCTTTGATATATCTTTTTATTGATTGAGTCTAACTGTCTAGTTGATTCTCATAAAAATTATTTGGAGTTTGTGCATACAGATTTCTAAGCGAAATATTGGGTGGTGTTGTTAGACCCCCGCTTTTTCAGTTGGTATCAGAGAAGGCAAACACGTTAAAGACCGTATAAGTCTGTGTTTGTAGCGATCTGATTGTGGACGAGTCTATCTCTAATAACGTACCAGTTCAGAAATTACCAGATGATTCTAAAAGCTTGGATTCACCTGAGAGAACTATCACATCTAAGTCAATATCCAAACATTCTTTTGATGTAAAAACTGTTGATTGGGAAACTCTCCTAGAAGAACAGTTGGATGAACTTTCTGATGAAGGTGATTCAGATATTGATAGAGATGTTGATGAGGAAGTCTCAGAGTATGTTAAGTTTTTGGATTCTTGGAATATGAAGAAGATTACAACTTCTCATGTCAACCTCTTCTGACTCCTCTTTATCGAGAAAATAAGAAATTGAGAAGATGTTACGCAGGTGTTTATTTTTCGAATCGTTCTACCGAATCGATCCTCAAGGATTCTGAGGAAAACCTATGTATGAAGTCACTTGAATGTGATAATCTTTATCAAAAGTACTTTTTGTTGGAAGAGAAACTTGCAGAATCTGAAGCAAGGTTTAACTTCCAGCAAACAAGTTTTGACGACAGAGAAATCGCTTATCTCACTCGAGAAAAACGCCTTGAGGCTGATTTAGCTGCTGATCTTAATAAAATCAAGATGTTGGAAGATGACTTGAAAAAGTTCAATACTAGTTCAAGCAAATTAACCACTATGCTAGGAGCAAGTAAAAATCATCGTGATACACGAGGATTGAGCTATAAGGGAATAGATGCTCCAAGTACTAGTAAAGAGGTAAAATTTGTCAAGGCTAGTGATTTTTCTCAACAAAAGGTTTCCACTGATGGAAAAAGTGAAATACCTTCTCCGTAAATTAAAGTTCAAAAGAGAAAAGTTTATCAACCTCCAAAGTTAGCACACACGGATCGAGGTAAGAACATTCCTTATGTTTGCCACTATTGCGGAAATAAAGGTCACCTGGAAAGGAGATGTCGTTTCCGTATAAGGAATGAGAAACTTCATGATGTTCTTGTTTGGGCATCACAAGAAGTTGTGAAACCAAGATCATACGTTAATACTGATCCTCTTAACATTACAGGTTGTAATTGTCCAACCTTTAGGCAAAGGAATCAGTGCTATGATAGACCTAGATTTGCCTATAAACGTCAAACGAATCCTTTTCATAATCGTAATGGTTATCAAAAGGATAACTTCGTAAAGACGAAGACAAGATCCGATGCTCCCAATTGGAGAAAGACTAACTTGCACCCAATTGGAGAAAAACTAACTTGCAAAAGAATAGTCAATCCAATTCTCTTACAAGAATTCTAGAAAAGAGTGATGGGAAGAAGGTTCCGACTGTTCCTAAATGCACTCAGAAGTGGATACCGAAGAAATACAATGATGTTTTGAGTGTGAAAAGGAATGATCTTCCAGAATACTCCATGACTATGGAAAAGGAAGTATCCATGATGTTGGAACTTAACAAGTTTTTTGGAAAAACGGAATTGGATGTGAAAGGTTCTATAAGTGATCTCTTTCATGATAATCCAAAGGTCACTTGTGGTGAGCAAGACTTTGTTCACCCCAACGCAACTTGATTGTGTTGGAAGTGCATCTTCACCAAGGAATGCGCTGCTTTGTATATGGTGAGGGAAGCACAAGAATTGAGGCACACAGATTATGTTCGGTAAGGCGGTAGAATTCGATTGGATTCATCTAAAAAGGTATGTCTACAAACTTGATCAAGATTTGTACTTTTATTTGCTTAGAATACTTATAATAATCTTGCTTATCGTTCATTTCTACCTAACTTGATCTGTGTTTAAGGTTCTTAAATATTTAGGTTTGAAAATAATAGTTCAGAATGTTTGGACTACATGGTACACATACCAAGTATGCATAACAACATTCAAAATCAAAATCCAGGGGTTTAAGTTCGCAAACCCGTATGCATACTTGGCGTCGATATTCGGTAAACTTGTTTTGGCCGTAACATCTTCGTCCGAACTCGGATTTACCTCATTATTTTTGCATTCTCTTCCTTATTGAATTCCCTTCAAAATGGATATGAGAATTGTTGAATTTGGATGAGTTAATATTGGTCTTTGTCATGTCTCTTGTTTTTTAGTGTTTGCTCTGTTTCGTTGCACTTGTTCTATTCTCTTGGACTTGGGCACTGGGATTTTTGGAGAAATCCTATTCTAAGATATTTTGTGGCTGTTACAAGAGTGTTGTTGGTGAATCACAAAGAAGGGAGTTCGAGAATGGGTAGTAGTTCACATTGTTATATATTCTTGAGTGTTCACAATCATCTCATGTGAACTATGTTGCATAGTCGTCAATAACTTTGTATGTTCTTTTTTGTTAAGGAAATCCTTTTATACGCTTTTGGTAACCACTCTTGGTATAAATCCGTGCGAAAAAGATTGATTCTACCTTCTGAGGGCAAAGATTGTTATTGTAGTATTTTAATGGTTTGTGATATTGCAATATTTTTATGGGATATGTATTGTTTACGTCCGTAAACTTGAAGGTCCCATATTGCAGTCAAAAGTAAAGTCGTTCATGAATCGGTATTCATATGGATGAAAGGACGAATGGACTTTTGACATATACAAAAGTTATGCCTATGCAATCATGTATTTGATGGAAAATAGGATAAAATCTTTTGTTCAACAAGGATAAAGTCTATTATGTCATTATGATGGAAAATAGAATAGATCCTTGTATGTTATCCACGGTATTGATCTTCATTGATCCATTTTATAATGTTTTACCGTGAAGGCTCCATTGTGTGTCTTATGTTGAGCACCTTACAACTAAGTCGATTTACCTTGGCTTTGTTGGTTGTTCCATAAGATGCTATATGTCGAGCATTAGGAACTAGATTAATCAACTAGTTTGGTTATTTAGTTAATACTCCATAAGTCTTCTTTCTTATGTCGAGTACATGTACGGTTAAGGTTGTCATATTCTATGATGAACTTAGTCAGGGTTCCATAAGTTCTCTTATGTTGAGCCCAAAATAATTAAATTGATTACTTCGATGATTAGTTTGGTTGTTTGTATTTCAATTAGATTAATTATAGGTTCTATTGTAATTAATCTAGTTGAGTTTTCATATATTCCACAAGTTCTTGTGTTGAGTATATGAAAGGCTACACTATCATGTTCTTGGGTTAATGTATTCATATATTCTGTAAGGTTTTCCTTATGTTGAGTATTTGAACGGTTAAGTTAGCCATCTTCGTGTGATTGACTTAGTCGTATCTCCGTGAGTTTACTTATGTTGATCACTTTCAATTAAATTGATCACTTTTGTGGTTTGATTTAGTTGCATATTCCAATTGAATTAATCATGGGTTTTACTTGTGATTAATTTGGTTAAGATTTGGATATGGAAAATCATTCCTATGGTTTTTGGTGTCCAATAAAAAATCATTCTTTTCTTTCGAAATTAAGGTCGCTCTTGTTGTTCTCTCGAGAATGACATCAAATGGGGGAGAGTTCTTTTGAACTTGTGTTTAATGGTAATATCTTGCGGGGAGTGCGGCTGTGGAATTTTGTAGGGGTTATCTTGTTTATTAAAACTCCTTGATGAATGTTGTTAGCTTCGGCTATTAGATTGCATCTAAATTAAGTTGGTATGTATTTTTCTTTTGGTCATGAAATGTCTCTTGTGGAAATTTCATTATGATCCCATTCTTGTACGTTTGCCAATTTTATTGACAGAAAGGGGGAGAAATATTGTAGTTCACACTACAAATACATATAGTTTTCGGATCATTGTGTAAGGGGGAGTAGTTTCCATGATCGAGATGGAGTATTGACTAAGGGGGAGTGATACATATCACCGTAGTATTATTGTTAAAGTCGTGATACAATTGGACTTTGATGTTATATAATAATACTATGACACTGTATAATAATGATCGAGAATCTCGATTTCTCTCATTGTTATATCTATGGATCTTCAACAACGATGGTGCTAAACTTACAACCTTTGGGATCATTGGAGTACTTGGAAGGACAAAGATTTCAAGGAACGTTGAAGATTAGACTATGGAATAGGAGCCACTAAAGTCTATCTTTTTTTGTATTCCATATGTATTAATAGTTTTGTCACTAAAATTGACAAAGGGTGAGATTGTTAGAGCATAGATCGGTAAACCTCGCATGCGTTGCTATCTAAAGCATGTTTGTCAATGTTAGTGGTCAAAACTATAAGTCTTGATTTCTAGCCTACATAGCTAAGTCTCGGACTAGGATAGAAAAGTGTAGTTGAGCTCAAGGACTTCATGGCGATTGAACATACAATGACGAAGATCTATACAAGGAACCGTGGAACTTCATCAACAAAAAGGTATGTGGAGACTTGAACTTATCTATCACTCAAAAGTCTATCTTTTCTATCTCCTACTTCTTATGAGACAAAAGTCGTATGCTATATAGACTAGATCATACACATTTGACATTTCGAGCTGAGCATTCATTGCTTATCTTTTATCTCGAAATCGTGTGTTGGTAAAGCGTTTCGCTTTGATCAAGTTTATCTTCACCTAGTGACGAAAGTCATGAAAAGTTTCAATCACTTGAGAATTGTTCTGACGTGAATCGGTCTGTGAATAACGGCTACATAGCGTCCTCTGAGAATGTCTCATTGATTGAAATGAGAGTTTAGATTACATAACCATGTATTCCTTGAACCGAAGTTTTCGAACTTTGTTGATCAAGAGAAATCGGGAGGATTGTGGAATTGGCTTGCCAATTCCGCGAACCTAGTTCGCAGACTCATTCCGCGAACTGTCGGAAGTTCTCGACCGAGAATTTCTGCTGGGATTTTCCAAATACTCGTTTGTGTGCTTAGTCCGCGAACTCAGTCCGCGAACCCAGTCCGCGAACTGGCGGAAGTTCTCTTTCCGAGAATTTCTGCTGAGTTTGGAAAACTCAACCAATTAACTTAAGTCCGTGAACTTGTTTGTGAACTTAAGAGGTTATGATCTAAAGATGTGCTCTGAACATGAAACATTAAATTACTAAGAATGCTTTATGCAAACCGTGGCTATAATGTTCATGAGCCGATTCAATCGAATCGAGTCATCTTTGCTTCAATTGTGTCTTGTGTAGTTACATAAGATCTCATAGCAATTGAACAACTCTTTAACTAGTTCATTTGAGTCAATCGAACTATTTATGGTGAAGAAGAACAAGGTTAATATGAAATGCTCATATGGTTAACCTTTTGGGATACTATGTTGAACCAGCATACACGTACACGTTTGGGCATGGTTTTCACAAACCCAGTAAACATCTAACCAAGTGTGTGTGACAAGCTAAGTTTTCGATCTAACGGTTGAGAAATATTAGCTTGAATCTAAATCAGGTTTTCATCTAACGGTGAATATGGATTGCTTTGTAACTAAGGCAAAACCCTGATTTGAAGGCTATATAAAGGAGACATCTAGCATTGTGCAAAACTAATCCCCACACGTCTGTGTGCTACTAGTGCGCCCGCTAGAGTCGATCTCCATTAACCTTTGATTTTCTTCTCTAAAATCAGGTTAACGACTCAAAGACTTCATTGGGATTGTGAAGCCAGACCTACTACTTTATCGTAGTTGTGTGATCTGATCCTGCATCTTCTATCGTACGAGTACAATCGATTGATTGGCTTGAGATCGTGAGAGTTCTCCGATAGGAAAGATAAAGAAGTCACAAACATCTTCCTCTCACTGTTTGTGATTCCTCGACAATCCGCTTGTGTAGTCAGGAAGGATTGTAGAGAGGTGATTGATTACTCTAGGTTGTTCTTTGGGAATAGAAGTCCGGATTATCAATTGGTTCCTGTTACCTTGATTTTATATCTAAAGACGGAACAAAACCTAGGGTTTATCTGTGGGAGACAGATTTATCCTTTTATAGACTTTTCTGTGTGAGACAAATCTGTTTATTATCAAGTCTGTGATTTTGGGTTACAACAACTCTTGGTTGTGGGTGAGATCAGCTAAGGGAATCAAGTGTGCAGTATCCTGCTGGGATCAGAGGCGTAGGAGTACAACTGTACCTTGGATCGGTGGGAGACTGATTGGGGTTCAACTATAGTCCAGTCCGAAGTTAGCTTGTAGTAGGCTAGTGTCTGTAGCGTCTTAATACAGTGTGTATTCAATCTGGACTAGGTCCCGGGGTTTTTTTGCATTTGCGGTTTCCTCGTTAACAAAATTTCTGGTGTCTGTGTTATTTCTTTTCCACATTATATTTTTATATAATTGAAATAATACAGGTTGTGCGTTAAAGATCATCAATTGGAAATCCAACATTTGGTTGTTGATTGATATTGATTGATTCTTGGACATTGATCTTTGGTACCGTCCAAGTTATCTCTCTTTGAAAAAGACTCGAAGATTTCTATTTGCTTGAGTAAAGATCAAATCGAGAGATTGAGATATAAACTCTTTGATATATCTTTTTATTGATTGAGTGAAACTGTCTAGTTGATTCTCATAAAAAGTATATTGGAGTTTGTCCATATAGATTGCTAAGCGAAATATTGGGTGGTGTTGTTAGACCCCCGGTTTTTCAGCAGCAACTCTTAGTTGTGGGTGAGATCATCTAAGGGAATCAAGTGCGCAATATCCTGCTGGGATCAGAGGCGTAGGAGTACAACTGTACATTGGATCGGTGGGAGACTGATTGGGGTTCAACTATAGTCCAGTCCGAAGTTAGCTTGTAGTAGGCTAGTGTCCGTAGCGGCTTAATACAGTGTGTATTCAATCTTGACTAGGTCCCGGGGTTTTTCTGCATTTGCGGTTTTCTCGTTAACAAAACTTCTGGTGTCTGTGTTATTTCCGCATTATATTTTATGTAATTGAAATAATACAGGTTGTGCGTTAAGATCATCAATTGGAAATCCAACCTTTGGTTGTTGATTGATATTGATTGATCCTTGGACATTGGTCTTTGGTACCGTTCAAGTTATCTCTCTTTGATAAAGACTCGCAGATTTCCATTTGCTTAAGTAAAGATCAAATCGAGAGATTGAGATATAAACTCTTTGATATATCTTTTTATTGATTAAGTCTAACTGTCTAGTTGATTCTCATAAAAAGTATATTGGAGTTTGTCCATACAGATTTCTAATCGAATTATTCGGTGATGTCATTAGACCCCCGCTATTTTAATTGGTATCAGAGCAGGCAAACACGTTTAAGACCTCATCAGTCTGTGTTTGGAGCGATCTGACTCTATGGACAAGAGTACTATCTCTGATAAACGCGTCACCAGTAATAAAGATTCTCTCTCGTCTAATTCTATTAAAGAGAAAATCTATTCAATATCGAATATAGAAAAACCTTGTGGTTCGACGAGACGGATAAACAATAGCATGTGTGTTTTTTATCTTCCTTCGAAAGAGACCTTCTCTTATAATGAATGGGATACAGCTGAAGATAGTAATTTGATTCTAAACCTTTTTATAATTCAAGCTGTCAGATTGGATCAGTTAAAACACCATGCCAATGTTCTCCTTGGTATTGTAAGAAATTGTAAAGTCCATGGCGATGCTGAAGATCAATCTTCATGCTTAAATCTTGAGGCTTGCCTCGAAAAAGTTTCCTTGGATATTGAAAGCCGTTTGAATAAACTCTCCGTTCAAGGGTGTTCAAAGAAATCTAACATATCAAGAACTTCTGATGCTTTACTATCGGAAGTAAAAACAGGTGTTCCTAATGTTACCACCAAACTTGGGACATTCTGTAAAAGAGACAAATCTTCTGATGATAATATTAAGACAACATCCTCAAGTCATTCTTACGATCAAAAGGTATGTCTGGTCTGTGAGACCAAGAGTTTTGTTAGACAAAAGAGAAACTCTAAGTTGAATAAAGGCTCCTTAGTTCAACTGAAACACACCCTAGATTTGATTCTCACAGGTGTGACTGACATCCGTATGGCTGAGCCAATTGGCTTTGGTGCATATCCTTTGTATGCTACCAGGAAATTCAGTACAGTGAGTTCCTCCTGTTAGAGCATAGCTCGGTCAACCTCGCATGCGTTGCTATCTCAAGCATGTTTGTCAATGTTAGTGATCAAAACTATGAGTCTTGATTTCTAGCCTACATAGCTAAGTCTCGGACTAGGATAGAAAAGTGTAGTTGAGCTCAAGGACTTCATGGTGATTCATCATACAACGACGAAGATCTACTCAAGGAACTGTGGAACTTCATCAACAAAAAGGTATGTGGAGACTTGAACTTATCTATCACTCAAAAATCTATCTCTTCTATCTCCTACTTCTTATGAGACAAAAGTCATATGCTATATAGACTGGATCATACACATTTGATATTTCGAGCCGAGTATATCTCGCCTATCTATATCTCGAAATCATGTGTTGGTAAAGCGTTTCGCTTTGATCAAGTTTATCTTCACCTAGTGACGAAAGTCATGAAAAGTTTCAATTACTTTGAGAATTGCTCTGACGCGAAACGGTCTGTGAATAACGGCTATATAACGTCCTCTGAGAATGTCTCAATGATTGGAATGAGAGTTTAGATTACATAACCATGTATTCCTTAATCCGAAGTTTTCGAACTTTGTTGATTGAGAGAAACAGGAGGAATTGGCTTTGCCAAGTCCGCGAACTGACGGAAGTTCTTGTACCAAGAATTTCTGCTGGGATTTTCCTAAAACTCGTTTGGGTGTAAGTCCGCGAACCTAGTCCGCGAACTGGCGAAAGTCCCTTTGACGAGATTTTCTGTTGAGTTTGGAAAACTCCACAGGTTGTCTTAAGTACGCGAACTTGTTTGTGAACTTAAGTGGTTTTGATCAAAGATGTGCTCTGAACATTAAACTTAAATTACTAAGGCATGCTTTATGCAAACTGTGACTACAAAGTTCTTGTGCCGATTCAATCGAATTGAATCATCTTTGTCTCAATTGTGTCTTGTGTAGTTACATAAGATCTCATAGAAATTGAACAACTCTTTAACTAGTTCATTTGAGTCAATTGAACCAGTTATGGTGAAGAAGAACAAGGTTAATATGAAATGCTCATATGGTTAACCTTTTGGGTTACTATGTTGAACCAACATACACGTACACGTTTGGGAATGGTTTTCACAAACCCATTAAACGTCTACCCAAGTGTGTGTGACAAGCTAAGTTTTCGATCTAACGGTTGAGAAATATTAGCTTGAATCTAAATCAGGTTTTCATCTAACGGTGAATACGAATTGCTTTGTAACTAAGGAAAAACCCTAATTTGAATACTATATAAAGGAGACATTCAGCATTGTGCAAAACTAATCCCCACATGTCTGTGTGATACTAGTGCGCTCGCTAGAGTCGATTCTCCTTTAACCTTTGGTTTTCTTCTCTAAAACCAGGTTAACGACTTAATTACTTCATTGGGATTGTGAAGCCAGACCGATACTACTTTTATCGTAGTTGTGTGATCTGATCTTACATCTTCTATCGTACGAGTACAATCTTTGATTGGCTTGAGATCGTGAGAGTTCTCCGATAGGCAAGATAACGAAGTCACAAACATCTTCGTCTCACTGTTTGTGATTCCTCGACAAACCGCGTGCGTAGTCAGGAAGGATTGTAGAGAGGTGATTGATTAATCTAGGTTGTTCTTCGGGAATATAAGACCGGATTATCAATTGGTTCATGTTCACCTTGATTTCATATCTTAAGACGGAACAAAAACTAGGGTTTATCTGTGAGAGACAGATTTATCCTTTGATAGACTTTTCTATGTGAAACAGATTTGTTTATTATCAAGTCTGCGATTTTGGGTTGCAGCAACTCTTGGTTGTGGGTGAGATCAGCTAAGGGAATCAAGTGCGCAGTCTCCTGCTGGGATCAGAGGCGTAGGAGTACAAATGTACCTTGGATCGGTGGGAGACTGATTGGGGTTCAACTATAGTCCAGTCCGAAGTTAACTTGGAGTAGGCTAGTGTCTGTAGTGGCTTAATACAATGTGTATTCAATCTGGACTAGGTCCCGGGGTTTTTCTGCATTTGCGGTTTCCTCGTTAACAAAACTTCTGGTGTCTGTGTTATTTCTTTTTCACATTATATTTTATATAATTGAAATAATACAGGTTGTGCGTTCGTGATCATCAATTGGAAATCCAACCTTTGGTTGTTGATTGATATTGATTGATCCTTGGACATTGGTCTTTGGTACCGTCCAAGTTTTTCCTTGTATTTGATAAAGACTCGTTATTGATTTTAGCTTGAGTAAAAATCAAATCAAGAGAGAGATATTAACTCCTTGAGATACTTTTATCTAGATTGAGTCTGACTGTCTAGTTGATTCTCTAGCAAAGTATTTCGGAGATAGTCCATACAGATTGCTAAGCGAAATATTGGGTGGTGTTGTTAGACCCCCGCTTTTTCACCTCCAATGTTCAAGGGAATAATAGACGTCTTAATAAACATCGTCCTACAGAGGTTCAACGCCCTGTCTCTAAAAGCAACCTTGTTCCTGTTGAGAAAGTCATCCCAGAAGAAAGGAAAAGATGAGATGAGAAAAGACATTAAAGAGATAATTGTAAGATACAAAGAGCTTGTCAACATATTATCTTCTTCCCCATGTCAAGACAATTCTGGTAAGAATTATAACTACGTCTCTTATTTTGATGACAGTAAATTTTATGATAATTTCTCATGTCAGACAGGATCCCTCTCTAAGACTAAAAGGAAAAACAAACTTAACCAAAAATACAAAACTCTTAATGAGCCTATGGCTCGTACTTGTGTTAATTAATCACAAGGTTCGAGAGCTTGCTCATAAAAAACCTTGTTTAGTAAGTTTGTGTTAAAAACAGGTATACTTGTTGCTTGCATCTGATAAGTTAGGTTATTTTCTTATCGTCCATAGAAAAACTTATGTTGACAGATCCGCCAAGAACAAGTATTGGTTAAGTCAAAAGATTTTGTTGCATAGAGTCTTAAAATTTGTGTTTAGGTCATGTTTTCAAATTCCTTAAGGACTTTATTTTCAATGGGTATTTGTTGTACTCGAACGGATTCTGTTCTGACCCGAGTCAACGTTTTTTGATAAAACCCTAAATGGTCGTCCCTAAGAATAAATATCCAACTTCTTAGGGTTACAAGTCTCGTACGTGTACTCCTGGTTGTTTTCGGATTTTCAAGAATGTCTTCCTCCTCTTCTTGTTATGGTGGTTTTGCAAAAGGATTTCTTGACAAAGGTATTGAGGTTGATTCCAAGAGGAAGAAAACACTTGTAGATGAAGATCATCCCAATGCCTCATGCTTCTTTGCCTATACTCATGAAGATGCTGAAAAGGATGATATAATTTCTGCTGAAGTTGTTCATGACTTTCTCAAGTACTTTGGGGAAGCAAAACAACAACTTGTTGATACTCTTAAAGGTCTTGATATGGTGAAAACTGAGTTGGAAAAGGTTGTGTCTGACCTTGGTCTCATAAAATCTCAAATCAAGGATCTTCGAAAAGAGAATCATCTCTCCGTTGATACTGAGAAGGATGTCAATCACAAACTTGAAGACTTCTTATCTCGTATGGATCCTAAACCTCCCGTGTTCCTGTTCGCGGTTGAGGATACACCGGAATCCGTTACCCTTTAGCTTGTCCTTTGTTTTGTATACCTAGTATGTCTTCTTTTTGGATTAGTTGGAAGAATAACTAGCGTTTTGAATAGCGAAGATTGTGACTACACATAGCTATTTTTGTTTTCATCTTCTTATGTTATTTTTTAGGTTTATTGGGTTTTAAATTCTAAAAATATTTGGAGGATGATATTATTGCAGTATTAATCTGTTTTGAAGTATTGCAACATTTTTATGGGATATGTATTGTTGCGTCCGTGAACTTGAAGGTCCCATATTTTGTCAAAAGTAAAGTCGTTCATAAATTGATATTCGTATTGATGAAAGGACGAATGGGCTTTTGACAAATTACAAAAGTTATGCCTATGCAGTCATTTATTTGATGGAAAATAGGATGAAATCTTTTGTTTCACAAGGATAAAGTCTATTATGTCGTTATGCAAATAGTGATGGAAAATAGAATAGATCCTTGTATGTTATCCACGGTATTGATCTTCATTGATCCATTTTGTTATGTTTTACCGTGAAGGCTCCATTGTGTATCTTATATTGAGCACCTTACAACTATGTCGATTAATATTGGCCTTGTTGGTTTTTCCATGAGATGTTATATGTTGAGCATTCTTGAACTAAATTAATCATCTTGATTGGTTATTTAGTCACTTGCTCCGAAAGTCTTCTTTTGTCGAGCAAAATCTTTTGGCAATTAAATTGATTGCTTCGGTGATTAGTTTGGTTGTGTATTCCAATTAGATTAATTATAGGTTCTCTTGTAATTAATCTAGTTGAGTTTTTCATATATTCCACAAGTTCTTCTGTTGAGTATATGAACGACGATACTAATCATGTTCTATTGGTTAATGTAGTCGTATATTCCGTAAGGTTTTCCTTATGTTTGAGTATTTGAACGATTAAAATAGTCATCTCCATGTGGTTATCTTAGTCGTAGCTCCGTGAGTTTTCTTATGTTGAGCACAATCAATTAAAGTGATCACTTTTGTGGTTTGATTTAGTTGCGTATTCCGATTAAATTAATCATGGGTTTACTTGTGATTAATTTGATTGAGTTTTGGATATAGAAAATCATTTCCATGGTTTTTGGTGTCCAATTAAAAAATCTTTCTTTTCTTTCGAAATTAAGGTCCCTCTTGTTGTTATTTCGGGAATGACATCAAATGGGGGAGAGTTCTTTTGAACTTGTGGTTAATGGTAATATCTTGTGGGGTGTGCGGCTGTGGAATTTTATAGGGGTTATCTTGTATCTTAAAACTCCTTGATGAATGCATTTAGCTTCGGCTTTATGATTGCATCTAAATTAAGTTGGTATGTATTTTTTCTTTTAGTCTATGAAATGTCTCTTGTGGAAATTTCATTATGATCCCGTTCTTTTACCTTTGCCAATTTTATTGACAAAAAGGGGAAGAAATAATGTAGTTGACACTACAAATACATATGGTTTTTGGATCATTTTGTAAGGGGGAGTGGTTTCCATGATCGAGATGGAGTACTGACTAAGGGGGAGTGATACATAGCACCATAGTATTTTTGTTAAAGTCGTGATACAATTGGACTTTGATGTTACATAATGATACTATGACACTATATAATAATGATCGGGAATCTCGATTTCTCTCATTGTTATAGCTACGGATCTTCAACAACGGTGGTGCTAAACTTACAACCTTTGGGATCATTGGAGTACTTGAAAGGACGAAGATTTCAAGGAACGTTGAAGATTAGACTATGGAATAGGAGTCACTAAAGTTTATCTTTTTTTGTATTCCATATGTATTAATAGCTTTGTCACTAAAATTGACAGAGGGGGAGATTGTCAGAGCATAGCTGTGTCGACCTCGCATGCGTTGCTATATCAAGCATGTTTGTCAATGTTAGTGATCAAAACTATGAGTCTTGATTTCTAGTCTATTATAGCTAAGTCTCGGACTAGGATATAAAAGTGTAGTTGAGCTCAAGGACTTCATGGCGATTCATCATACAACGATGAAGATCTACTCAAGGAACCGTGGAACTTCATCAACAAAAAGGTATGTGGAGACTTGAACTTATCTATCACTCAAAAGTCTATCTATTCAATCTCTTACTTATTATGAGACAAAAAGTTGTATGCTATATAGACTGGATCATACACATTTGACATTTCGAGCTGAGTATTCACTACTTATCTTTTTCTCGAAATCGTGTGTTGGTAAAGCGTTTCGCTTTGATCAAGTTTATCTTCACCTAGTGACGAAAGTCATGAAAAGTTTCAATTACTTTGAGAATTGCTCTGACGTGAAACGGTCTGTGAATAACGGCTACATAACTTCCTATGAGAATGTCTCAATGATTGGAATGAGAGTTTAGATTACATAACCATGTATTCCTTAATACGAAGTTTCTCGAACTTTGTTGATTGAGAGAAACTGGAGGAATTGGCTTTGCCAAGTCCGCGAACTCAGTTTGCAAACTCAGTCCGCGAACTGACGGAAGTTCTCTTGCCGAGAATTTCTGCTGGGATTTTCCAAAAACTCATTTGCCTGTTTAGTCCGCGAACTGGCGGAAGTCTCTTTGCCGAGATTTTCTGCTGAGTTTGGAAAACTCTACCGGTTGCCTTAGGTTAATATGAATTGCTCAAATGGTTAACCTTTTGGGTTACTATGTTGAACCAACATACACGTACACATTTGGGCATGGTTTTCACAAACCCAGTAAACGTCTACCCAAGTGTGTGTGACAAGATAAGTTTTCGATCTAACGGTTGAGAAATATTAGCTTGAATCTAAATCAGGTTTTCATCTAACAGTGAATATTGATTGCTTTGTAACTAAGGAAAAACCCTGATTTGAAGGTTATATAAAGGAGACATATAGCATTGTGCAAAACTAATCCCCACACGTCTCTGTGATACTAGTGCGCTCACTAGAGTCGATTCTCCTTTAACCTTTGGTTTTCTTCTCTAAAACCAGGTTAACGACTTAAAGACTTCATTGGGATTGTGAAGCCAGACCGATACTACTTTATCGTAGTTGTGTGGTATGATCTTGCATCTTCTATTTTACGAGTACAATCTATTGATTGGCTTGAGATCGTGAGAGTTCTCCGATAGGCAAGAAAAGAAGTCACAAACATCTTCGTCTCACTGTTTGTGATTCCTCGACAAACCGCTTGTGTAGTCAAGAAGGATTGTTGAGATGTGATTGATTAATCTAGGTTGTTCTTCGGGAATATAAGACCGGATTATCAATTGGTTCCTGTTCACCTTGATTTTATATCTTAAGACGGAACAAAAACCTATGGTTTTTCTGTGGGAGACTGATTTATCCTTTAATAGACTTTTCTGTGTGAGGAAGATCTGTTTATTATCAAGTCTCCAATTTTGGGTTGCAGCAACTCTTAGTTGTGGGTGAGATCAGCTAAGGGAATCAAGTGCGCAGTATCCTGCTGGGATCAGAGGCGTGGGAGTACAACTGTACCTTGGATCGGTGGGAGACTGATTGGGGTTCAACTATAGTCCAGTCCGAAGTTAGCTTGGAGTAGGCTAGTGTCTGTAGCGTCTTAATACAGTGTGTATTCAATCTGGACTAGGTCCCGGGGTTTTTCTGCATTTGCGGTTTCCTCGTTAACAAAACTTCAGGTGTCTGTGTTATTTCTTTTCCGCATTATATTTTATATAATTGAAATAATACACATTGTGCGTTAAGATCATCAATTGGAAATCCAACCTTTGGTTGTTGATTGATATTGATTGATCATTGGACACTGGTCTTTGGTACCGTCCAAGTTATCTCTCTTTGATAAAGACTCACAGATTTCCATTTGCTTAAGTAAAGATCAAATCGAGATATTGAGATATAAACTCTTTGATATATCTTTTTATTTGATTGAGTCTAACTGTCTAGTTGATTCTCATAAAAAGTATATTGGAGTTTTTCCATACAGATTTCTAATCGAATTATTGGTTGGTGTTGTTAGACCCCCGCCTTTTCAATTTGGAATTCTTTCTTTTCAATTGATATTGGAAAAGACTTCCCTGTATATTCAATAAAAAGAGGGTTATTCTCGACAATTCTACTCTCTTTAGGGTCGTGAATTGTGCGTGCGTGAACCTGTGTGGTTAAAAGTTTCTGTAACCCTACATTCTTTTTTCCTTCTCTGAAACTCTTTTCATCTTAAGACTGCCTGTTGAGTTTGAATTGTGATTTCCTCTCACAAACCCATACACGTATGGAGACTCCAAGCATCATATGTTTTGATGGAAAATATGTTAATATGATTCTTAAGCCATCAATCATGAAGGAAAAAGAGAAATCTCTGTTACCTCCAACCTTGAAAAGAAAAAGAAGGAATGTGAGGAAGCCAAGAGTTGTTCCTTCAAATTCTCAGAAGTTTTCTGATGTTCTTGAAGAGTTGAAGGAAGCAAAGAAGGAGATTCAGCAAATAAAGGCTTTTGCTATGAGAACTCTCGAAATTCATAAGGCTCTGATTCGACATCATCAGCCTAGAAGGTTTGTTGGAATTGACTACTTTCTCTATGAACCTTATGTTCCCATGGCTATTAACGACAAGGAGTTCGGGGACGATAACGAATTCTTCAGAGATCTCAATGTATAATAAATCTTGTCTTTATGTTTTTGAAAGAATAACTAGGGTTTGGAATATCCATTATTATGAGTACACATAGCTATGCGCCACGATTTTCATCTTCTATGTTTTTAGATTTATTTATTTAAATTCTAAGTTTTTGGAAGATGATTTTTGCAATTTTAATCTCTATGATTTTATATATTGAAAGCTGTTATGGGATATGTTTTTTATGTCCGTGAACCTGTGACTGTCCCATACTTGTTCAAAAGTTATCTCTATTATGTCGGTATGAATGTATTGATAGAAGATAGAATGAACTTTTGACATTACAAAAGTTAAAGCCTTTTATGTCATTGTTTTGATGGAAGAAAGGATAAAAAATTTGTTTACAAAGATTAAGTCTATTATATGTCATTGTGCAAATAGTGATGGAGAATAGAATGAATCCTTGTCTATTCCGCAGTATTGGTCGATCTCCGATCCACATTTTTGTGCATATACTGTGTTGCTCCGTAAGGTTTCTTGTGTTTGAGCATAAACGATTGAGTTGATCATTCTCTTATGATTAACTTAGTTGTTGCTCTGTAAGTTCTCTTATGTCGAGCATGACCAATTAAATTAATCGTGGGTTTTCTTGTGGTTAATTTAGTTGTGTAAATTGATTGAATTAATCATGGGTTTTCTTGTGGTTAATTTAGTTGTGCTTTTCGATTGGATTAATCATGAATTCTTTTGTGAATAATTCAATTGAATACTTTGGACTCAAATTCATGTTTTCATGTAATTTGGTTATGTCCAAAGAAATCCTTCTTTTCTTGTGAAAGTAAGGTCGCCTTTGTTGTTCTTTCGGGAATGACATTTTATGGGGGAGAGTTTATTTTGAACTTGTGCTTAATTGCCAAATCTTTCTGGGGAGTGTGGTTGTGGAATGTTACGGGTTATCTTGTATCTTTATTAACTCCTTGATGAATGCATTTAGCTTCGGCTTTATGATGGCATCTAAATAAGTTGATATGGTATTCTCTTTTGGTCATGAACTATCTCTGTGAAAATTTCATGAGGATCCCACTAGTTTTCGTACCTTTGCCAATTTATATTGACAGAAGGGGAAGAATTAATGTGTAGTGTGATACTACAAATACATATGGTTTACGGATCATTATGTAAGGGGGATTGGTTTTCATGTCGAGATGAAGTATTGACTAAGGGGGAGTGATACATATCACCATAGTATTGTTGTCAAAGTTGTGATACAATTGAACTTTGATGTTGTGTAATAATATTATGACCCTGTATAACAATGATTGAGATCATTTTGTTTTCTCATTGTTATCGCTACGGATCTTCAACAATTTTGATGTTGAACTTAAAACCTTTAGCATCATGGAGTACTTGGAAGTGACGAAGATTTCGAGTCGCGTTGAATATGCCAAGGAGATCAAGCATTTGGATGAGAAGCTACAATTTCTATCTATTTTGTAATCCATATGTATTGATAGTTTTGTCACTAAAATTGACAAAGGAGGAGATTTTTAGAGCACTGCTCGGTCGAACTCGCTGCGTTGCTATCTCAAGCATGTTTGTCAATGTTAGTGATCAAAACTATAAGTTTTGATTTCTAGCCTATTTATAGATGTCTCGGACTAGGACATAGATAGTGTAGTTGAGCTTAGATTTCACAGAGTTCATCATTTGAAGACGAAGAACTACTAAGGGGAGCTTCTGGAACTTCTTCGACAAAAGGTATGTGGAGACTTGAACGCATCTATCACTTGGAAAGTCTATTTCTACTATCTCCTATATTGAGACATAAGTCGTGTTACGATATAGTTTTCTCTATACACATTTGAGATTTCGAGCTGAGTATATCTCGCTTACATATTTCTCGAAATATGTGTTGGTAAGCTTTCGCTTCGACCAAGTTCATTTTATATCATGAGAAAATTGTCGAGTAACATCTTACATGGTTTGTGTGATACAATCATTTGGTGTAAGACTTGGAATGTTTCGATAATGATTATTTCAATATCTTGAAAATTGCTTTGATGCTAATAGTGTGTGAAACGGCTATTGTCATTATAGAAGAATGTTTCAATGATTGAAATAAAGAGTTGATGATATAACCATCTTTGTATATAAGCATATATAGTGTGTTCGCACATTAATGTATAAATCCATAAACCGGAAGCCAAGAGTATGCATATGTGTGTGTACGAAATTGTTGAAGGAGACAGGTTAAGTATGCGTACCCGTATGCATACTGGCGGAAGTTTTCGAACCGAAAATATCTGTTGAGTTTGGAAACTTAACAAACTCAAATCCGGTTGCTTAAGTACGCATACCTGTACGCATACTTAAGATGGTTACTTTGTCAAATCGGTCAGTTCATGGACTTAAACATTTAAATTATAAGGAATGCAATCTTTGCAAACCGTGGCTAAAATGTTCATGATTGATTCAAGTGAATCAAACCGATTTGGTTTCAATTGTATTTTCTATAGCAATTGAACAACTCTTTAACTGGTTTCATTTGAGTCAATTGAACTAGTTATGGTTGAGATGAATAAGATTGATATGAGAGTAATCATATGGCTAACCTCGGTTATCTATTTGTGAACCAACATGGTGTACACGTTTAGGTATGGTTACATAAACCTAAATGAGGGTACATTTTTTGTGTGTAACAAGCTAAGTTCGATCTAACGGTTGAAAGATGTTAGCTTGGTTGAATTAGGTTTTTCATCTAACGGCGATTATTGAATGCTTTGTTACCGAGGTAACTTGGATTGCAAACCCTGATTTGAAAACTATATAAAGGAGAACTCTAGCAACTGGGAAACCTAATCCCCACACCTCCTGTGTGTTACTAGTTGCATAACTAGAGTTGATTCTCCTTTAACCTTAGGTTTCTTCTCGAGACCCTGTAGGTTAACGACTTGAAGACTTCATTGGGATTGTGAAGCCAGACCCAACTATTCTCTTTGTAGTTGAGTGATCTGATCTTGTTGTTTCTATCTTGTTGAGTGCAATTGAAATAATTGGCTCGATATTTTGTATCTCCGATAGGCAAGATAGAAAAGTAATCACAAACACTTCGTTTCATCGTTTGTGATTCCACAATAACTTGTTTCGCTAGTCTATTAAGTTTATTGTCAGGTGATTGATAATTCTAGGCTGTTCTTCGGGAATATAAGTCCGGGTAATCAATTGGTTTCTGTTCACCTTGATTTATCAAAAGACGGAACAAAAACTCTTGCATATTTCTGTGGGAGACAGATTTATTCAATCCTATAGACTTTTATGTGTGATACAGATTTGTCTATCAAGTCTTCAACTTTGGGTCGTAGCAACTCTTGGTTGTGGGTGAGATCAACTAAGGGAATCAAGTGGGTAGTATCCTGCTGGGATCAGAGACTTAAGGAGCGCAATTGTACCTTGAATCAGTGTGAGATTGATTAAGGTTCAACTAAAGTCCAGTCCGAAGTTAATTGGTAATAGGCTAGTGTCTGTAGCGGCTTAATACAGTGTGGTGTTCAATCTGGACTAGGTCCCGGGGTTTTTCTGCATTTGCAGTTTCCTCGTTAAATTTTTTTTTTGTGTTCTGTGTTATTTCTTTTCCGCATTATATTTTGTTATATCATTGAAATATCACAGGTTGTGCGTTAAGATCAATCAATTAGAATATCCAACCTTGGGTTGTTGATTTACATTGATTGACACTTGAACATTGGTCTTTGGTACCGTTCAAGTTACTTCTCTTATCCAATCGGGATCGTAGATTTCTATTTGTTGATTGCGGATTGAATTAAGAGTTAGAGATATTAAACTCTTTTATATGCTTTACTCGAGATTGAGTCTGACTGTCTAGTTGATTCTCTAGAAAGTATATTGGAGTAAGTCCTCTCAGATTGCCAAACGAATTGTTGGGTGTGGTTGTTAGACCCCCGCATTTTCATCCAGTATCGACATAAATTTATCTCAAAGCCAGTTACGAACAACGAGACAATTTTTACTCGATTTTACTCAACATAAGAGAATCTTACGGAGTGTGTCAAGAAGCAAAACAAGAAAGTGCGGTCACAAAAAGATCAATACTGCGAGAAAAAACTCAAAGAGTTTGTTGTATTTTCATGTTTATAAAAACGTAATAGATTTAACTTCTGAGCATATATGAAATATTAGTCAATTCACGAGAACGTAAAGGCACAATATTTCATAAGAATTTTGTAACAATTAAACCAATAATGATTACATACTTCAAGTTCATCTTCCAACAACTCTAGAATTTAAATAAATAAATCTAAAAACATGCAAGATGAAAAACGTTGGAAATAGCTATGTGTAACCACAATCTTTGCTATACCAAACCCTAGTTATCTTTCTCAAGAATATAATCCTAAAAAGAAGTTTCCTAGTATTTAAAGTCTTTGAAGAACTCCTTATCATCTCCAAACTTCTTATCAATAACTGGCAAAGGAACATACGGTTCATGAATGAAAGAGTTAGTTCTTGCAAACCTGGTAGGCTGTTGATTGACAAGAGTATCTTGTAGTTTGAAAGATTTCTGTAAAGTCTTCTTAAGTCTATGCACCTTCTTCTTGGTTTTCTTAAGTTCTCCCAGAAGATTTTCGAACCTTTTCTGATTAGAGTATTCCGATCTAGGTTTCTTCCGATTCTTCCTTTTCCTCTTAAGTGAAGAGGCTAAGGGAAGAGACATCTCTTTCTCCTTGTTAGTTGGAATCGTATCAACAACCATTGCAGCATAGGTTTCATGAGAAGATGTCGTGCTTGGAACCTCCATGATTCGTGAGAAAAAAATGGATTTGTGAAACACAAATGAATGGCTCAACAGGCAAGGCTTCTTGTGAAAGAGATATGAATCTTGAAAAAGAAGACATTTATCATGCAGGATTTCGGAACTAATAAAGTTCACGTTCTGGAACATAGAAAAACCAAAAATGGAATGAAAATGTTATTTTTATCCCTTCTTTAAGTTTAGCAGGTTAAAATTTTCAATACCATTACTTGAGAGATAGAAAAAGAATGGAAAAATAAAGGTAGATATCCAAGTCATTATATTCAATTTTTATTCCAAGCTGATAAATGCATAACTCATATGATTTTAGTGTCCATTCCATACTTGTTTAAGCTATTATTCTTGCATATTTTCGTATTATTACTCTTGTTTTCTCTTATTTGTCTCTATTAGGTGAATCATCCAAAAAGGAGCTACAAAGTGCTGAAAAGAGCTAAAAATAGAAGTAATCCAAGTCCAAGAGAAGTGGAAGAAGTGCGACGAAAAGGAGCAAAACGCTCAAAAATCAAGAGATGGGTCACATACCAAGCTTAACTCTTTCAAATTCAGGATTTCTTATTACCATATTGAATAGGATTGAAAGAGGAAAATAATGCAAAAATAATGAGGTCATTCCGAGTTCGGACGAAGAAGTTACGGCCACAACAAGCTTTTTATCCAATACCGAAGGAAAGCAAGTATGCAAACGGGTATGCATACTGATTTCCCCTGGATTTAACTGAAATTTAAGTATGCAAACGGGTATGCATACTGGTGAAGGCCAAAATTCACGTTTGGGGTCTTTATTTCGTATTCCGGGTCGGGTTCTTGAACCGAACTAGATACTTGATGGCCAAGCAATGTGAACCTATAAAAAGGTATTAGGGCATGTGAAATGATATCACATCGAGAGTTCACAAAATTTTAAGTCTTGGAGAGAAGAAAACAATACACGGAGCGAAAGCTAGGGTTTCTGAACGATTCATCAATCATAAGGATATCTCTAAACTTTTCTTATATGTATATCATGGATGTTTCTACATCCATGAGTAGCTAAACACCTATTGATTGAGGATGAATTCTAAGTTGTAAACTTGAATTGATTTAATATATGCATCTATAGAAATATGATTATCGTTTGTGTTTACTATTAAAAATACTTATGATTGATTGATAGATTGTTTAGGTGGCCAACTGAATACATTTATTGATTGAATCTATTGCTAGTAAGGGTTAGGATATCCGTAATTGTTGAATAATTTCTCACAAAAGTAGAGAACGTGAAACCTTGCAGAGGGATTATGTAAAGCAATCGCGTGTAAACACAACCCTAGCAAGTAGATCGAGCGTACTGAGTCTAACTACTAGAATCAAGCCTAAATTCACAAACCCTAAAGCATTCGATTGAATTACATCTTGTAAGCGTACCTCAAGGTGGTTTATACGGATAGAATCTGGTGACTAAGCGTACTTGTTATCCAGTGATTTAAGGAATTTTGGGAATAGCTAAGCGTACCTGTTATTCTACGGTTGGTGATAATATATGATCAATGACGAATAGATGAATATATTAACTCATTGACGGTTTATTAACGAAGAAGGATTCCTCGATCACATCTCTCTACTCCTTACAACTTAATATTTTCAATTGCTTTTACTCCCTCCATCCCTAATTAGATGACTTATACTATAAATAAGTGGAGTGATAGATTAGTATTATTATAAGAATATGTAAACTTTGATAGCCATATTTATATTCATTAGATAGATGTTTTAAAATGCTTTCCGATGATACAAAGTTTACGAAAATCCGTTTTATAGTTTGAGAGATAAATCATTTCTAAATTTACTAGTAAATTTTAACTAGGTCATCTAATTAGGGACGGAGGTAGTATTTACTTTGTTAAAAATCTAAAACAAACCCCCTTTTGTGACACTTTTACAATTAAAACTCACTTATCTTCATGGGAACGATCCTTACTTCCATTATATTACCAGTTAATTGTGTGGAAATAAGATTATTAATTTGATTGCACTTGTGACAACCATCAAAATTTGACGCCGCTGCCAGGGAGAAGTCAGTAGCTTTAGTTGTTATTTTTATTAGTTTTTTTTTGTTTTTAGATTCTCTTTTTAGTTTTTAATTTTCGTTTTCTAGATTTTTGGTTTCAGGTACTTAATCTCTGGCACCGAAAGATTTGGATTATTTGAGGTGCGGAATTCAAACCCGTAAAGGAACGGTACTACAAGCACGTCAGCGAACGCAACAAGAATCTTCAGAAGAGATGGTAGACAGAGTAAATCCACCTCCTCTCCCGGAGAAGAAGAAGTTGCGAGAGTTGACATCTCCATGCTTAGATTCACAACCATTGTGTATTACTTTATCTAACACAGTGGAACTAAAGTCGAATATTTTTCACCATTTACCGAAGTTCAAGGGACATCCTGGTGAAGATCCGAACCGTCATCTTCAAGTGTTACAGCACAAGATGAGAAGTCTTAGGCAAGGTACCGAAGATATTGATACGACAATCCTGCAAGCCTTCCCATTCTCTTTAATAGATTCAGCGGAAGAATGGTTGTATTACCTTCCTCCTGGGAGTATTACAACATGGACCGAGATGAAAAAGTTATTTCTGGAGAAATATTTTCCAGCTTCAAAGGCATCCTATGTTCGTAAAGAGATTAGTGGTATTCTTCAGATTACTGGGGAGTCTTTCTATGAATACCGGGATAGGTACAAAGTTAGTGGCAAGCTGTCCTCATAACAAGATATCCCCAACACTCATCATTCAATACTTCTATGAAGGATTACTTCGAGAGCAACGAAAGTTGATTGATGCAGCTGCTGGTGGTTCACTTACTCAGAAGACAATCTCGCAGGAGACTAGTTTGATTGAGAGTATGGCTTCGAATGCTCAACAATTTTACACCAGAAATGACTAAATGTCAGAAGAGTTAGCAAGATAAAAGAAACTTCACAGTCAGAGCAACGGATGAACAATATAGAGAAGGTAGTCCAAAGGATGGCAGCAGTGATCATTCCATCATACGAAAACGAAGCCGAGGTAAATGCTATATTTCCTAATCAGAGGCCAAGGTATGATACTTATTCTAATACTTATAACCCTGGTTGGAAAGATCATCCTAATTTCAGTTATGCTAACAAGAAAGCAGTAGTTCCTAATCCGTATGTGAGACAAAATGGTTTTCAACAACAGTTTCAGCAACCACAACAACATCAAGCACATAATAAAGATTTATCTGTAGACGAAAAATTCAATATCATCTTGAAAACTATGCAGGGGATTACTTCTGTCACATAGGGTCTTAAGGAAATAGTACTGAAAAATCAACAAAAGAACGATGTTGCCATTAAAGATTTGCATACTCAGATTGGACAGTTGGCTACAAATTTGAACCTAATGAAGGCACAAAAGTCGACAACATTTCCATCACAATCTTTTATGAATCCAAGAGAGCACATTAAGGCAGTAACCTTAAGAAGTGGGAAACAAACAGTAGATTCTGATACGGATACAGGGATAGTATGTGCGCCTAGTGATGATGTTGAGAAGGAAGTAGATTTGGAAACCGTACCGAAGGAAAAGCCAATCCCAATCGGCCAACCTAATAACACGGTTCCCACTTTTACTATACCACCTCCTTTTCCTAGTCGTTTTGCCAAGTCGAAAAAGCAAGCTCAAGACAAGGAGATTATGGATATTTTCCGCAAGATACAAATCAATATTCCATTTATTGAGGCCATCAGAATGGTACCCAGGTATGCCAAGGTTTTGAAAGATTTGTGTACACGGAAGGATAAGTTGATTGCTAATGAGATTACTCAAGTGGGCGAAAGTGCTACAGCTCTGTTACTTAAGAAGATGCCTACAAAGTGTGAAGATCCTGGCGGTTTCACGGTACTCGTTACCATTGGTAACCGATGATTTGAGCGTGCTTTGCTTGATTTAGGTGCTTCTATAAGTTTTATGCCAGCCGATTTTTATGATTCTTTGAATCTTGGACATTTAAAAGATACAAGGATTACTATTCAATTGGAAAACAAGTCCAAGATATATCCTAAGGGAGTCCTGGAGGACGTGTTAGTTAAAGTGAATCAGTTAATATTTCCGGTTGATTTCTACATTGTGGATATGCAGGATGGAGATAATTGTTCATCTACTTCGTTACTTCATGGGAGACCATTTATGAAAACTACAAAGACGAAGATTGATGTTGAGAGTGGTGCACTCACTATGGAATTTGATAAGAAGATCATACAATTCAACATTTTTGAAACCATGCGCTATCCTAGTGATGTTCACACTACTTCTCTATTGATGTTATTGGTTCGTTAGCGCAACAAATATTTGATTTGAATGGTGAAGATAAACTTGGAGTTGTGTTATGGAACAATATTGATTTGGACGTTCACCAACAGCCGAACCTGGACGTTGACTTAGCCAAAGAACTGGTTGAGATGTGTGGTGCTTTAACGGAATTACAAGCAGCTAAAACGGGTAATATTTCTTATATTTATTTACCCGTAACTAATGAGGTTCCGTTACCTTCTATTGTGCAGGCACCAAAACTAGAATTGAAGCCGCTCCCTGACCACTTAAAGTATGCGTACTTGGGTGATAAAGAAGAACTTCCGGTAATTATTGCAAAGAACCTCACCCTAATACAAGAAGAACGTCTAATTAGGATTCTGAAAGAGCACAAAACGACTATTGGTTGGACAATTACCGACATCAAAGGAATTAGTCCATCCATGTGCATGCATAGAATCCTAATGGAAGGTGATTTTGAGACGGTACCTGATGCTCAGCGTAGGCTTAACCCCCCACCCCCACCCACCCCCCCAATGATGGAGGTCGTGAAGAAAGAGATCCTCAAATTGATAAGTGTGGGGGTGATTTACCCGATTTCTGACGACAAATGGGTTAGCCCGGTTCAAGTGGTGCCTAAGAAATCAGGTGACACCGTTGTTAGAAATCAAGATGATGAACTTGTTCCTACAAGAGTTCAAACAGGATGGAGAGAGTACATAGACTACATAAAACTTAACATATCAACCCGAAAGGATCACTTTCCTTTGCCTTTCATTGATCAGATGTTAGAGAGGTTAGCGGGACATTCACATTATTACTTTCTGGAAGATTATTCGGGGTATAATCAGATTTTTATTGCGCCAGAGGATCGAGAAAATACTACTTTTACTTGTCCTTTTGGTACGTTTGCCTATAGAAGGATGTCGTTTGGTCTTTGCAATGCGCCTGCCACTTTTCAGAGGTGTATGGTTAGTATATTTTCTGACTATGTGGAGCGCATTATTGAGGTATTTATGGATGATTTTAGTGTTTATGGTGATTCATTTGATATTTGTTTATAAAATCTTGAACTTGTGCTTAAAATATGCATAAACACTAATCTTGTTCTTAATTGGTAGAAATGCCACTTTATGGTAAACCATGGTATAGTGCTAGGTCACATTGTGTCCTCTGGAGGGCTTGAAGTTGACAAAGCAAAGATAGACTTAATAAGAAACTTACAATATCCCACTTCGGTGAGGGAAATTCGCTCGTTTCTTGGTCATGCAGGTTTTTACAGGCGGTTTATCAAAGATTTCTCCAAAATCTCATTGCCAATGTGCAAATTATTGCAAAAGGAGGTTGTTTTTGACTTCAACAAGGAGTGCAAGGATGCCTTTGATAAATTAAAAGAATTGTTGACAACTGCACCAATTATCAAGTCACCAGATTGGAGTTTACCATTTGAATTAATGTGTGATGCAAGTGACTATACAGTTGGAGCCGTTTTGGGTCAAAGATTAGACAATTTGTCTCATGTGATTTATTATGCATCTAGGACCCTAAACGATGCACAAATCAACTATTCTACCACCAAGAAAGAATTTCTGGCTTAGTGTTTGCACTAGAAAAAATTTAGATCCTATTTGGTGGGTTCAAAAGTGGTTGTGTATTCTGATCACGCAACACTTAGGTACCTATTAAAGAAGAAAGAAGCTAAGCCAAGACTTCTACGGTGGATACTACTATTGCAAGAATTTGATTATGAAATTAACGATAAAAGAGGTGTTGAAAATACTATTGCGGATCATCTTAGTAGACTTGTTGTTTCCAAAGTAGAACTTCCCTTACAAGATCGTTTTCCAGACGAACAGCTTTTCTCTATTGAAGATTCAACACCCTGGTACGCGGACATAGTAAACTACTTGGTTACAAGGTAAGTACCTAGTACGATGTCTAATTTTCAAAAGCTTAAGCTTAAGAAGATAGCCAAGAAGTATGTGTGGGATGATCCCTACTTGTGGAAATATGGTTCTGATCAAATCATTCGCAGGTGCATACCTAATTCTGAATTTCAATATATTCTTACTTTTTGTCATACTTATGCATGTGGTGGTCACGTTGGTTCTAAACGTACAACTTTCAAAGTACTTGAAAGTGGATTTTATTGGCCTACCCTATTTGAGGATGCATATATTTTTTGCAAATCTTGTGATAGATGTCAAAGAACGGGCAATCTAGGTGCTCGAAATCAAATGCCACTCACACCAATTCTTGTTGTTGAAGTATTTGATGTGTGGGGAATTGATTTTATAGGTTTTTTTGTCAATTCTAATGGAAAATATTATATACTTCTTGTTGTGGATTATGTTTCAAATGGGTGGAAGCTAAATCCACCCCTACTAATGATTCTCAAGTTGTTTGTGAGTTTGTGAAGGAATATATTTTCTCTAGACATGGTACACCAAGAGTGGTTATTAGTGACGGAGGCTCACATTTTCGTAAATCCTTCCATGCTCTACTCAAGAAGTACAATATAACACACAAGGTTGGTACGCTGTATCACCCACAAACTAGTGGGCAAGCCGAAATCTCGAACCGAGAGATTAAATCCATTCTTGAGAAAATCGTTAACACTACACGAAAAGATTGGAGTTATAGGCTTAACGATGCGCTTTGGGCATACAGAATGGCGTACAAAACATCGATTATGTCTCCATATCGGTTGGTTTATGGAAAAGCTTGTCATATTCCGGTTGAACTTGAACACAAGGCTTATTGGGCGATAAATATGTGCAACATGGATTATGACAATGCGGGGAAACAAAGGAAGTTACAACTTAACAAGCAAGAGGAGATACGTAATGATGCGTACGAGAGTTCTCGTATTTACAACGAGAAGACAAAACTTTTTCATGACAAAATGATTTCTCGAAAGAATTTTATTGTGGGTCAAAAAGTTCTTCTATTTAATACTCGTCTTCGATTATTTCCTGGGAAGCTAAGGTCCAGATGGACTGGACTGTGTGTTGTTACTAATGTTTTTTCTTATGGTGCAGTTGAGATTACTGGTACGAAAACTGGAATAGTTTTCAAAGTCAACGGCCATAGATTGAATCCTTATTACGAAAACTTCTCTAAAGAGAATGTAGAAGTGCCGAGACTTCAGGATTCACTCCCTCTGGAGGAGTAGCATAATTGGAATGCCAAGTCGAGCTAAGGACATTAAACTAAGCGCTACATTGGAGGAAACCCATCGGTTTTGTATCTCTATCCCTTTTATTTTTAGTTTTTCATATCATATTTTTCATTCCCATCTTATTTTTTACAAAGTCCTATATCTTTAATGAAAGTTTTGACGAAACTATCTTCGTCACAAAAATTCTAACTGCGCACTTGTCACCAAAATAGCTCTTGAGACTTCATACAAAGTCTGATTTGAGTGGTTGACACCAACTTTTAAAGAGGAAAGACTCACCTTTCTTTTTCAAAAATAAAATATGAATTCAGAGTCTGTTAAGTTAGATCGATAGCCATAGATAATTGAGTTTCGGTATTTTTCCAGAACTTTTTCAGATTGCATGTCTGTCAGCCCGGAGGCCATAAAAGTCAGATCATTTATCGAAACACTGTTCCCTTTTACAAGTTATAGAAAAGACGTAGGCGAACAACTTTCGTTCAGGATGGTTTTCCTAGTTCCCCACCCAGTTATACAGTTTTCGAGTTTAATTGGCTGTTACGTCAGAAATCAGAATTTCGGTTTTGAACATTGAGGACAATGTAGAGTTTAAGTGTGGGGGATTAGTTAAGCATGTTTTTCTAGTATATTATATTAATATTCACTTTTCTAGGCCACTTTTAGTGAGCATATATAAAAAATAAAAATAAAATAAAAAGTAAAAAATCATACTCTTTGGTTTCTTGCATCCTTGAGACTTCATCTTTTGGAGTTAATCATGAGATATTTAGGATGACATTCTAAACCTTTTTAGGTCGAAACAGTTCTTACGGCTATACACTGAGTTCCACGTTATCGTTCTAAAATCCTTAAATATTTGCGTTCATAATTGAATGCGAAACTAAGATGTTAGATGGTAGTTGTTTGAAAGATTCATCCTCGCAATTAATCATTACTGAATCACTTTCTTTTTATTTTTACAGTTATATGTTTCTCTAGAGTGATTTGGTGGGATCCTGATACTGTCGTGGATGTTGTAGCAAGGTAATCATTGGTTGAGTATATAAAAGCCCCATAGACAATTGTCTTACACTCATAAAGAGTGAGCCGAAAAAAAAATAATATATATAAGGCTCCTCTTCATTTATCGACATTAATAATTTTGTGATAGGTCCGGAATTGCGGACTAATCATGTAGTCGATGAAAAAAACCTATCATCATTATATAGCAAGTCAAAAAGACTATTGATGAGGTTCTCGATATTTGGATAGCAGTATGTGTGAAACGTTGTCCCTGTCTCCGTTGCCTAAACAAACGTGGAATGCAGGATCCAAGGCAACTATCACATACTTGCTGAAAAGGAACATGCGCTTAGAGTATCTAATCATGTAGTCGAGTTAAATGGGTGTTTCTCTCAACTATTGCGCTATAAATAAAAATCCTTTGAAGACATTCATACAAGTATTGTGGGTAACATCTTTCACTTTACCCAACATTTGCACACTTCACTTTTCTATTTACATTTTCTTATCTATCCATGTGATTTCAGTATGCGAGTATTGTGACAAACGTTGCAACAAGTACGATGACTATCTTAGTAGAGTTTTGCAATCAGGTTGAATATCACATGTAAGTAATTGCTTATGTGTGATGATTGGAATGTATGTGGGATGTTTGCATCTAAAGAACATATGCAAGCTAATTATTTGGCTTTCTACTTTGTGTCTATCCTTAGTGGTTCTTCCAAGGCGAGAAATTGGAATAGGTTTTGTGGGTATACCTCTTGTAAACCCTTAGGAGACTATAACTCGTCCACTAGGGCACCTAGGGGTTTAAAGGCTTGTTATACATGATAAGTGTAACTGTATTCTCAACGAAAGGGAGTTGTTGTATTTAGGATTAGTTTGATTTAGTTTGCTCGAGGACTAGAAAAAGCTAAGTGTGGGGGAATTTGATAAGTGCATAATTCATATGAATTTAGTGTCCATTCCATACTTGTTTAAGCTATTATTCTTTCATATTTTCGTATTATTACTCTTGTTTTCTCTTATTTGTATCTATTAGGTGAATCATCCATAAAGGAGCTACAAAGTGATGAAAAGAGCTAAGAAGATAAGTATTCCAAGTATCCAAGTGCCCAAGTCCAAAAGAAGTGGAATAAGTGCGACGAAAAGGACCAAAATGCTCAAACTCAATTCGAAACATTCATGAATAATATAAATGACACATATCACTGTTCCGGGCTATTTTCAAATGATAAACTTGAATCATGATTTGGTTCCGAACAATAAAGTCTTCTCCAACGAATTTGATCAAGTATTTACAAATGTTTATTAAGCTTATTCATTATATTTCGAGAAATTCGTAAACTAAATAAATAGTTCTCGACCCGAAATTCTTGTTTACGCAAGCTAGTCTAATTAGTTATGCGACAATCGTCTCAAGGATATGAAGGTGAATATATCTTGAGAAATAGGTGGTTCAGTCTTCACTTATCTTTTGTTGATGAAGTTCTCCAAAAGCTTCGATTGATCTTCGCCTTCAAATGGTAGAACGAAAATGATGACTGGCTCGTTTCTCAACTACCTCCATCCTAGACCGAGACTTAACTAATTTTACACTAGAAATCAAGATATAGTTTTGACAACTAAATTTGACAACAACTTTAATATAACAACACTTGTGAGTTCGACCGAGAAATGCTCTAACTCCACTAACTTTTGCGTTTCGAAACCTATAAATGATTCATTTGTGAACTTTAATTTATGATAAAAGCAGACAAGATCTTTGGATAATCTTTTTTCAAGATTATTGAACCACAAGGATGATTAACGTACAACTTGGTTGTACTACTTTCAATTATAAAAATAAAATCAATATAGTGCGGACAGAATAAACAAACAAACAAGACACCATAAATTTTGTTAATAAGAAACTATAAAGTATAAAAACCCTAGGAAATCGTCTAGTTTGAACACAAAATTTATTAAGCCGCTACAAATACTAGCCTATTATAATGACTTCAGTCGAGAATGTAGTTTGTTAGAGCACTTCTCGGTCGAACTCGCATGCGTTGCTATCTCAAGCATGTTTGTCAATGTTAGTGATCAAAACTATAAGTCTTGATTTCTAGTCTACTATTAGCTAAGTCTCGGACTAGGATAGAAAGTGTAGTTGAGCTCAAGACTCCATGGATATCACCATACAAAGATGAAGAACTACTCAAGAAACTGGTGGAACTTCATCGACTAAAATGTATGTGGAGACTTGAACTTATCTATCACTCAAAAGTCTATCTACTCTATCTCCTATCTTGAGACAAATGTCGTTTTGCTATATAGACTTTGATTATACACATTTGTTATTTCGAGCCGAGTTTATCTCGCTTATCTATTTCTCGAAATATGTGTTGGTAAGCTTTCGCTTTGTTCAAGTTCATCTTTACTAGTGACGAAAGTCATGTTAAGTTTCAATCACTTGAAAATGGCTTTGACGAAAAATGGTTTGTGAACAACAACTATATAACGTCCTCTAAGAATGTTTCAATGATTGAAATGCGAGTTTAGATTATATAACCATTGTGGGATATAGGCATTGTGTGGTAACTCATACATGTATAAGTCCTTATTCCTTGAACCAAAGTATGCGTACTTTGCTGCTCAGGAAAACCGGAACTAGAGTCCGCATACCTAGTCCGCGTACTGTCGGAGGTTCTCATTCCGAGAATTTCTGTTGGAGTTTGTGAATTGAAAACAAACTCATTCCGGGTACTTAAGTCCGCGTACCAGTCCGCGAACTTAAGTTGGTTATTTTCTAAAAACGATTATTCGTGAACTTAAACTTATGTAAACAAAGGAATGCAAGTTTGCAAACCGTGGCTATAAAGTTCATGAACCGATTCGAGTGAATCAAATCGTTTTTGTTTCAATTGTGTATATTATAAAGATCTAAGCAATTGAACAACTCTCTAACTAGTTCATTTGAGTTATTTTAACTATTTGTGGTAAATAAGAATATGGTTGATATGAAGTGCTCATATGGCTAACCATTTGGTTAACTACTGTTGAACCAACTAGATGTACATGTTTGGGTACGGTTACACAAACCTATATAAACGTGCATTTCATTTGTGTGTAACAATCTAAGTTTCGATCTAACGGTTGAAATATATTAGCTTGAATCTAATCAGGTTTTCATCTAACGGTGAATATTGAATGCTTTGTTGCTAAGCTAACATTGATTGCAAGCCCTTATTTGAAAGACTATATAAGGGAGAACTCTAGCAACTGGGAAACCTAATCCCCACACCTCCTGTGTGATACTAGTTGTATTAGCTAGAGTCGACTCTCCTTTAACCTTAAGTTTCTACCGAGACCCTGTAGGTTAACGACTTGAAGACTTCATTGGGATTGTGAAGCCAGACCGATACTACTTTATCGTAGTTGTATGATTTGATCTTGTTGTTTCTATCGTACTAAATACAATCGTAAGGATTGGCTTGAGAGTGATTTCTCCGATAGGAAAGATATAGAAGAAGTCACAAACATCTTCGTCTCATCGTTTGTGATTCCACGATATTTTCTTTCGCTAGTCGATTAAGATTATTGTGAGGTGATTGATAATACTAGGTTGTTCTTAAGGAATATAAGTAAGGGTTATCAATTGGTTCCTGTTCACCTTGATTTATCAAAAGACGGAACAAAAACTCGTAGGTATTTCTGTGGGAGTCAGATTTATCGATTACCGTAGAATTTTCTGTGTGATACAAATTTGTTTATTAAAGTCTTCGACTTTGGGTCGTAAAAACTCTTAGTTGTGGCAGAGATCATCTAAGGGAATCAAGTGCGTAGTATCCTGTTGGTATCAGAGACGTAAGGAGCGCAACTGTACCTTGGATCAAAGTGACATTGATTGGGGTCCAACTACAGTCCAGACCGAAGTTAGTTTGTAGTAGGCTAGTGTCTGTAGCGGATTAATACAGTGTGTATTCAATCTGGACTAGGTCCCGGGGTTTTTCTGCATTTGCGGTTTCCTCGTTAACAAAACATCTGGTGTCTGTGTTATTTATTTTCCGCATTATATTTTGTTATATAATTGAAATATCACAGGTTGTGCGTTGAATCGATCAATTGGGAAATCCAACCTTTGGTTGTTGATTGAAATTGATTGATCCTTGAACATTGTTCTTTGGTAACGTTCAAGTGATTTCTCTTGTATTCAATTAGACTCGCAGATTTCTATTTGCTTGAGTAAAGTATTGAATCGAGAAAGAGAGATATAACTCTTTGATATACTTTTATTAAGATTGAGTCTGACTATCTAGTTGATTCTCTTAAAAATATATTGGAGTTAGTCCATACAGATTTCTAATCGAAATATTGGGTGTGGTTGTTAGACCCCCGCTTTTTCATAGTTGACATAAAATAATTCCCTAAGCTACTCTGTTGTAGTTGTGCTTATACGTCTCTTGATTCTAACAGGAACATATATACTTGGTTCCCTTAGTTGATGTCTTTTATAGGCCTAAGAGTTTCTCCGTAGTCGTTCGTCAATATATACTAGCGTTACCCTTTCTCAAATAAGACACCTATTTGATTTTCTTTTTGATGATAAATTGATGTGACAAAAATCTTGAATATGAGAGGATACCAAGTATGCTACCAACTTATTCGTTCGGCAACCTGTATGGACAAAACCTGATACAGCTGCAAGTCAACTGATAGGTGTCATAAACACCTTGATTTACTATCTATTGATTATGCTTTCTTTGCTATTTTTCGTATAAATTATGTATCTTATGTTTATTTTGAGTTTTATATATGCGTTGGAGTCATTTTGTGAAAAGAAGGAGAAATCACTCATTTGGAGCGAAAAGACGAAGCTAGCGGTGAAAGTATGAGGTCATTCCGATGACGTATGGGAAAGATACATCAAAACCAATTATTATGCAGGAGTTTGAACTGTCAGTTTTCCAAGACTGACAGCTGAGAAGAGAATATAAGCAGCTGGACAGCCCATATCTTAGCAGTGGATGCGTTTAACATGCTAGTGGTGAGCTGGTGGTACTATCCCGGGTTGTCTGATTTTGGAAGTTAAGTGTAGAATTACCTGGTGATAGTTTCTGATCATTCAGGTGGTCAGAGACATTTTCCGGTGCCGGATTCCGGCAACGGTGACCGGAAACCGGCGATGACGTCAGCAATCCGACGACCCAGTTTTGCACCCAGAATTTCCAGAGGAGATGTTTTAACACATGGGCTTGGTGGACTAATTGGAGATGGGTTTTGAGAAGACCTAATATTGGAAGTATGGAATGGGAGAAGCATATAAATAGAAAAGTCTTTCTCTAAATAGGGAGACTTCTCCTCTACTTTTGTTTATAGGGTTTCACATGATAGTTCTTCTTTGCTTTCTATGATGATTTCCATAAACACAAGTAGTTGATTTTTTTACTGGTGAAAGATGTAGTTGGATTTTGCAACCAAGTTATGATTTTTATGAATTAGTTTTCTCTCAATATTATCGTTTGATTTCTACTACGTATAATAATTGCATGATTGATGTATTGCAATATGATTGAATGTTTGCTTGGTTGAGTCTATAATTGATTGAACTCACATCCATATCTATAGATAATTTAGGGTTCATCATCGAGCGATAACCTTGAATACGAGTAGCATGATATGATTACGGTTTGTAGTGATACACTCTTGTAATCACATGTAGAAATTGACCTTTATCCGAATTGTCATGCGCAATGTATGACAATTGCATTGATTAGACTATTTCTTAAACTTAATGCTCCTAGGAATTGAACTTCATTAGCGCAAGGCGTTAGGTTATTCTTTAGGTAGAATTCACATTCGCAGCTCTAATGTGTTTGTTGATGAACTTAGGAAATTGACGGAGTATTCTTGCAATAAGGTATTCTAGGGCTTTTGATGATAGCGAGATTAAATACGAATTCTATTCAACATTCAAAAACTTGTTTACAATTGAAGACGAAACCTTTATCCAATATTTTTAAATCCTTGATTTGCGTGCTTTATTGTTTTGTTTTCTTTTATTTTAGTTTTAGTTTATAAAAATCAGAAAATCCCCCTTGTTACTTATAGGAAACCATAACATATTGACAACCCAAGACCTCTCTGTGGGAACGATCCTTTCTTGCCCTTGCTATATTATATATTTTAAGTTGTGAGAAAATAATATTATTTTTGACGCATACGACAGCGATCATCAACCAACTTAATGATTCTTGGGAATATGCATATAAGGTTTATATCTATATATATTCTCAATCATAAAGTCTAGGCAATGGAGTCCGTGAACCTGATTGTTAATAAGAGTACTTGGACGATCCCAAAAATTAATATCTAAGATCAATCTAGTCGTATCCAAATATCCATATCTAAATTTTTCCAAATATAAAAAGTGTTATCTATCTTTCAAGATATGAATTTTACAAGAAATAAGTCTGTTAATCAATCTTAATTATATGGACTTATCCACTAGAATTGAATACGTACTAATTGTGTAAATCTAATTATAAAGACAAAAAATGTAATGCGGAAAAGGAAAAACACAAGATACCAGAAGTTTTGTTAACGAGGAAACCGCAATAGCAGAAAAAACTTGGGACCTCGTCCATATTTGAACACCAAACTGTATTAAGACGCTACATACACTAGCCTACTATCAGACTTCGGATTGCAATGTAGTTGAGAACAAATACACCCTCCAAGTAATTCAGTTACAATCATGCTTCGTACATCTGTTGAACATCGCAAGTTTCTAAGCAATTGATTCCCTTAGTTGTCATCCTTTACAGCCTAAGAGTTGCTTAAACCTAAGTGAAGACTTTTGATACCAATCTGTCTCTAACAGATATGGCTATTTGATTTCCCTTTAGATCAAATCTCAAGAACAATCGTGAACTAATCATTTCAGATATCTATCTTGAGGAATCAAAAAGTCTGAGAAGAAGAGAACATTTCTATATATCTTGTCTGAAAGAGATTACGAGAACCTCGATAACTGAAAAACCACGATTAGGATGTACTAACTATCAATGTAAAGATAGTCTTCATGAATACGCAAGTGAAGTCTTTAAGTCGTAGACCTAATTAGGTTTCTCATAGGAAACCTAGGTCAATAGAGGACGAATCTAGCAATCATCTAGGACACAAAGTGTCAGGGACTGGATTTCCCAGTTTAATAAGTTTTTCTATTTACAGATGTTCAAGACTGAGGGTTGCTTAAAATTAAAGCTAAGATAGCCTGAGATTCAAGCAAACACTTTCTATGTTTAGATGAAACTCTAATTAGGGTTTCAAGTAAGCATGTGAGAAGTTTGTATTAAAATCACATAGAAGAATTTACATAGTGGTCTGGGTACATAAACCGTGTATAATGATAGTTCTTTGGAAGATCGCCTTTGAATTAATAAGAAATATCGTATTCATTTAAACACTTAAGAATTTAATCTTAATGCACATACACAAAGTGTTTGTTGATAATAGATGTCTTAGAGGTGTTTATGAGAGTCATAGCAATGCTAAACATATTTAAAAAATAAGTCTTTGAGCATCTGTTAAAAATCCATTGGGACTGTTGGTGGTTCGTGAACTGTTGAGACAGTTCTTGAGGCCGGAAGCTACGGTTTGTGAACCTGGTTTGCCAATTGTTAAAGACTCGTGAACTCCGGGTGTTACGGTTTCTGAACTAGGTTAGCCAACCGTTGGGCCATTTACCAATTTCATATCACTATGGTTCGTGAACCAGGTTGGTGAGCTGTCCCATTCTGAACTTAAGGTTTTCGAATTGGTTCTCCAACCCTCTTGTATTCTAGAAACTCAGATATCTTGGGTTTGCGAGGTGGTTCACCAACCTACTCTGAGCTGAAATTACAGAAGTTTTGAATTTATCTCTTTAATGTTTGAAACCTTACCAAATGATAAAATCAATTGTTTACAATTTTCAAATGATTCAAAATGTTAGTTCTTGAATAATAAATTGTTTCAAACTAAGTTTCAAAAGGACCAATGAACATCCATTGCTTGAATCATATTTCGAGATGTTTAACAAGACAAGCTTCACTCGAATTTTTTATTTGCAATAAACTAATAGAAGTCATACGACATAGTCTCAAATAGATAAAATGGTAAAGTTTGTGTGTAAATAGAATAGTTCAGTCTTCACATACCTTGTTGATGAAGTTTTTCAAATTTCTTCGTCGATCTTCATTCTTAGAGGGTAATGTCTGGTAATCAATTACCAATTTCTGTACCTAGTCTGAGAGTTGACTTAGTAAACTAGAAATCAAGATATAGTTTTCTTCACCTAACATTAACAACAAGCATGAGATAACAAAACTTGTGAGTTCTACCGAGCAGTGCTCTGACAAATCTTCCCTTACATTTAGACGAATCTAAATCAGACGATTAGGTTATCTACTTCTTAATTCGTGTAGAGAATTTTAATAAACTTAGCTCATAGGAATATCAATCTAATAACAAGTTTTAATGAATTTCGTGGTATATTAAAATTTGGATTTCAAAAGATAAACAGTTATATCATATCTGGATTTGATATCTAATTCTCGAATGACCTCATGACATAAGACCTTAGAATAGTTAAGAATTATATTGTTAGAGCATTGCTCGGTTGAATCCACCAAGCGCTGGTATGTCAAGTTTGATTGTCATAGTATAGCTCCAAAACTCAAAGTTTCTTGATTAGATTACTAAAGTGCAACTTTGTTAGGTTAGGCTAGGAACATTAGAAATGTCGAGGCAAACTCGTGTTACTCTGAAGAACCTGAAGACGTATCGACATCAACGTATCATTCTTTTGTTCGAGGTTAGTAATACTGGCTTGACTTGTTTCCATCTTTATCTATGTTGCTTTCAAGTCGTTTATATTTAAAAAATAACATATGAAGTATATTTATATATATCTAATATTGGTGACCTGATCATTACATTATGATCAAAGTATCAAGGAAGTATGTACTAGTTATACTGGGTTACGAAGTTTAACGTTTATCTTTCGAACTTTGTAATTGCGATATAACACTATTTGGTAATCCGTTACTAGTTTAATGTGCTGAAATTTGGGTTGATTCCTTGATTAGAAAAGTACGTGTAGTTACATGAGTTTAAGGAAGTAAACTTGCGAAACTTGTTTCGTAGTTGAATAAAATTAAATAATCTATTCTAAACCGATCCCTCAAACAAGGATCTATACTAGGACCGATCCAAGAGATCTATAGCAGGACCGATCCCTACCCGGGATCTATACCAGGACCAATCCCTTACTTGGGGATCTATTGCAGGACCAATCCCTAATAGGTTAACCGGTTATGAAATGTATTTCCGATTTGTGTATTACTTTAGGATTTGCACAAATATCGGAATATGTTTTGGTTAACATGGAAAGTTCATTAATATCGATATAATACTTTGAACATGTGTTAAACTCTTATTACTTAATGCTCAAGTATTCTCCTTGATACTCAAGGTGGGATCCCAAACCAAAATATTTCATAATATATCTTTTGATATTCGAAATTTATATGTCTTTAACTTCCCAGTAATTAAAGCGTATCTCTGGATTATATATTAGTAAAGTGTACTTGTATGCTAGATAATATTGAGTTGTCATTCATAAGAGATTTCGGTATATTAGTTTGAAAATAGTTGGAATTTAGTGAAAACCGAATTTGGTATTTATTGCATATCTTTTGATATTTTTGGTTTTGAAAATTCCTTGGTGTCCAAACTACCTTGGTCATTGAAAATTTTGAATTTTGTTCTTCTTACAAACTTTTCCTGTAATATAAAACTTCATGTTTAGTGTGAGGAAAGACCACTAGTAGTATTCTCGTAATACTCTCTTGAAGATAAAAATAATTAAATTAGGTGAAATCTCTTATGTGTGCTTCATTTATAGACTTCTTTGGGATCAAGAAGCTTTTAGTAGTACCGATGGTGGGAAACTAAATCGTATTGTTATTTTAGTTTTTGATTATTTATTTGATTGACTAACGGTAAAATTGAATCTTGATTACACCTAGTTTGTTTATTATGTGATCCTTCTCTTCTGATATAAGGTCACTCAAACTATATCAAGAGTCAACGATTTCAGATCTGATCTTTATTGGTTGAAGATTTGAAGATAAGGCTTCTGACCATCCATTGTTAATATAATGTGTTCTGTGCGTGATCTATCACAAGGGGAGCCAAGTTGAAGACAATAAGATTTTCTTATGGTATTCTGATCTTTGTGATTATACTTCATGCGCGCTCTAATTAACTAGGATCCGAAAAGTTTGTTTATCTTTGATATAATTTCATAACTTTTTTTTAATTTTTTTTATCACAGAAGAAAATAAAAAATAATAGCAAAACCAAACAATCAATCAATGGAGTCGTACAAAACTTTGGTTGGGAGCCTAGCAACAAGCTGAGCACCAACCCCCTTATGAATAGCAACGCCTAGTCTATAGAAAAGAAATTTACCTACACCACTGCTGAAATCATTACTAACTAGACAATTCTTCAATCTATTAAAAAATACAAAGTATCATCACTAAGTTCCCCTAACGTAATGAAGGCTAGGACACCCAAACCATAACCATGCGAAACACATTGATCTAGATATTTGGTACGTTTACACCTAACAACATTAGAAATAGCTTGGCCCGGGACAAAAGAGCGAACAGCGTCACATGTGAAGGGTGAGACTCCTGTAACATACATACAAACATCTTGGCCATTCTCCCAGTTGAGAACAAGAATGTCAGCAGGGCGCAAGTCTCTATTATCATCAGACAAGAAACCAAGGGCGACTTCTTTGAGAGCGGGTACAACAACCTTGTAACAGATGTCAACCACTACGTCACGTACCAGGTCATGTCGAAACTTGATCCCAACATATTTAGCACAATCAAGAGCGTGATCACCAAAAATATCCATGGGTCTATTACATCTTGAGCATAAGCCACCTTCGACAAACAAGGGAATACCAAGGATGTCAGCAGGGCGCAAGTCTCTATTATCATCTTTCATAACTTGTTGTAAAGATCGACGATCCGTCATTTGGTGGCTCTCTTCAGAATCCAAATCTGATAGGTTGTCAACTAATGTTTGATTATTTTGATAATATTAATCTTGGTTGATCTTATTCGATACAAAGAAGTTTATATTGGTTAAATGGAAGAGCCTTTGTAACTCAACAACATTTGTGATTAACTTGTTGATACGTGAGATTGCATGGTTACCGAAAATAGATTAATCCTTTATTGTTTCAGAATACGGTCCAAAAGAGTTGAGTGCTGGAAGTCTTCACAGCGGGTGAAGCAACTTATGATAGTGGACTCTATCTTAGGAGTCACGTGTATAAACCATATTAGTAGTAGGCGCAGGGATACCGAAGGAACTGAGTAACTTGGAGTTAGTTTACTTGGTCTCAACTATACGAAGTTGGTAGTAGTCTTTGTACAACGGCTTAATTCTGAGAATATCCAAAACTGGACTAAGTCCCTGAATTTTGTGGTTTCCTCGTTAACAAAATATTACTGCATTCTTTTACTTTACTTTCTGCATTATAATTGTTGTTTAGTTACAATAAAGTAGTTGCATTGTACGTTAATTTAACACTTGGGTTTGATCCTAATAGTTAGGTTCAATTGCGATACCTATTATGTATACCCAATTTCACGTTGTTGAAAATTAATCTCCTTGACAGTACTTTCCTAAATTGTATTACACAAGGTGTGTCTTGAATAAGTTTATATCGAAAATATTATGGTATACTTGGTACCCTCGTCAATTCATATAGAACAGGTGAAATCGATATACAGGTTTCGAAGCTAGCAAAGAAAATACAGTTGTACTTGTGCTTCGTGAATCTCTAAGTGAAGTCTTTCAAAGTCTGACCTTAGTTCTCGAAGAATCTTCGACGTTGAAGGACAAACTTTTCAACTAGATAAACAATGTAAAGACCCTCATTTTTCACATAAGCCCGGCACGCACTTACGAAAAAATTGAGTCGTCACTTTGATGAAGAGATAACTTGACAACAACAAACAATAAGTAAATAAGTACTTTTGGAAAGTTATTTAATAAATAAGGATGCCAATGCAATCTGCAACTGTTGATGACATAGGCTCCATAATTACAATTGTCAAACGAACCATAACCCCAAAAGACTAATTAACAAGAGATGCGAGATCCCCTTTACCACCACTGCCTCACTACAAAATTTCAGGATACACTAACACAATGATAAAAAGTATAGATGTGCACTTTCATGTAGATATATCCAGAGAAATCCACCCGAATGAGAAAATAAACAACCACTTTTTTGATCACTAATTTCTGTAAGAAAATTATCAACAAGAGTTGAACTCCAAGCAAGTTCTGAATATCCTACTCCGCATTAAGACAAGAGATAGAAATACAACTTACTTACAAACATAGAGTTAAAATGTTGTGGGTAAACTACTGACTAGATTAATATAAGCCTTGTGAAGCCTTAAACAAATATACTCTATGAGTAAAACTAACCACAAAACTTATACCATATAACAGTTATTAATCAACTTAATCACGAAAACAAACAAAAATAAAACAATTGTATCAACAAAATAAAAATGAGATCTAATTACAAAGTTCTCTTTCATAACCATTCACTTTCACAGACAGCATTAATCTACCATACACTGGAACGCATCCTATAAACTGTAACAAGGCAACGTCACAGGAAACCCAACCCAACCTCTATCAATTTTGTGAACTAACTATTCACCCATTCAGACACTCATGTATAAATTAGAGCACCCTATGCCAAAGTATAGAGAAACACCGTAGGGAGAAAATTTCTTGCACCTCAGACATTTTAGATCATAAGTCCACTCTTTATATTTTGTTGGAACGAGAAGCGTACACAACGCCATTAAGCCAAATTCAATTCTTTGATGGGAAATTGAATAACAGGCGTACTCAACGCCATGAAGCCAATTTCAATCCTTTAGTAAGGAACTGAATAAGAGGCGTACTCAATGCCATTAAGCTAATTTCAATCCTTTAATAAGGAACTGAATGAGAGGCGTACTCAATGCCATGAAGCCAATTTCAATCCTTTAATAAGGAACTGAATGAGAGGCGTACTCAACGCCATGAATCCAATGGAAAAACCAATAGGACAAAGTACACACCAAAACCACAACAAAAATCTCAATAATAAATGAATAAGTACACAACTTTCCTCTATGGTATTATTATGCACAACCCATGTTATGACTGTTGATAATTGGTACTTCATTTCAAAAGAAATAAACTCACAAGTACAATATTCAATTGATCACTAGACAACCACATAACACCAAGTCAAAATCACTTGTAATATTTAATTGTCTGGTTAAAGACTAAGTCGTTCGGACTAGTCTTACAACCACAGATAAAACATCATGGTGCAAGTTTTAAGCATCACAACTACATTAAGAAATGATAAAAGTAATAGACTAAACTAGATACTAACAATGGAACGATAGAAGGCTAATTGGAATAGTTGTACGTAGACAAGTTGTTATACCAACAATTGATCTAGTTCCCAACATTTAAAATAATAGTTGTACCATCAAACCAACGGAAAAGACTAAAAGTTACAACCACGAGCTCACCTATATCAAGCCATAACTAGTCCTACTAGGCCAGAATCATCATATATGAACTAATTTATACACATTCAACATCAGAACTAACAAAAGTCTAGTAACTAGGTTATTAATTGAAAAGGACAACACACTCATGGATCTACACTTCCAAATGTACACAAATTGATGTTCCACAAATGCAGAATCACCAACCTAACATTTGAGATATCCCATAAATTCATCTATTAGGCCAGTCATGGTACAATTTGAGATGTCCCATAAATTCGCAACAAGCTAATGAGGAAAAGATCAACCTTAACACATTTCAACATTTATAAACAACACACAGGTATACATGAACTAAAGGATTGAGATAGTAAGTTTGTTTTTCTTCATAAACCCTAGGCTAAGTTCTTAGTGGCTAATAACATTGATTTCTAAAATATATCCGAAAGAAGAGAGTCTAAAGAAAACTTTCCTTGATTGTACGAAACGTCGCCAATATGGATGCTAAACCATCAAAACCCAATTTGCTTAGGCTTTCACCTTAAGAAATATCAATCCCTAAAAGCAATTCAGATGTTGAACAAAAATCAAATAAGATTTGATTGTCAATCATGCGAAAAATATAAAATTGGTTAAGCCCTTACCACCAACAACGAAACATGCTTTCTCTTTAGCCTAATATCATCTCCACCGCCATCCGTAGCTCTCCATTTTTGGATGCCTCATACTATCCATTTTGTTCTCGAAATCATCTTAGTTTTCACGGGAAGTGAAAAAATAAATGTCACTTCTATAACCTAAAATGATATTAAATCAATCCTACCACTTATTTTGGGGTACCTCCCAAAATACTAGTTACCCCTAGGCATACTAATCACCAATCGGTCCATAGAAAGTATCAAGCAACTTATGAAAATTACTTAAAGTTTATGTCCCACCCTTCCACAATTCCATCTATATTAACTATACATTGGTATTACGGATCGAGGGGCATCACACACAACATGTAGAGCATTGAGTTTTTAGTGTTGCTGATTTCTCTAATATTTAATAATTGTAAAAGAGCACTGCTCAGTCGAACTCACAAGCGTTGCTATCTCAAGCTTGTTTGTCAATGTTAGTGATCAAAACTATAAGTCTTGATTTCTAGTCTACTTATAGTAATATCTCGGATTAGGATAAATTGTGTAGTTGAGCATTAGACTTCACTGTTAGAGCATAGCTCGGTCAACCTCGCATATTGCTATCTCAAGCATGTTTGTCAATGTTAGTGATCAAAACTATAAGTCTTGATTTCTAGCCTACATAACTAAGTCTCGGATTTGGATAGAAAAGTGTAGTTGAGCTCAAGGACTTCATGGCGATTCATCATACAACGACGAAGATCTATACAAGGAACCGTGGAACTTCATCAACAAAAAGGTATGTGGATACTTGAACTTATCTATCACTCAAAAGTCTATCTCTTCTATCTCCTACTTCTTATGAGACAAAAGTCGTATGCTATATAGACTAGATCATACACATTTGATGTTTCGAGCTGAGCATTCATTGCTTATCTTTTATCTCGAAATCGTGTGTTGGTAAATAGTTTCGCTTTTATCAAGTTTATCTTCACCTAGTGACGAAAGTCATGAAAAGTTTCAATCACTTTGAGAATTGCTCTGACGTGAATCGGTCTATGAATAACGGCTACATAGCGTCCTATGAGAATGTCTCAATGATTGAAATGAGAGTTTAGATTACATAACCATGTATTCCTTGAACAGAAGGTTTTGAACTTTGTTGATCAAGAGAAATCGGGAGGTGTTTATGGGTGAAAACTTTTTCTGCGGTTTTTGGTAAATGTGGGTGTGTGGATGAGAAACGAATCTAAACCCTAAACAAATGCACTGCACATGAGTGCTTTTGATTCGAGAAATCAATTTGTGCAACTCTGGCCTAAACCAAGAAATGGTCGTTCCAGACTTGCTTCGATCACAAAGTGAAGGAGATGGGGTTGATCTTAGAGAGGGAAGCGAAGAAGGTGTTGATATTGTGAAGGTGTTGGCTGTGTATGACTTGTATCAGAAAGATGAACTGGCTTGCAGAATGTAAGCTATCAGTTCTGGTGTTTGGATACGGTTGTATCAACACTTGGTTTTTGTCTTGTCTTGGAAATAGGGAGGAGAACCTATTTATACAAGTCATTGAGCCTTACCCACGTCTCTCGTGGGAAGTGGAGTAAGTGGAGTGATGGAGTAGTGGAGTCGCGTGTGTTAGTGTCACACGATCAGTCTTTCCCACTTCTCCCATCATCACTAACCGTCCATGTCTTCCTGACACGTTCTTGTGATGGCGCGTTGTGCGCTGCACGCTGTAAACCGCCAGAACAATACCCCAGTATGTATCCCCCAGTTTGTAACATGTTTGATGTCTCGAATGTGTGGATCGTGGGACCCACTGAAAGTAACATGTGATGCTAGATTAAATAACTAAGTTATTTAGGAAGTCGATATTATGAAATATTGTGTGTATTCTATGCACGTAATGCATCGAATATATTCAGCATGTATGAAGCATCGTTGTTTTGAGGCTTAACGGAGTAAATCACGAATTAAGCGTCTTAAAATAGCATCACGTTCATCCATCTTCGAGTGAACGTTTGGAGGCTGTACAGGAAAGCCCTGACTTGGCCGATCACTCTGTGTGGAAGAGTGGTGGACGATGATCGTGGTGATGCCTGAATGGTCTCCTAACTCCTGTCTTAGGCTGTCCGTCCAAGATGGCGAATTTGGACGGACGAGATGACTTGCGACCCACATATGCGACCGTCGGATTAGGGTTTAGGAGGTGCGCAAGTACCCCTTTTCAGCTTGGTCGAATCCAAGCATGGGGAGGCTTTTGTAAAAACCGATCGGGCATGCGTGTAGACGGCTTTCCAGCTTTCGTGTTTGTACCTCACTGTTCCATGTCGATGTGATCTAAGCCACTCAATTTTTCCGGCGAAGTTGAGTGGTTGAGATCGTTTTGCGATTGGGACCGCACGACCATGCTTAGTTTGGGCGCACGAATCGAGGCACCTAGTCATGGTCGGCCTTGGCAAATTAGTCACACATGTAGGCGGGACCACGGTGATTATGTTGGCATGCTCTGGGACCTTTGAATCTACATCTACACCCTCCATCTATGCCTGCGAAGATGGATGGTTAAGACTGATTTGCGACACATGTGATGTGCCGGAAACCCTAATTAGGGTTTCACGTCCACGCTACTTTGGCTGGACGAATTAGCAATTCACGCTCCTCTTTTAGGGAGGCCGACCATGTGGTGCCCACATTGGGCCGGTGATGAACACGTCAATACCTTCCTGACGGCTATGGGTCCGATCTAATCCATCCAATCATGCAGGTGAATTTGGATGGTCGTGATCAATTTGAGACCTTTAGTGGAATTTCCTGCGACCCTTTAAGCTTTCACGCCGGCCCAACTTCGGGAAACCGTACATGATTCTGTGGCTAGGTCAGGGGAGGATCGATTATGCAGGCGTGAAGGGGCCCCGTCGGTGTGCAGGAAAAGCTTTGTCCAACCGGTCATGGGATAATCCACGCCGTCCAATCATGCTGGTGAAGTTGGACGGTCGTGATGAATTTGACACTGCCGCAGGCGGTCTTGTGCGCACAAGCTTTTCCAAGCTGCTCCACACCATCCCAACCATCCCATTCTAGGCTGGTGTTCGGTGGCCGTTTAGGAGGCGTGGTATGTATTCGACCGAGCAGGTCATAAATGGGCCCGCTGGTGGTCATTAAGGTGGTAGCCTGCTCCTACTGAGGATCGTCTAGGCTGGTTAAATCATGCGGCCAACTTACGTGGTCGTGATTGTTTCTGGGACTGATATGGACAGTCCAGATTCAAATATGCTCAATCGGTCTAGTATAACACACCGAGAGATGTAGCCTGTACGGGTATTTCGTGTATGCTTCATTATTAACACTTGGAGATTCGTGTTACTCTGCTGAGAGCAACACTCAGTCGTCATGCCGCACTAATAATGAGATTTCTGCAGGAAATACAAGGCTAAGCATGCATTAATAATGCTATAAATTCACAGGGTACATGGGATTGTTGCCACATGCTCCATTCTAGGTAAATTAGCGAAGTGAAGAAGTATTCATCATTTTATCAGTGGCTTTATCCTTTGCAGGATGTCAACGCATAAATTTGGTTTCACAATTTTAACCCTGAACTAAAATCCACCATCAACATTAAGTCCCCAGGCGAGCGTTCCCCTAGCATGATGTCGGTCTTGCCTGCTTCGATCGACCTTGTTATGCCTGCTTCGGTCGAGAGTCTGCTTCGTGATTGCTCCGCTCGAGCGTGGGGATGATGTGCCCGCTCAACGGACTGTTGCGCCTGCTTCGCTCGATCGTGGGACTTATCATGCGCCTGCTTGCTCGAACGTGGGATTGTTATGCCTTCCTTGCTCGAACGTGGGCTTGTTATGCCTGCCTTGCTCGAACGTGGGACCCGCCGCGTGCCTGCTTTGCTTGGGGCCGAATGTGTCTGCTTCGACCAATCTGGGCTGGCTGTGCCTGATCAAGCGGGACCCGCTGCATGCCGGCTTTGCTTGGGGCTGGTTGTGCCTGCTTCGACCAATCTGGGGCCGGATGTGCCTGATCAAGTGGGACCCGCCACGTGCCTGCTTTGCTTGGGGCCGGCTGTGCCTGCTTCGACCAATCTAGGTCGTCTGTGCCTGATCAAGTGGGACCCGCCGCATGCCGGCTTTGCTTGGGGCCGGTTGTGCCTGCTTCGACCAAATACCATACATGTTGCCTCACCCAAACACCAGACTTGCCCCTTGACCAACATCGGCCTTGCTGATTTGACGAACCCCGACCTTGCTGACGGACATCGCTGCTTCGATCGACACTGGCCTTGTTGTCTTGTTTCGTTCGGCTTCGTGGACTTGACCAACACCGGCTTTGTTTTCTAACGTGGCTCAATACCAGCCTTGTTTGCTGACGTGGACCAGTACCAGCCTTGTGACCTTGATCAGCCTTGACCAATACTGGCCTGATGTGACCCAATACCGTCCTACTTGTGTGACGTGATATCAGTCTTGCTTGCGTGACGGGATATTAGCCTTGCGATCTCGACCAACACCGGCTTTGCAGACTTGACTAACACCGGCATCGTTTGCTGACGTGGCCCAATACCAGCCTTGTTTGCTTTGCCCAGCCTGGTGTATTTTAACTGTATGTCCTATCGTGCGTGACTACACATCCCATGTGTTTTCATACAAGTACTGACTCCCCCGCTTTTATTTTATTGTAGGATGAACCAAAGGTGTCCTGCTAAGATGTCTTCTGTGGATAATGTTGATGCCAAGTCAGGGAGTGTTTACAGATTCAAAGATATGCCGAACATAGATGATGAGTTGTTCACTGCGCCCTTTCAATTATCTGAAAATATCTGTTCCACAAGATAACCCTTCTCCTATCGACTTCAAGGTTTGTCATGCTCCGCTGGTCCCTTTATGAAGAATGGATGAGACGTATGTTGAGTAATGAGTACATCAAAGATAACTTGACCAAAGCGCAGATTATTGATGTAGCATGCGTGTTGAAACGGCTCGAGAGGATGTTAAAGTGGCTTCTGGTGCGAACGTTGAACCGGCTCCTGGAGAGAGTGTTGAAGCAGGATTCTGAAGCGAACGTGGGTCCCGGAGAGAGCGTTGAGGCGGCTCTTGAATAGACCATTGAAGCAGCTTCTGAAGCAAATGTGGAGGTGGCTCCTGGAGAGAGCATTGAAGCAGGATTCTGAAGCGAACATGGGTCCCAGAGAGAGCGTTGAGGCGGCTCTTGAATAGACCATTGAAGCAGCTTCTGAAGCAAATGTGGAGGTGGCTCCTGGAGAGAGCATTGAAGCAGGATTCGGAAGCGAACGTGGGTCCCGGAGAGAGCGTTGAGGCGGCTCTTGAATAGACCATCGAAGCAGCTTCTGCTGGAGGGAGAGTTGAAGTGGCTTCCTCTTCAGTTTGATTTACTTTTGTGAATTCCATGCTTCTTGATTGACCATCTCTCTCGTGTTGAAGAAGTCCTTGACTGACGGTGAAGGAACTTCGTGCTGAGCCTCAGTCCCCAAGCGTGGTTTACATGGTTCTATGTTGTATGCCCGATGGGTCTTTTCTACATAATGGTCGTTGATATGGTGAATCTCTAGATGGTATCAATCGACAAGCAACAACAGTTCTTGGCAGCAGCTGTGATCAGAAGAGACTGGCAGGGAGAAGCGTGGTGGCAACTTGTACGAACTTGGCACCCTCTTAAGTCCTAGGTGCAATCTCCTTTGGTAACAGAACTACTTTTTCCACGGGAGACAAATTATGAAATCGTGTCTCATTGATGTAGTTACCGTCGATCCAGATATGGAATATCTTGGACGTTGTTTCATTATTGCGGCAGTCGTGCATGTGGTACTAGAGTTGAAGTCGTCAATTTTGGACGCGCAGGATGTTGTATCTCGGTGGATTTCCTCTTGCTGCTTCAGCGAAACTGGTTCTTTCTAGCAGGACATATGCTGTTGTAGATTAGCGTTCAACAACTTCACGAAGTCCAGAGGATGGCCAAAAGCGCAGATTCTCCAACATAGCACGATAAACATGCATCATCCTCTGTAGAGTGACTCTCCCGGATTTTTCTCGACATGACGCGTGGACATCGTTATCTTCTTGAGGCGACTCTCTTGAGGTATCGACTCCAGTGGAAGATTGCCGTCATAGAGCATTGATATGTTGCACCAGCACTATTTAAACCAAATGGGAGTACATCATAATAAAAATTTCCGAGAGGAGTTCGAAAAGCTATATTACTTTCGTCATGCTCGTATATCCTTATCTGGTTGTAGACGCTACATCCATCCATGGAGGAGAACATGACGTGTCCGCTGGTTGCATCTGCTAACATGTCGATGTTAGGTAGAGGAGAATCTTTTTTGGGGCGGCATCTGTTCAAGTCTCTGAAATCCATGCAACACCTGATCTGTCCATTTTCCCCGTGTCTGAACTGCAACCGGCTTGGATCCGGGTATGACATGTAGATGATGGGTGACCAATCTAAATCTGGCATTTCTTCATACGTCCAGGAAAATATGTCCTGGTATTCCTTGATAAGTTGCACAAGTATCGTGTGTTCCTCCGCAGACAAGGTCGAACTGATGGAGATAGGTCTAGGATATTCCTCATCCCCGATGTTGACCACTTCGAGCTCATCAGTTGTGGAATTGGTACCGTTATGCAGCTGTCGTGGAGCATCCGGTACTTCCTCTCGTGGATCGTCGTTGTAGTAGGTTTCCGAACGACTTTTCCTTGGCGAACCTTGGATGTCCTGAGAGTCTTAAGAGTAATCACATTCGAAAAAGCTCCTGTGTCGATAAGGGCCCTTTTGAACTCTGAATCCTTGATGCGTACGGTGACATGTAGGGCACGGTTGTGACCTTCCTCTGGTTGATTGCAGCAAAACGTCTCCGCCCGCTGATTCTTCGAGAGGTGTAAAAGTTCGCATAAACTTTCCTAGAGAAACTGCTTCCTGATCCGGCCTCTGGTTCATAGTGAAACTATTGACTTGAGGAGGATCGTTGTGAGGATCAGTCCCCAGTGTAGGAGTCTCCATGACAGGACCGCTCATATCTGATGTTGCTTCTTTGATCAGGTCCATGTAGGCCCGCGCCGCTGAAGTACCTTCTCCGGGTGCGTTAAATGCGTTCCTTGTTAGCTCCAGGGCTGTCGCGGCTCTTGTGGCAATCGATCAGTTAATGTTTTAAGAAAAGTGAGTACCTCTTTCTGAGTTGTAGCCATATCCGTTTGACTCTTAGCAAGAACTTCCTGCCTCTCCATCAAGTCTGCGATGGTAATGGGAGATGGTCCTCCTCTCGTCCCTCCGGCTCCTCGTCCTGACGAAGGAGTGGAATTTGTTGCCCTGGTGACCACTGGAGGCGTTACACTTGAAGAGATGTCGGGATTCGCGTCTGCTCTGGCTCTGGTGATGGGAGGCGTTACACTTACTGGAACATCTCCTGCTCCGTTGGCGTTGGTGGTAGAAGTGACGGCTCCAAGAGATGTATTGACCACAATAGATCCACTTACAAGTACATCAATACCGAGAGTGTTATCCACACTAGCTCCATCAGAATTGATTGCCGATACAGACCTGAGTTCTACCATCTTGAAATGGATTGATGATTGAATTGGTCCTAAGATCTACCCTTTTCGAAATTAATAAAGTTGAATCGGATTTTGAAGAAATTGACTTTACAACCGAGAGATTAACCTCCCACTGTGGTCGCCAATTGTTTATGGGTGAAAACTGTTTCTGCGGTTTTTGGTAAATGTGGGTGTGTGGATGAGAAACGAATCTAAACCCTAAACAAATGCACTGCACGAGAGTGCTTTTGATTCGAGAAATCAGTCTCTACAACTCTGGCCTAAACCAAGAAATGGCCGTTCCAGACTTGCTTCGGTCACAAAGTGAAGGAGATGGGATTGATCTTAGAGAGGGAAGCGAAGAAGGTGTTGATATTGTGAAGGTGTTGGCTGTGTATGACTTGTATCAGAAAGCTGAACTGGCTTGCAAAATGTAAGCTATCAGTTCTGATGTTTGGATACAGTTGTATCAACACTTGGTTTTTGTCTTGTCTTGGAAATAGGGAGGAGAACCTATTTATACAAGTCATTGAGCCTTACCCACGTCTCTCGTGGGAAGTGGAGGAAGTAGAGTGATGGAGTAGTGGATTCGCGTGTGTTAGTGTCATACGATCAGTCTTTCCCACTTCTCCCATCATCACTAACCGTCCATGTCTTCCTGACACGTTCTTGTGATGGCGCGTTGTTCGCTGCACGCTGTAAACCTCCAGACCAATACCTCAGTATGTATCCCCCAGTTTGTGACATGTTTGATGTCTCTAATGTGTGGATCGTGGGACCCACAAAAATTAGCATGTGATGCTAGATTAAATAACTAAGTTATTTAGGAAGTCGATATTTATGAAATATCGTGTGTATTATATGCATGTAATGCATCGAATATATTCAGCATGTATGAAGCATCGTTGTTTTGAGGCTTAACGGAGTAAATCACGAATTAAGCGTCTTAAAATAGCATCACGTTCATCCATCTTCGAGTGAACGTTTGGAGGCTGTACAGGTAAGCCCTGACTTGGTCGATCACTCTGTGTGGAAGAGTGGTGGACGGTGATCGTGGTGATGCCTGACTGGTCGCCTAACTCCTATCTTAGGTTGTCCGTCCAAGCTAGCGAATTTGGACGGACGAGATGACTTGCGACCCACATCTGCGACCGTCGGATTAGGGTTTAGGAGGTGCGCAAGTACCCCTTTTCAGCTTGGTCGAATCCAAGCATGGGAGAGGATTTTGGCAAAACCGATCGGGCATGCGTGTAGACGACTTGCCAGCGTTCGTGTCTGTACCTCACTGTCCCATGGAGATGTGATCTAAGCCACTCAATTTTGTACAACGAATTTGAGTGGTTGAGATCGTTTTGTGATTGGGAACGCACGACCATGCCGAGTTTGGGCGCACGAATTGAGGCACCTAGTCATGGTCGGCCTTGGACGATTGGTCACACATGTAGACTGGACCACGGTGATTGTGTTGGCATGCTTTGGGCCCTTTGAATCTACATCTACATCCTCCATCTATGCCTGCAAATATGGATGGTTGAGACTGATTTGCGACACATGTGATGTGCCGCAAACCCTAATTAGGGTTTCACGTCCACGCTACTTTGGCTGGACGAATTAGCAAGCCACGCTCCTCTTTTGGGGAGGCCGACCATGTGGTCCCACATTAGGCCGGTGATGAACACGTCAATACCTGCTTGACGGCTATGAGTCGGATCTAAGCCATCCAATCATGCCGGTGAAGTTGGATGGTCGTGATCAATTTGATACCTTTAGTGGAATTTCCTGCGACCCTTTAAGATTTCACGCCGGCCCAACTTCGGGCAACCGTACATGGTTCTTTGGCTAGGTCAGGGGAGGATCGATTATGCATGCGTGAAGGGGGGCTGCCGGCGTGCAGGAAAAGCTTTGTCCAATCGGTCATGGGATAATCCACGTCGTCCAATCATGCTGGTGAAGTTGGACGGTCGTGATGAATTTGAGACTGCCGCAGGCGGTCTTGTGCGCACAAGCTTTTCCAAGCTGCTCCACACCAACCCAACCATACCATTCTAGGCTGGTGTTCGGTGGCCGTTTGGGAGGCGTGGTATGTATTCGACCGACCAGGGCATAAATGTGCCCGCTGGTGGTCATTAAGGTGGTAGCCTGCTCCTGCTGAGGATCGTCTAGGCTGGTTAAATCATGCGGCTAACTTACGTGGTCGTGATTGTTTCTGGGATTCATATGGACAGTCCAGATTCAAATATGCTCAATCGGGCTAGTATAAAACATCGAGAGATGTAGCATGTACGGGTATTTCTTGTATGCTTCATTATTAACACTTGGAGATTCGTGTTACTCTGCTGAGAGCAACACTCAGTAGTCATGCCGCACTAACAATGAGAGTTCTGCAGGAAACACTTGGAGATTGTTGCCATATGCTCCATTCTAGGTAAATTAGCGAAGTGAATAAGTATTCATTATTTTATCAGTGGCTTTATCCTTTGCAGGATGTCAGCGCAAAAATTTGGTTTCACAATTTTAGCCCTGAACTAAAATCCACCATCAACAGGAGGATTGTGGAATTGGCTTGCCAAGTCCGCGAACCCAGTCCGCAGACTCAGTCCGCGAACTGTCGGAAGTTACCGACCGAGAATTTCTGCTGGATTTTCCAAAACTCGTTTGTGTGCTCAGTCCGCGAACTGGCGGAAGTTCTCTTTCCGAGAATTTCTGTTGAGTTTGGAAAACTCAACCGATTAACTTAAGTCCGCGAACTTGTTTGTGAACTTAAGAGGTTATGCTCTAAAGAGGTCCTCTGAACATGAAACATTAAATTACTAAGGAATGCTTTATGCAAACCGTGGCTATAATGTTTATGAGCCGATTCAATCGAATTGAATCATCTTTGTTTCAATTGTGTCTTGTGTAGTTACATAAGATCTCATAGCAATTGAACAACTCTTTAACTAGTTCATTTGAGTCAATTGAAATAGTTATGGTTAAGAAGAACAAGGTTAATATGAAATGCTCATATGGTTAACCTTTAGGGTTACTATGTTGAACCAACATACACGTACACGTTTGGGCATGGTTTTCACGAACCCAGTAAACGTTTACCCAAGTGTGTGTGACAAGCTAAGTTTTCAATCTAACGGTTAACAAATATTAGCTTGAATCTAAATCAGGTTTTCATATAACGGTGAATAAGGATTGCTTTGTAACTAAGGCAAAACCCTGATTTTAAGGTTATATAAAGGAGACATCTAGCATTGTGAAAAACTAATCCCCACACGTCTGTGTACTACTAGTGCGCCCGCTAGAGTCGATCTCCATTAACTTTTGATTTTCTTCTCTAAAATCAGGTTAACAACTTAAAGACTTCATTGGGATTGTGAAGCCAGACCGATACTACTTTATCGTAGTTGTGTGATCTGGTCTTGCATCTTCTATCTTATGAGTACAATCGATTGATTGACTTGATATCGTGAGAGTTCTCCGATAGGAAAGATAAAGAAGTCACAAAAATCTTTGTCTCACTGTTTGTGATTCCCCGACAATCTGCTTGTGTAGTCAGGAAGGATTGTAGAGAGGTGATTGATTAATCTAGGCTGTTCTTCGGGAATATAAGACCGGATTATCAATTGGTTCATGTTCACCTTGATTTTATATCAATAGACGGGACAAAACCTAGGGTTTATCTGTGGGAGACAGATTTATCCTTTGATAGACTTTTCTGTGTGAGACAGATCTGTTTATTATCAAGTCTGTGATTTTTGGTTGCAGCAACTCTTGGTTGTGGTGAGATCAACTAAGGGAATCAAGTGCACAGTATCCTGCTGGGATCAGAGGCGTAGGAGTACAACTGCACCTTGGATCAGTGGGAGACTGATTGGGGTTCAACTATAGTCCAGTCCGAAGTTAGTTTGCAGTAGGCTAGTGTCTGTAGCGGCTTAATACAGTGTGTATTCAATCTGGACTAGGTCCCGGGGTTTTTCTGCATTTGCGGTTTCCTCGTTAACAAAATTGATGGTGTATGTGTTATTTATTTTCCGCATTATATTTTATATAATTGAAATAATACAGGTGGTGCGTTCGTGATCATCAATTGGAAATCCAACTTTTGGTTGTTGATTGATATTGATTGATCCTTGGACATTGGTCTTTGGTACCGTCCAAGTATTCCTTGTATTTGATGAAGACTCGCTATTGTTTTTAGCTTGAGTAACAATCAAATCAAGAGAGAGATATTAACTCCTTGAGATACTTTTATCTAGATTGAGTCTGACTGTCTAGTTGATTCTCTAGCAAAGTATTTCGGAGTTAGTCCATACAGATTACTAAGCGAAATATTGGGTGGTGTTGTTAGACCTCCGCCTTTTCAATTGGTATCAGAGCAGGCAAACACTATAAACCTAATAATTTTGTGTTTGTTCGTTCCATATAAATTGCCATATGGGAAATTTCTATGGAAAACTTGCTCCTGGCATCTGTAACGCACGCCAGAATTCCTTAAAAATTGTTCAAAGATTGTTATGGTTAAAACCTCTGGGTTCTCATGATAATCTTACTTCATCTAAAAGGGTAGATTTAGATGTTAAGAAGCAATCTGAAGGAAAAAAACAAAAGAAAAGAAAAATTGGGAAAACGTTCAATACACTCAAGGATATGGAAGCTCACTAGATTAACTCTTGATCTCTATGAGGAATACTATCGTGATGGATCAATTAATAAAGATCTGTTTAAAGCGTTCGAAGGCGTTTTTAAATTCTTAGAAAAACTTAATTCTGTTAAGTCTAAGAATCTTTCCGGAAAGGGTGTTGGTCGTGTTAAAATTGTTAATACTGAACAACCCAGATATCAGAAATATCCTTCTTCTAGCCCGAACCAACGAAGGATAGAAAGCTCCAGCTGCCCTGACTATCATCATTATTTTGGTTATACTACAGGGACTGTTCACACCTATCAACCAGATGTGTCGCATGAGAATTCCTCTATGCATTATGCCTCTTGGTAACAAGACTGGCTTTTCCCCATTTGTACATATCTTGATGTGGGGAAAGAAATGGCGTGAGTTGTGTACAGTTGTGTTATTGTTTGGTTAACTTTCTATTACCTCTATTTTCTTCCACTTTTTGTTGGTTGTTTACCACTTATGTGGAAAGGGCTAAGATTTTTCCTTAAGTCTTGTGGATCACGGTTCGTGTACAGCCCAAGCCCATGAATGAGGGATATATATATATGTTGGTAGTCCGCGAACCTTCTCATTTCTCATCTTCCGTCCGTGTACGTGAACTAGGGTTTGTGCTTCTCCACTATTAAAGCTTCTTTGAAGAAATCAAAAGGAAGGGTGTTTGAGGTTCTCTTCAAGTAAGTAATCTCCTGTTGAGTATCTCTTTATGATGATTTCTAGAAGCATGAAAAGGAGTTCTAAAAGCTCAAAATCCTCTAGCTTGAATCCACCTTGTGATCAAAATTCTCTTAGAATTAGGTTTGTGAATGATTCTTGTGATAGAACTTTTTATAGGATTGCTTCCAAAGGTTTTATTCTAGAAAAGAAATTGGAAACCTTTAGTGCATATGAAGAGGATTTAGCTTGCTTCAAAAAGTTCAATCTTGGGAATATCTTTAGTGGCCTCGGTGAAGGTTTTGATTCTCTAACAAGGATTTTTTATGCCAACATTCATGATGTTGATTTTAAGAAGATGGAATTCAAATCCATGATAAATAGAGAAAGGTTTCTTGTTAATAGAGAGTTAATTTCAAGGGTCACCAAAATACCGTTGGGCAACATACGGTTACCTAGACCAAGTGATGAACGCCCTTCATATGATGATATCTCTATTGGACTTTGTGGAAAGAAGGTTGTTTGGAGTCAATGAAAGTTTCCTAGTAATGATCTTAGTATTGCTTTAATGGCGTTTGGAAAACTCAGAATCTCTAACCTTTATCCCTCCACAATTGAGAATTCTTGGTGGAGTTGGTCTTCTTACTTGCATCCGACAATACAAATCTTGATATTTGTGGCTTTATCATCTTTCAAATGATGACGATGACTTCTCACATCAAGATGTTAGGCTATCCTTGTTTGATTAGCCAAATTTGTCGTGATCGTGGACTTGATTTTATTGGAAATTCTCTTGGGGTTCCCAAACTTGTTCGTCCATATACTTTTCGGCGTATAACGAAAAATATTCGCAAGCGACAAAGAGGTACTTCTCTTGATGTTGAAGACCCTACCACCTTGAGGCTTATTCAAAAAGTTTACAAGGGTGTGAGCAAGATAAATGCAAGAGTAAAGTGCTTAAAAGATCAAGTATCATTAATTGGAACCAAGTGTCCCGAGCTCAAGGAAGAGTTGGATTCAATTCAAGCTACTTGGAAATTTTCCGATGATGAAGGTGATGAGTAATGCATCTTCTTATTTTCCTAGTATGTCTTCTTTTTGGATTAGTTGGAAGAATAACTAGTGCTTTGAATAGAATTATTGTGGCTACACATAGCTATTTTTGTTTTCATCTTCTATTTTAGGTTTATTGGTATTAAATTCTAAAAATATTTGGAGGATGATGTTTATTACAGTATTTTAATGGTTTGTGATATTGCAATATTTTTATGGGATATGTACTGTTTACGTCCGTGAACTTGAAGGTCCCATATTTCAGTCAAAAGTAAAGTCGTTCATGAATCGGTATTCGTATTGATGAAAGGACGAATGGACTTTTGACATATACAAAAGTTATGCCTATGCAATCATGTATTTGATGGAAAATAGGATAAAATCTTTTGTTCAACAAGGATAAAGTCTATTATGTCGTTATGATGGAAAATATAATAGATCCTTGTATGTTATCCACGGTATGGATCTTCATTGATCCATTTTATTATGTTTTACCGTGAAGGCTCCATTATGTGTCTTATGTTGAGCACCTTACAACTAAGTCGATTTACCTTGGCTTTGTTGGTTGTTCCATAAGATGCTATATGTCGAGCATTAGGAACTAAATCAATCAACTAGTTTGGTTATTTAGTTAGTACTCCATAAGTCTCCTTTCTTATGTTGAGTACATGTACGGTTAAGGTTGTCATATTCTATGATGAACTTAGTCGGGGTTCCATAAGTTCTCTTATGTTGAGCCCAAAATAATTAAATTAATTACTTCAGTGATTAGTTTGGTTGTTTGTATTCCAATTAGATTAATTATAGGTTCTCTTGTAATTAATCTAGTTGAGTTTTCATATATTCCACAAGTTCTTGTGTGGAGTATATGAAAGGCTACACTATCATGTTCTTTGGTTAATGTAGTCATTTATTCTGTAAGGTTTTCCTTATGTTGAGTATTTGAACGGTTAAGTTAGTCATCTCCGTGTGATTGACTTAGTCGTAGCTCCGTGAGTTTACTTATGTTGAGCACTTTCAATTAAATTGATCACTTTTATGGTTTGATTTAGTTGCGTTTTCCAATTGAATTAATCATAGGTTTACTTGTGGTTAATTTAGTTGAGCTTTGAATATAGAAAATCATTCCTATGGTTTTTGGTGTCCAATAAAAAATCCTTCTTGTCTTCCGAAATTAAGGTCGATCTTGTTGTTCTCTCGGGAATGACATCAAATGGAGGAGAGTTCTTTTGAACTTGTGCTTAATGGTAATATCTTGCGGGGAGTGCGGCTGTGGAATTTTATAGGGGTTATCTTGTATCTTAAAACTCCTTGATGAATGTTGTTATCTTCGGTTATTAGATTGCATCTAAATTAAGTTGGTATGTATTTTTCTTTTGGTCATGAAATGTCTCTTGTGGAAATTTCATTATGATCCCATTCTTGTACCTTTGCCAATTTTATTGACAAAAAGGGGGAGAAATATTGTAGTTCACACTACAAATACATATGGTTTTCGGATCATTATGTAAGGGGGAGTGGTTTCCATGATCGAGATGGAGTATTGACTAAGGGGGAGTGATACATATCACCGTAGTATTATTGTTAAAGTCGTGATACAATTGGACTTTGATATTATATTATAATACTATGACACTGTATAATAATGATTGAGAATATCGATTTCTCTCATTGTTATAGCTACGGATCTTCAACAACGATGGTGCTAAACTTACAACCTTTGGGATCATTGGAGTACTTGGAAGGACGAAGATTTCAAGGAACGTTGAAGATTAGACTATGAAATAGGAGCCACGAAAGTTTATCTTTCTTGTATTCCATATGTATTAATAGTTTTGTCACTAAAATTGACAAAGGGGGAGGTTGTTAGAGCATAGCTCGGTCAACCTCGCATGCGTTGCTATCTCAAGCATGTTTGTAAATGTTAGTGATCAAAACTATAAGTCTTGATTTCTAGCCTACATAGCTAAGTCTCGGACTAGGATAGAAAAGTGTAGTTGAGCTCAAGGACTTCATGGTGATTCATCATACAACGACGAAGATCTATACAAGGAACCGTGGAACTTCATCAACAAAAAGGTATGTGGAGACTTGAACTTATCTATCACTCAAAAGTCTATCTCTTCTATCTCCTACTTCTTATGAGACAAAAGTCGTATGCTATATAAACTAGATCATACACATTTGATGTTTCGAGCTGAGCATTTATTGCTTATCTTTTATCTCGAAATCGTGTGTTAGTAAAGCATTTCGCTTTGATCAAGTTTATCTTCACCTAGTGACGAAAGTCATGAAAAGTTTCAATCACTTTCAGAATTGCTCTGACGTGAATCGGTCTGTGAATAACGGCTACATAGCGTCCTCTAAGAATGTCTCAATGATTGAAATGAGAGTTTAGACATAACCATGTATTCCTTGAACCGAAGTTTTCGAACTTTGTTGATCAAGAGAAATCGGGAGGATTGTGGAATTGGCTTGCCAAGTCCGCGAACCCAGCCCGCAGACTCCGTCCGCGAACTGTCGGAAGTTCTCGACCGAGAATTTCTGCTGGATTTTCCAAAACTCGTTTGTGTGCTCAGTCCGCGAACCCAGTCCGCGAACTGGCGGAAGTTCTCTTTCCGAGAATTTCTGCTGAGTTTGGAAAACTCAACCGGTTAACCTATGTCCGCGAACTTGTTTGTGAACTTAAGAGGTTATGATCTAAAGATGTGCTCTGAACGTGAAACATTAAATTACTAAGGAATGCTTTATTCAAACCGTGGATATAATGTTCATGAGTCGATTCAATCGAATCGAATCATCTTTGTTTCAATTGTGTCTTGTGTAGTTACATAAGATCTCATAGCAATTGAATAACTCTTTAAATAGTTCATTTGAGTCAATTGAACTAGTTATGGTGAAGAAGAACAAGGTTAATATGAAATGCTCATATGGTTAACCTTTTGGGTTACTATGTTGAACCAACATACATGTACACGTTTGGGCATGGTTTTCAAAAACCCAGTAAACGTCTACCCAATTGTGTGTGACAAGCTAAGTTTTCGATATAACGGTTGATAAATATTAGCTTGAATCTAAATCAGGTTCTCATCTAGCGGTGAATAAGGATTGCTTTGTAACTAAGGAAAAACCCCGATTTGAAGGCTATATAAAGGAGACATCTAGCATTGTGCAAAACTAATCCCCACACGTCTGTGTGTTACTAGTGCTCCCGCTAGAGTCGATCTCCATTAACCTTTGATTTTCTTCTCTAAAATCAGGTTAACGACTTAAAGACTTCACTGGGATTGTGAAGCTAGACCGATACTACTTTATCGTAGTTGTGTGATCTGATCTTTCATCTTCTATCGTACGAGTACAATCGATTGATTGACTTGAGATCATGAGAGTTCTCCGATAGGTAAGATAAAGAAGTAACAAACATCTTCGTCTCACTGTTTGTGATTCCTCGACAATCCCCTTGTGTAGTCAGGAAGGATTGTAGAGAGGTGATTGATTAATCTTGGATGTTGTAGATGGTGGATTTTCGACAAGGGCTAAAATCATAAACTCATAATTATACGAAGCTCTGATCCAGCAATCAGACGTGAGTATCGAGACACGGGTCTCTCATCGAATTCTCAACGGAGAGTACTTTTTCTCAGAGTACATGTAAATATGTAGTCTCACGACTGGACAACGGCATATCTCATGAATACTAAATACTTTCAGTGATTATTTCTATATAGTATCACGAGATGGATGGCTCCTAGACAGCTTGCTCTGCTATTATAGAGCGATAACGTTTTCAGGAACAAACAACGAGTTTACCCTGACTATATAAAGGATATGACTTACCGACAAGCTCATATCGGGATAATTAATGCTCCTAGACAGCTTGCTCTGCTAGTATAGAGCCACAAAGTTAATTATTCCTAATTACAATTGCTCATATTCCATGGTCGAATCCACGACTGGTCCCATGGAATGGCAATAACAATTGCTCTTATTCCCTGGTCGAATCCACGACTGGTCCCATGGAATGGCAATAACAATTGATCCTATTCCGTGGTCGAATCCACGACTGGTCCCACAGAATGGCAATAAGAAATTATTTTGATTCTATGATCGAATCCACGGCTTGATCTCATAGAAAAGCAATAACTATATTATCTCATTACTCTGATTTCATGATCGAATCCACAACTGGTCTCATAAATGGTAATAGATAAATCTTAATTACTCAAATTCTATGGTCGAATCTACGATCCCATGGAATGGTAATGCTCACTTTATTATTCTGAATTCATAGTCGAATCCTCAGCTGATCCTATGAATTAATAATAAACATCTTATTACTCAGTTTTGTGAATTATTCTCCACTGAATTCCACAATTAGTAATAAATAATCAACAACCGGGCGTCTGAGCTACCTCTAAGTAAGCCCCGATTCAAATGGTGAAAGTGTATTCAACGACGATACACTAACAGTCACCGCGCGAACGAGTATTTCAAAATACAACGAAACGATGAACCTATGCAAAATAGGGAAGAAAATAATAAATAATTAAAAATATTGACCAAGGTGCTGGGAACATGGACACACGACCTACCGACCGTGCCGTGGTCAGTTCCACGCCAGTTTTATATTTTTAATCCATTTTTATTATTTTCCATGATTTGATGAAAATTCTCTCATCTGATCAAATCTCCTTCGTCTCGAGGAAGCTCCTCGGTTTCATGGTACTTCCACAAATCCATAACAAATAATATAAAATTAAGGAAAGGAGTGTGGGGCGTGACCATTGGCCAACCGGCCATGCCTTGGTCCCAGCCGACCCCACACCCCACGGTTCCTTATTATTTTATTATTATTATTATTATTTCTCTAATTTCATGAAAAAACTCCTTGATTTCATGGTATTTTTTGCACAAATCATCATATAATAATAAAATAAATTTATGAAAACTTGTGGGACCGGGCCACTAGCCGGTCGGCCATGCCCTAGCCGGTCCACACGCCCTTTGCTTTATTATTTTATTATTATTTATCCTATTTTTCTTTGAATTCATCAAATTCCTTGATTTTATGGTATTTCTCTCAAATTAGGAAAAATTCCCTCAAATCATCAAAAATACCTAAAAATATTAAAAAATTATGAAAAACTCGTGGGACCGAGCCATAACCGGCCGGACATGCCTCCATGGTCCCACACGCCCGTGTTTTTTTATTATTTTAATATTTTTCTTCCATGAACTCATGAAAAACTCCTTCAATTCATGGAAACTCCCTAAGTTCATCAAATTTCTCAAAATTCCTGAATTTTTCGTAAAATCATCAAAATATTATAAAATTAAGGAAAAGGCACCACGGGACTGTGGTCACCACCGGCCGACCATGCCTTGACCACGCGGTCCCACGCCTCCTCATTCCTTATTTTATAATTATTTTTCATCATCTCATGGTGTTTTCCTCAGTTTCGTCGAAACCCTAATTTTGGCATATTTTCTCGAATGGATGCTCAATTGCACGCCAGAAAATATAAAAATTCTCAGGACTGAGACCCGGACGCCTTGGGGACACGATCACGCTATCTTGACCGACCAAGATTGGCTCTTTGGCTCACGGAATCCGGTCCCATCAATTTTCACAGTTTTGACCTAATTTGCACAATTGCTCGTATTAGGTCCAAAACTCTTCCAAACACTTTGGATTTTCATGAAGCGATCGTCAGGCGGTCACGTGACAACCCAGAGCCAGTTTCATGACCCCATAGTCGGTCCCCCGCCTCGTCATAATTAATTAGGTTTTCTCACCTAAGGCTCAGACGAGCATTTTTGAATAAATGATTAAGCCAGCATTTAATCATTCTTCCACTAACAAATCGTCAACTCTTCAGGAGTTCTTCGTATTTGCTCACGTGAGTATATGGACGCTACATGGTTGATCCACGGTCCCATGTAGTCGCTCCCTCCTTCGTCCCATGGTTAAACTTCTGACGAACCATGAATTGATCATCAATTGATCAAATTAGGGTTTCTGAATCCAAGGATCATCATTCCAGATTTCAACCTTAATAATTTTACGACGGCCTCATGGTCATTAATTTTATTAATTATGCTCATTTCAGCGACCAATATTCTAATTAATATTTTTGGTACGCTGCCAATAATCCATCAGATGAGCAACACATGCTCAGACGATCAAATATTCAACAATTCATCACATGAGCAACACTTGCTCAGATGATAAATATTTTCTCAAACCAAGGAATATTGGTTCAACAATCAATATTCAACGATCCATCGAATGAGCAACACTTTCTCACTTCATCGTAAGAATTATATCTCTGTCTCATGACATGTTCAATTCATCAGTTTCATAACATCATGTTCGACACTCAGCAACTACATGGACTCATCGTCCCATCAAACCAAGAATTCATCAATTGACTAACAAACCACGAGACGTCAATCGTGTCACTTGGGGGGATATCACTTAGGGTTTTGGTTTGGCGGACTACGACACGTGTGTTCAAACACACGATGGAATGTGAGCAAGTCGTGCAGTCAGTTGAAGGAATTCACGAGGTAGTGGGTGGAAAATCGACCAAGTCTCCACACGTTGAGCAACTGGTTTTAAACACGATCTCCACTTCCCCACTCCTTGATTCCATCAACTTCCACACTTCATGGGATCATGGTGTCTAAAATTCCAACAATATAAATAAGTCTCTGAATCATGATTGAATAATCATCATCATCAGTATCATCAATATCATGTCAAACTGACAACACGAAATCATCAACTCATCAATTGAGCAACTACTCTCAATTGAGAAATTTCAATCACTCAAAGCTTATCATATTCAGAATTCACACACCCACAATCTTTGATTACCATTGATTCCACACATTTATCAGCTTCCCTCCTACAGATCAACCCATCCTCTCTTGTGAACGAATTTACTCTGGAATGGTCATTGTCTTGATTTAGGCCGGAGTACTACAGATTGATCTCTCGAATCTAAAGCACCCCCTTTGCAGCGGTGCATCTTTGTGAGGTTTGATCTCTCAATTCCTTAAAAACCAGCAAATCATTTTTCCCCATCTACAGATTGGCGACCACAGTGGGAGATCATTCTCTCGGTTGCAATCTCGCGATTTCACAAGATGGCTGGTCTTAGGTCCGGATTAGTTACAGGTTCTAATACAAATGGTGCTAGCACTAGCAACAACAACAACAACGACAGCGAGGATATCCCGGAAACAATTCCTGCCTCTAACACTGACGGTGGTGACGTTACTCCTCCTCACGTCAACGCGGAGGGTCATCCTTCGTTCGGCCGACACCCTGAGGAAGTCAGAGGAAATCCACCACCTACCATTTCTGATCTCATCAAAATGCAAGAGACTCTTGCAAAGAATCAAACCGATATGGCTACAACACAAAAGGAGTTATTTAATCAACAGAAATCTCTCACTGATACAAGGAAGGCCCAAGGAAAAGGAAAAGAGAAGGAAAAATCCTCAGACGCTGATCCTGAGGTAATTCTTATTCATACAGTAAATGATGATGAAGCCCGCAAAGCTTCAGACTATCCATCGGCGAAGGAGTTATCAAACTTCATCACTCGGGAGGATTTGGAACGTCTTCTAGAGAACCCTGGAAAATACAAAACCCCACATGTCCATCGTCACCATCCTCCGTACCCTGCTGCTACGCAAAGATTCCTCTTCCAAAAGGTTATACCTCTCCAACCTTCACTTTGTATGACGGAACAGGCAATGCTCGGGAACATATTTCTATTGGGCGAACACGAGCACAACCATGTCGTCCGTCTGAAAGAATTTTCAAAGTTTCTGACAGGCACAGCATACACCTGGTACAACAACATCGCACCGGGAAGTATCACCGATTGGGGAGAGATGATTAATGCTTTCTACAGAAAATACTTCTTCGTGTCAGAGCAAGTCACTCTCTCTGATCTAGGAAGGATGTTTCGAAGGAGCGATGAACATCCTAATGATTATGTGAAAAGATTCAGAGCACAGGCCCTGGACTGTCATGATCCAAGCGTCACAGAGAAATAACTGGTAGACTTCTGTATCAACAACATGATCCCGGTTTTCAGAGCTTTGTTGGAAAATCTATGTTTCCATACCTTCTCAGAGCTTCACGAAGCGACGAAGATATCGGCGACTACTGCACCCGCTTTATTGGAAAGAACAAAAGCTACAAAAGGATGAAGAACCGCTCTCGAGGTAGCAGACGTCTGATCAACAAGCAGTACAACCTCCAACCTTCCACAAACGCTGTTGCAGAAGGGAGCAAACGAAAAGTCGAACCGCCGTGCAAGCATACCTCAGCTCCCTCAAAAGCACAAAGGAAGGATAACCAAGATGCACAAACCACGACCTAGCATCAACAAACGAGAAATGATCGTACAGACTCAAACCTCCCTGAAGTGATCGAGTTACCGGAATTCTGGGTGCAAGATGATACAATCAACTTGATGTTCATCAAACAGAGCCAACTGAAGCAATATGGAGAACCCCAGGTACTGTCATCTTCATGGATTCATCAATCATCCAACAAGTAACTTCAATATTTTGAAGCACATCTTCAAAGAGAAGGTTGATCTACAAAAGATTCAACTGGGGACTGAAGAAGTACACAAATCCTCTCCCAATCAATACCTCGACTTTCTGAACAACCTATCAAAGAGGCAGTTCAATCCTTGGTCGAATATGGATTCCTCTATCCGTCAAAGGCACAAAGGAAAGACATGTTCACAGTACTGAACCACATCGTGTCAAGAAGTTCATTCCGGAAATACTTCTTGAGCCTCCACAGATCAAGAGATGTTCGATTGGGGACTGCTTTCCACAGTCGAAGAAATAAATTTGGAAGAACTTTGATCGATGCCGGCACCGCCATCAACATCATTCCACTGAAAACCTCAGAGCCGCAGGCATCAGTCAACAAGAAGCTACTCATGCTCCCATCTCAATCAGAGACCTTGAAGGAGCGCTTGGAATACTTATGGCTACATCACTCTCAAAGTGAACATAAGTTCAACACTGGACAAAAACCAAGTTTCACATAATCAGGAAGATCCAGGATATGACATGTCCTTCAGACGAGCGTGGATTCACGCTGAAAAGATGGGTACTTACAAAGCGCCTTTGGTTACACGTCTCTCCAACGAAGAAATTCTGATCCAGAAGATTTGACGGACATTCCATCATCAGAGTACTTGGAGGAATTTCAAACTTTGACGAGGTTGAAGAAAGAACCTGCAAAAGATGCATATACATCCATCAAGAGGTTCCGCACTCAGGAAAGTCTCATCCCACGTCTATGTCATTTATTTCCTCACATTCTATCCTAGCATGGGGACTCAATTCTGCTAGCAACTCTGCAAGACGTTATGAATAGTAGCTTCACCACATTAGTATTTTACCAAGTGGTTGAATCTGACGCTCCTCCGAATCAAGCACTAAAACATTCATTACCGAGATGATGTCCAAACATGGCAAAGAACACTTTGGGTGTTTCTCCTGCAAGTCCATGTGTTCCACAAAATCAGAAAGCTCTGATGTCTGCACAAGTGTCGAATCCCACTACCGCAACGAAAGGGATGATGAATCAATGGAAGATACTTCAGGGCCGAGATGATCAAACATTCGATGCTTAAGGAATATAGGCTTCAACGCTCAAGCATCTAAGAAGCCATCAAATTGTACTCCCAACCAAAGAGTACAGCTTCAGCACAAATATCTCGACGATGACACATTGATTCAACACCAGCACATCAAAGTGTAACTAAACGATAAGTCTTCATTATCCCATGATAAGACTTCTGAAGCATATGCAATGATGAGTGCCAAATAATGTATATATTTATCCCTTTTTGTTGGCATTTAACTCATCTTTTGTGCATTAATTCTACATTTTATCCCATATTCTGTATTTTCATTGTTTTCAAGAATAAATATTTTTCTTACTTAATCTTGCATTTTTAGGTAATAAATAAAGTCTGGATGACTTGCGGAGCGGAAAAGAGTTGAAGAGTTGTGAAAAGCCGGAAGAAATTACGCAAGGAAGCCGAAAAGAATGGAGCGCACGTCCAAAAAGCTAGGAATGGGCTCAAGAAGGAAGAATTGTTCTTAAAGAAGATATGGGCTTGGCATACCCAAGGCCCAAAACCCTTACCCAAACCCATTTTCTATATCCATACCCGCCTCCATTCTCAACCGTTAGATTGGATCCAACTCATCATCCTACGGTCGCTCATTCATAGAGCATCAAAATCTGAAGTCTCTGCCAAACACCACAGCGCTTAAATTCCAAGCCTTCAGATTAGATTGTATTTAGATCCTACGGTCGCTTCTTTGCCTGCGCATCAAATAGAGATACTTCCGCTAAACACTACAGCACCTAACCTCGATATTCGCCGTTAACTTCGTTGTATCAAGACATCCGACGGTCGCTACCAGACTCTTCAGGGGTAGCCATCCGATTCACCTACAGCTTCGCATCCAGTGACTCAGATTCGCCAACATCTAAATCCCCTACACCCGACCAACACTCTAGTACCTAATGCCTATACCTTAACCAAACATACCCTCCATCATTCCCATCGACTTCTTCTCCCCCACTCCTCTGCAGAAACACCCATTCCGCCACCATCACCTCCACCTGCTACTTCCACTGCCGCGCCACCAAACGCCCTGCCACAACCACCTCGAGCTCACACACTGCCACCCTATCATCCTACACGCGATTGATAGCTTCCCCCATCCTTCTAGCCCTTTATCCCATCAACTTATTACCTAACCTAAACCCTAGGTTATGGGTTGATGGATTAACGTGTGCTAGAGAGAAATTGAAGGCATGGAGAGGTAGAGGAGGACAAATAGAAGCATGGGTCGACATCAAACTGGAGTGGTTGTGTCAAATTGGGTGAGTAATCCCTAACCCTAGCCTCAACTGTTTTGGGGGGGGGGGGGGGGGGGGGGGGGGAGTTTGGGGAAAATGTGTAGAACTATAAATTGAGCGCTGGGGTGTTGAAGAAAACTGTTCTTGGACTAGCCAAGTAACCACCCAATTTGGGTTAGGTTCACTTCTAATTTCTAATTTCAAATTCCAAGTCCAGTTTCTATTTCAGTTACAATTAAGTTTGTTTTAATGTCAATTTCAATTCCAACAGTTCAATTTAGGTTTTAATTTTGTGTTTAGCAAGTTTAATTTTGATTTAATTTTCAACTGTTAGTGCAATTAGGTTTATGTTAGTTTAATTTTAATGTTTGGTAATTTCTAGTTCCATGCTTGGTTATGTTTAATTCCAGTTCATGTTTCATTTCAGTCCCTGTGATTTTGTTTTAAATGTCTAGTCCATGTTCTATTGTCTTGTGTAATTCATGTTAAGTATGTTCACTGTTAGTGGTGGAAGTTTAGGTTATAATTCTTGTAAATCGAGCTAATTGAGAAATGGAGGAATTTAGTGCTCATTAGCAAGCTTCTTCTCCTTCTATTCCATTTATGTATGCCCTGGAACATAGGCAGGCTAGAACCTCCACCTAGCTCCATTAGGGACAAGGATTTAACCAAAAACAGCCACTGCCTAACATTTTTTCCTGCTCTTCTTTGTTATCTATCTGTTTTTGTGGCTTCTTATCACTGTTTTTATAGCTGTTTTTATAACTGTTTTGTGTGAATGTTAGGCTAAAGCCTTTGAAGCATTGTGTTGATTGAGCAGTGGGGAGAAACTAGTGCTCACTAGTGACTGTGAGCAAACTGGTTCTCTTCCCACTCTAGTAGTATGCCTAGGCTCACCTTCACCATTTCACCTTCACCATCTCCCCTGCCATTGCCCTTGGCTTAGGCCTTGGTTTATCTCTTTGTCATTCTTTATGCCATTATCACCTTCACCATCATCATTGTTGTTTGCTGTTTGCTTATGCCATTGTTAATATGCACATGTAGATTACTGTTGTTTTATCATTGTATATATTGCCACATTGTATATAATGATACTATCTCCATTGCCATCCTCACTGCCTTGGTCTTTCCCTTTGCTATATTGCCTTGTTTTGCCCTGTTATGCTTCCCTGAGCAGCCTGCATTACCCTTCTGCTGCTGCTGAAGCCACTGCTGCTGCTGCTGACTGAGCTTGCCTCAGCTAAGACCACAGTTCAGGTTAAGGCCTAAGGCCCAGTTCACTGTTACCAAGCCCAGTACACATCAAAAGAACCCAAGCCCAAATTCAAAACCAAAGCCTAGTTCACTACCAAGCCCAGTTCACAATGAACTGTTAAGCCCAGTCCACAGTTCTCTCCAAAAGCCTAGTGTACTGATAGGCTAAAGCTAAAGCCTAGTTCATTCCCAAAGAACTCAAAGGCCCAAAGCACAATCATAACCCATTGGTTACCAAAATCCATTGGTACCCAAAGCCCAACAATAGCAACTAGAACCCAAAATAGCTAAACACTCCAAAACACACCCAGTCTCTGTGGATCGACCCGTACTTGCACGAGCTACAACCGACGACCGTGCACTTGCGGTATTACTGTAGGCCCGCGTTTTCATTTCGCTTCAATTTTATACGCTTTCCCGGGCCCACCATGCAACATCATTCATACATGGATGACACTAACTCCTTCAATATACACTGGGCAACCTGAGGTGATTTCGTGAAACTTCATCAACGGGTTTTCGCTACATCTCAATCACCTGCATGATTGAGGAACTTTCTCTCTTCACCAATCACATCCAGTATGAAAATTCTTGATGCCATGTACCGCAACAATGTCGACTCACTGACAAAGCCCGTTCGTGGTAAAGTTATGCTTTCAAGAGCATTCAGGTTGAACTCTCAATACACCTTCATCTTACGGACGCTCAACTCATCAACTAGTTCGTGAATGTAAAAGGCTCACTGGATGGAGGAGCAGAGATTATATCTATAATCATGGTTCTAGCCTTTTTTGGTCTTTGGAGCAATTACAACCATGGCATCAACATAAAATAATATCTAAAGGAACACCATCCATGATCTCAACATCGACAAGGATCTCTGGAGCGTAATCATTCATGGTCTCAGCACCAACATCCTCAAGGCTTCATCAACTAATCATTCTCTTAAGTGTTACACATGAAGCAGACTTCTACAAGAACTAATGATTCATATCAAGATGTGTAGACTTGATAACATGCTCACATGAAAGTATTCCCAAAGCTGGCACGATTGGTGGGCATAATCCAAAGTCTCCTCCAAGATGTTCTCATCGCCTCTACAAATGAGATACGACATGCTCCGGGGCATGGGTTTACAGAAACGTACCAATGGGTGAGGAATGGGACAATACTTCCTCAACGAAAGATGTTCGTCTATGTTTCTTCTACAACATACCAAAAGGACGCATCACTCGGACATACGAGCTGAAAGATATGGCCTTTACCGTCAGGTCTACGGAATCTGAAAAATTTGTACGGGATTACAAATTGCAAATGCGCACGCTTCGTTGGATGACCTCTAAAACTCCAAATTGAGTGATTCTTTTCTCATGTGATAACTCAGGCTCTTAGCTTCGAAAGTTGGGGTCAAGCATCGAATTCCGACCTTGTATGAGGTCCCTACAGCTTCTAGAGCGTACAACATGCAAGCAACAATTATTAGACGGGATTCATGACTTCCACAGTCGATCGGTGTCCACCAGGTCTCTTCGCTAAGTCCTTCATCAAGGTACCTCCAACTTCGACCACCTAGGTCTTCACATCAATTTTTCTACCTGGGCCCTCTATCTAGGTCTCACCAGAAGAATGGAAAATGAAAGGGAGAGACTTAACAAAATACTGGGGACTGACGGTCCACTTGTCAAGACGATCGATTTCACAATCCAAAACCGATCAAGAAATCAAGACCAGAATAAAACCTCACATCTCTCAGAAGTCCAAGGTTCAAGATATCATGGAAAGAAAACTAAAGAAAGTCAACAAAATAAGATTTCTGCTTTTCTTCATCCATCTTCTTCAACACGGCATAACTGGTGGTGAAAGAAGTGTCACCTTCCACCGCTTTCATTATAGCATCAATCTTTTGACGAAGCCACTTCAAATTGAAGACAAGTTCTTCAGCTTTCTTCAAGTTGTACTCCCAATCAAAGAGTACATCCCGGGTGACAGTATTTCCAGTTGTGATGCGGATATCATTCATAACACGCAATATGGTTTCTACTTGCCTCGTCAAGAAATAACTATGCTCCGGATCCTTGGTAACGACGATGTGCCCATACATCTTCCACGGTTTCTCGTACAAGCCTGCATATCCAATGGGAACGCTGAATCCGTCAACTAGTTCATGATACGGGAGTGAAGCATCGAACGGAGGATCAAAAGCAACTCCTGCACTTGGATATTCATGCACCACTATACGGTTCCCAATTACTGGAGCCGCCTCCAGGGCAACAGTTTCTTCAGTATTCTCTACTGGTGTTTCGGTTTCTTCTATCACTGAAGCAGCAACAATCTGAGTTTCCAAGACTTAAATGACAACCTTCTCATGGCCTTGAAGTGCAGAGATGGTTGTCTCTTCATCAATAACTCCAGGGCAGTTTGAGTTATCCTCATTGGTTTCAATATCCTCAACTTCGGTATTTGGCACCGAATACGAAGATTACATGAGCTTAGAGTCATTTAAGCTTGAAAACAAATGAGATCATAAAATACATCATACAAGCAATTCAACATTATCAAGATTAATCATTATACACTCAAGGCACGAGCAAATATCATGAAAGTCATGAAAATACGTTTTACGGTAACCTCGTCTGAAGAAACTGTACTCATCCCTGTACTAAAAGACGAACTGGGAGCAATCTACGAGTAATCTGGAGATGGGTTATATACCATTCTCTTAGTATGGATGTCCTCTACAACTTCTCAAAATTTCATGACAATCCGATGAACGAGCAAAGAGATGTGGCTAAAACATGGAGCAACATGCCATCTGAAAAAGTTCTGAAGGTCTCCTGGAAGTTCACTATTTCTACTTTTTCAGGCCCTAAACATGCTCAAACTTCAAATGTCTTCTTTGGAAAAGCTTGGAAATTTCTTGGGCATGAAGATACATATGCAAACCGCGAAAATCCGACTTCGGACGAAGATTCTACAGTGTTTCTAGTAAAATCTGAAGTCTGAAATTTTCCGGTGATGTATTTCGGCAAAGTTATCCATAAATTCACATGGATTTTCATTCATTCATTCACGAATCAGAGATATCATACTTCTTTTAAGAAATTACAGGATATATACTTACTAAGGGAGTCTCTAAATCATTTGAAAGCTCGACGATGCCAGAATCTCCGTTGACAACACCGCTATCTCCATTCGGTTCGGGATTTCGGGAATTCTCCATATTCCCATCTCCCAAAGAAGAGTGCGCTTCATCAACATGATTCTTATCTACAATAATTTCTTCCTGGATTCATCAATAAAAATTATTATTATTTCATTCAAGGAGATGCCGCGATCACCTGCACGAAAGAGATATTTACATCGACTTCTTCATCAGTACTGGATTTCTGAATTGTTCGCCTGGGAACAAGTTGAAGACCGTCAATCGATGGAGAAAATGTCTGAAAATAAATAACAAAACCTTAGTCTCGTGATCCTAATTGCACGGGCAGGAAAAAGTCATGGCACAAGGAGCGCTAACAACTCACCAAAGAAACGGCTGGGGACTGCACGTCATTTGCTAACATCCTGTAGTCCTTACTTCTGGGTGCTCCGCCCCGAAGACTTTCTTCCATTTCCGAGGAGTCTACATTGATCTGAAACCTCACTACATGATCATCCTGTGGTATAGTTGATGAAATAACCAGGAGTACAACTCAGTATGAAGGATCTCTCACCATCACTCAGAGGTCCCAGAAGTATCATTTCTTGAAGTTACACCCGCGGAGATGTCATCCCTGGAAACATCGTCTTTGAAAGTGTCATCATGGGAGTCAGTCATTCTTGCAAAGTGGCTGTGACTGATGCATAACATTCAACGCATCATTTATACAAGGAGCGGGATTCAGCAAAACAACGAATCATGGAATAAAGATGCTCACATCAGCGTCTGCAAAAATGGTAACTTTCAACTCTTACCTGTTTACGATTCCACTAACAGTACATGAGTTAATACTTCAAATCTTGCTCGTTCCTTCAAACCTGCTAAGACGAGCAAAATTCTGACATGATTTTCACAAAACCGTGAACAACCCACGTAAATTTTACAATGTGAACATTCACTGGTTTCTCAAAATCTGGACAGACGTCCATTCTACGATTGTGAAAACTCACATATAGACATTCTTTCACCATGTATGGTTGTCTACTTTCAACAATTGTTCAAAATCAAAACATTGATTTTACAAAATATATTTAACGTGAAACTCACGTGAATTTGAAAAATATATATATTTGCTCCTTCACGCGAGCATCCACCTTTGAAACGAGAGTTTATTCCACTTTGTGAGATCTCACATATTTAAAAATAAAATTTTGTTTTTCGTGAAAGCTCATAGACAAATTTTTATCATAGACTCAGGTCTATTTTGTTGTTTCTTAAACTAACGAACGAACGAGCGTCTGCGCTAAAACGGATTCCTTTCTTGGGCCGGCCCGCGAATCCTAACGACCATGGAATCGTCGTCCAAACCAGCGGTTCAACACCAATTTATGCTCATCAAACGATGCTCCAATCATGACATTGAAGCCTTCATCAAGTCGTGGTTTGCTCATGCTCTCTAAATCCGGTAACGTCTCAACTTACGACTAAGTTCAATTACTGGTATTATTATTTATGGCCGGAAAATCACCATTTAATGCTGACTGAGGAACAAAACTTTCCTCAGTAAGCAGGGGACTTAATGTAGATGGTGGATTTTCGACAAGGGCTAAAATCGTAAACTCATAATTATACGAAGCTCTGATCCAGCAATCAGACGTGAGTATCGAGACACGGGTCTCTCATCGAATTCTCAACGGAGAGTACTTTCTCTCAGAGTACATGTAGATATGTAGTCTCACGACTGGACAACGTCATATCTCATGAATACTGAATACTTTCAGTGATTATTTCTATATAGTATCACGAGATGGACGGCTCCTAGACAGCTTGCTCTGCTAGTATAGAGCGATAACGTCTTCAGGAACAAACAACGAGTTTACCCTGACTATATAAAGGATATGACTTACCGACAAGCTCATATCGGGATAATTAATGCTCCTAGACAGCTTGCTCTGCTAGTATAGAGCCACAAAGTTAATTATTCCTAATTACAATTGCTTATTCCATGGTCGAATCACGACTGGTCCCATGGAATGGCAATAACAATTGCTCTATTCCATGGTCGAATCCACGACTGGTCCCATGGAATGGCAATAACAATTGCTTATTCCATGGTCGAATCCACGACTGGTCCACAGAATGGCAATAAACAATTGTTCTGATTCTATGATCGAATCCACGGCTTGATCTCATAGAATAGCAATAACTATATTATCTCATTACTCCGATTTCATGATCGAATCCACAACTGGTCTCATAAATGGTAATAGATAAATCTTAATTACTCCGATTCTATGGTCGAATCTACGATCCCATGGAATGGTAATGCTCACTTTATTATTCTGAATTCGTAGTCGAATCCTCAGCTGATCCTATGAATTAATAATAAACATCTTATTACTCAGTTTTGTGAATTATTCTCCACTGAATTCCACAATTAGTAATAAATAATCAACAACCGGGCGTCTGAGCTACCTCTAAGTAAGCCCCGATTCAAATGGTGAAAGTGTATTCAACGAGATACACTAACAGTCACCGCACGAACGAGTATTTCAAAATACAACGAAACGATGAACCTATGCAAAATAGGGAAGAAAATAATAAATAATTAAAAATATTGACCGGGTGCTGGGAACACGGACACACGACTACCGACCGTGTCGTGGTCAGTTCCACGCCAGTTTTATTTTTAATACATTTTTATTATTTTCCATGATTTGATGAAAATTCTCTCATTGATCAAATCTCCTTCGTCTCGAGGAAGCTCCTCGGTTTCATGGTACTTCCATAAATCCATAAAAATAATATAAAATTAAGGAAAGGAGTGTGGGGCGTGACCATTGGCCAACCGGCCATGCCTTGGTCCCAGCCGGCCCCACCCCACGGTTTATTTTTATTTTATTATTATTATTTCTCTAATTTCATGAAAAAACTCCTTGATTTCATGGTATTTTTTGCACAAATCATCATATAATAATAAAATAAAATAAAATATGAAAACTTGTGGGACCGGGCCACTAGCCGGCCGGCCATGCCCTAGCCGGTCCCACACGCCCTTTTTTATTTTATTATTATTTATCCTATTTTTCCTTGAATTCATCAAATTCCTTGATTTTATGGTATTTCTCTCAAATTAGGAAAAATTCCCTCAAATCATCAAAAATACCTAAAAATATTAAAAAATTATGAAAAACTCGTGGGACCGGCCATAGCCGGCCGGCCATGCCTCCATGGTCCCACACCCGTGTTTTTATTATTTTAATATTTTGCTTCCATGAACTCATGAAAACTCCTTCAATTCATGGAAACTCCCTAAATTCATCAAATTTCTCAAAATTCATGAATTTTTCATAAAATCATCAAAATATTATAAAATTAAGGAAAAGGCACCACGGGACCGTGGTCACGACCGGCCGACCATGCCTTGACCACGGCGGTCCCACGCCTCCTCATTCCTTATTTTATAATTATTTTTCATCATCTCATGGTGTTTTCCTCAGTTTCGTCGAAACCCTAATTTTGGCATATTTTCTCGAATGGATGCTCAATTGCACGCCAGAAAATATCAAAATTCTCAGGACTGAGACCGGACGCCTTGGGGACACGAGCACGCTATCTTGACCGACCAAGATTGGCTCTTTGGCTCACGGAAGCCGGTCCCATCAATTTTCACAGTTTTGACCTAATTTGCACAATTGCTCGTATTAGGTCCAAAACTCTTCCAAACACTTTGGATTTTCATGAAGTGATCTCAGGCGGTCACGTGACAACCCAGGGCCGGTTTCATGACCCATGGTCGGTCCCTCGCCTCGTCATAATTAATTAGGTTTTCTCACCTAAGGCTCAGACGAGCATTTTGAATAAATGATTAACCAGCATTTAATCATTCTTCACCAACAAATCGTCAACTCTTCAGGAGTTCTTCGTATTTGCTCACGTGAGCATATGGACACTACATGGTTGATCCACGGTCCCATGTAGTCGCTCCCTCCTTCGTCCCATGGTTAAACTTCTGACGAACCATGAATTGATCATCAATTGATCAAATTAGGGTTTCTGAATCCAAGGATCATCATTCCAGATTCCAACCTTAATAATTTTACGACGCCTCATGGTCATTAATTTTATTAATTATGCTCGGTTCAACGACCAGTATTCTAATTAATATTTTTGGTACGCTGCCAATAATCCATCAGATGAGCAACACATGCTCAGACGATCAAATATTCAACAATTCATCACATGAGCAACACTTGCTCAGATGATAAATATTTCTCAAACCAAGGAATATTGGTTCAACAATCAATATTCAACGATCCATCGAATGAGCAATACTTGCTCACTTCATCGTAAGAATATACCTCTGTCTCATGACATGTTCAATTCATGAGTTTCAGAACATCATGTTCAACTCAGCAACTACATGGACTCATCGTCCCATCAAACCACGAAGTCATCAATTGACTAACAAACCACGAGACGTCAATCGTGTCACTTGGGGGATATCACTTAGGGTTTTGGTTGGCGGTCTACGACACGTGTGTTCAAACACACGATGGAATGTGAGCAAGTCGTGCAATCAGTTGAAGGAATTCACGAGGTAGTGGGTGGAAAATCGACCAAGTCTCCACACGTTGAGCAACTGGTTTCAAACACGATCTCCACTTCCCCACTCCTTGATTCCATCAACTGTCACACTTCATGGGATCATGGTGTCTAAAATTCCAATAATAAATAAGTCTCTGAATCATGATTGAATCATCATCACAGTATCATCAATCTCACGTCATGACAACACGAGATCATCAACTCATCAATTGAGCAACTACTCTCAATTGAGCAATTTCAATCACTCAAAGCTTATCATATTCAGAATTCACACACCCACAATCTTTGATTACCATTGATTCCACACATTTCTCATCTTCCCTCCTACAGATCAACCCATCCTCTCTTGTGACCGAATTTACTCTGGAACGGTCATTGTCTTGATTTAGGCCGGATTACTACAGATTGATCTCTCGAATCTAAAGCACCCCCTTTGTAGCGGTGCATCTGTGTGAGGTTTAACATTTCGCTCGGTTCGAGGAGTCTCCTCCATACGGTCGTCTCCAAAATTCCTTAAAAACTAGCAAATCGTTTTTCCCCATCTACAGATTAGTGACCATAGTGGGATATCATTCTCTCGGTTGCAATCTCGCGATTTCACAAGATGGCTGGTCTTAGGTCCGGATTAGTTACAGGTTCTAATACAAATGGTGCTAGCACTAGCAACAATAACAACAACGACAGCGAGGATATCCCGGAAATGATTCCTTCCTCTAACACTGACGGTGGTGACGTTACTCCTCACGTCAACGCGGAGGGTCATCCTTTGTTTAGCCGACACCCTGAATAAGTAAGAGGAAATCCACCACCTACCATTGCTGATCTCATCAAAATGCAAGAGACTCTTGCAAAGAATCAAACCGATATGGCTACAACACAGAAGGAGCTATTTAATCAACAGAAATCTCTCACTGATACAAGGAAGACCCAAGGAAAAGGAAAAGAGAAAGGAAAATCCTCAGACGCTGATACTGAGGTAATTCATATTCATACAGTAGATGATGATGAAGTCCGCAAAGCTGCAGACGATCCATCGGCGAAGGAGTCATCAAACTTCATCACTTGGGAGGATTTTGAACGCCTTCTGGAGAACTATGGAAAAGACAAAACCCCACATGTCCATCGTCACCCTGCTGCTACGCAAAGATTCCTCTTCCAAAAGGTTATACCTCTCCAACCTTCATTTTGTATGACGGAACAGGCAATGCTCGGGAACATATTTCTATTGGGCGAACACGAGCACAACCATGTCGTCCGTCTGAAGGAATTTTCAAAGTTTCTGACAGGCAGAGCATACACCTGGTACAACAACATCGCACCGGGAAGTATCACCGATTGGGGAGAGATAATTAATGCTTTCGACAGAAAATACTTCTTTGTGTCAGAGCAAGTCACTCTTTCTGATCTAGGAAGGATGTTTCGAAGGAGCGATGAACATCCCAATGATTATGTGAAAAGATTCAGAGCACAGTCCCTGGACTGTCATGATCCAAGCGTCACAGAGAAACAACTGGTAGACTTCTGTATCAACAACATGATCCCGGTTTACAGAGCTTTGTTGGAAAATCTACGTTTCCATACCTTCTCAGAGCTTCATGAAGCGGCAAAGAGATCAGCGACTACTTCACCCGCTTTACTGGAAAGAACAAAAGCTACAAAAGGCTGAAGAACCGCGCTCGAGGTAGCAGACGTCTGATCAACAAGCAGTACAACCTCCAACCTTCCACAAACGCTGTTGCAGAAGGGAGCAAAAGAAAAGTCGAACCGTCGTGCAAGCATACCTCAGCTCCTTCAAAATCACAAAGGAAGGATAACCAATATGCACAAATCTCGACCTAGCATCAACAAACGGGAAATGATCGGACAGACTCAAACCTCCCTGAAGTGATCGAGTTACCGGAAGTCTGGGTGCAAGATGATACAATCAACTTGATGTTCATCAAACACAGCCAACTGAAGCAAGATGGAGAACCCCGGGTACTGTCATCTTCATGGATTCATCAATCATCCAACAAGTAACTGCAATATTTTGAAGCACATCTTCAAAGAGAAGGTTGATCTACACAAGATTCAACTGGGGACTGAAGGAGTACACAGATCCTCTCCCAATCAATACCTCGACTCTCTGAACAACCTATCAAAGAGGCAGTTCAATCCTTGATCGAATGTAGATTCCTCTATCCGTTGAAGGCACAAAGGAGAGACATGTTTACAACACTGAACCACATCGTGTCAAGAAGTTCATTCCGAAAATACTTCTTGAGCCTCCACAGATCAAGAGATTTTCGACTGGGGACTGCTATCCACAGTCGAAGAAACAAATTTGGAAGAACGTTGATCGATGTCGGCACCGCCATCAACATCATTCCACAGAAAACCTCAGATCCACAGGCATCAGTCGACAAGAAGCTACTCATGCTCCCATCTCAATCATAGACCTTGAAGGAGCGCTTGGAATACTTATGGCTACATCACTCTCAAAGTGAACATAAGTTCAACACTGAACAGAATCCAAGTATCACATAATCAGGAAGATCCAGGATATGACATGTCCTTCAGACGAGCGTGGATCCACGCTGAAAAGATGGGTACTTACAAAGCGCCTTTGGTTACACGTCTCTCCAACGAAGAAAAATCGGATCCAGAAGATTTGACGTACATTCCATCATCAGAGTACTTGGAGGAATTTCAAACTTTGACGAGGTTGAAGAAAGAACCTGCAAAAGATGCATATACATCCATCAAGAGCTTCCGCACTCAGGCAAGTCTCATCCCACGTCTATGTCATTTATTTCCTCACATGCTATCCTAGCATGGGGAATCAATTCTGCTAGCAACTCTGCAAGACGTTATGAATGGTAGCTTCACCACATTAGTATTTTACCAAGTGGTTGAATCTGATGCTCCTCCGAATCAAGCACTGAAACATTCATTACCGAGATGATGTCCAAACATGGCAAAGAACACTTTGGGTGTTTCTCCTGCAAGTCCATGTGTTCCACAAAATCAGAAAGCTCTGATGTCTGCACAAGTGTCGAATCCCACTACCGCAACGAAAGGGATGATGAATCAATGGAAGATACTTCAGGGACGAGATGATCAAACATTCGATGCTTAAGGAATATAGGCTTCAACGCTCAAGCATCTAAGAAGCCATCAAATTGTACTCCCAACCAAAGAGTACAGCTTCAGCACAAATATCTCGACGATGACACATTGATTCAACACCAGCACATCAAAGTGTAACTAAACGATAAGTCTTCATTATCCCATGATAAGACTTCTGAAGCATATGCAACATCATTCATACATGGATGACACTAACTCCTTCAATATACACTGGGAAACCTGGGGTGATTTCATGAAACTTCATCAATGGGTTTTCGCTACATCTCAAGCCCCTGCATGATTGAGGAACTTTCTCTCTTCACCAATCACATCCAGTATGAAAACTCTTGATGCCATGTACCGCAACAATGTCGACTCACTGACAAAGCCAGTTCGTGGTAAAGTTATGCTTTCAAGAGCATTCAGGTTGAACTCTCAATACACCTTCATCTTACGGACGCTCAACTCATCAACTAGTTCGTGAATGTAAAAGGCTCACTGGATGGAGGAGCAAAGATTATATCTATAATCATGGTTCTAGCCTTTTTTGGTCTTTGGAGCAATTAAAACCATGGCATCAACATAAAATAATCTCTAAAGGAACACCATCCATGATCTCATCATCGACAAGGATCTCTGGAGCGTAATCATTCATGGTCTCAGCACCAACAACGGTCTCAGGAGCAACATCCTCAGGGCTTCATCAACTAATCATTCTCTTAAGTGTTACACATGAAGCAGACTTATCCAAGAACTAATGATTCATATCAAGATGTGTAGACCTGATAACATGCTCAAATGAAAGTCTTACCAAAGCTGGCACGATTGGTGGGCATAATCCAAAGTCTCCTCCAAGATGTTCTCATCGCCTCTACAAATGAGATACGACATGCTCCGGGCCATGGGTTTACATAAACGTACCAATGGGTGAGGAATGGGACAATACTTCCTCAACAAAAGATGTTCGTATATGTTTCTTATACAACATACCAAAAGCACGCATCACTCGGACATACGAGCTGAAAGATATGGCCTTTACCGTCAGGTCTACGGAATCTGAAAAATTTGTACGGGATTACAAATTGCAAATGCGCACGCTTCGTTGGATGACCTCTACAACTCTAAATTGAGTGATTCTTTTCTCATGTGATAACTCAGCCTCTTAGCTTCGAAAGTTGGGGTCAAGCATCGAATTCCGACCTTGTATGAGGTCCCTACAGCTTCTAGAGCGTACAACATGCAAGCAACAATTCTTAGACGGGATTCATGACTTCCACAGTCGATCGGTGTCCACCAGGTCTCTTCGCTAAGTCCTTCATCAAGGTACCTCCAACTTCGACCACCTAGGTCTTTACATCAATTTTTCTACCTGGGTCCTCTTCAGCTTTCTTCAAGTTGTACTCCCAATCAAAGAGTACATCCCGGGTGACAGTATTTCCAGTTGTGATGCGGATATCATTCATAACACGCAATATGGCTTCTACTTGCCTCGTCAAGAAATAACTATGCTCCGGATCCTTGGTAACGACGATGTGCCCATACATCTTCCACGGTTTCTCGTACAAGCCTGCATTTGCGGTTTCCTCGTTAACAAAATTTCTGGTGTCTGTGTTATTTCTTTTCCGCATTATATTTTATATAATTGAAATAATACAGGTTGTGCGTTCGTGATCATCAATTGGAAATCCAACTTTTGGTTGTTGATTGATATTGATTGATCCTTGGATATTGGTCTTTGGTACCGTCCAAGTATTTCTTGTATTTGATAAAGACTCGCTATTGTTTTTAGCTTGAGTAAAAATCAAATCAAGAGAGAGATATTAACTCCGTAAGATATTTTTATCTAGATTGAGTCTGACTGTCTAGTTGATTCTCTAGCAAAGTATTTCGGAGTTAGTCCATACAGATTGCTAAGCGAAATATTGGGTGTTGTTGTTTGACTCCCGCTTTTTCATTCACGACGTTCATCTTGAAGACGAAGAACTACTAAGGAGAGCTTGTTGAACTTCATCAACAAAAGGTATGTGGAGACTAAAACTCATCTATCAGTTGGAGAGTCTATTTCTACTCTATCTCCTATATTGAGACAAAAGTCGTATTACTATATAGTATTCGATTATGCACATTTGAGATTTCGATCTGAGTTTAACTCGCTTACATATTTCTCGAAATATATGTTGGTAAGCTTTCGCTTCAACCTAGTTCATCTTATATTCTTGATGAAAGTCAAAGGATGATCATGTGAAAATCGCCGAGTAACATCTTACATGGTTTGTGTGATACAATCATTTGGTGTAGACTTGGAATGTTTCGTAATGATTATTTCAATAACTTGAAAATTGCTTTGACGCCGATAGTTCATGAAAACAGCTATTGTCATCCTCTAAGAAAGTTTCAATGATTGAAATAGAGTTTCGAACACTTAATAATCATTGGATTATAAACATAGTATGTGTTATTGCATATATGTGATCCATGACCGAAACTATAGTATGCATACCCGTATGCATACCTGTTAGTTGTGAAATTCCGAGTACCTAAGTACACATACCCGTACGCGTACTGACGAAGGGTTTGGGTCCGGGAATTTCTGTTGTGTTTGGAAGTATGCGTACCCGTTTGCATACTGGCGAACCCAAACTCAGACCGCCTACTTAAGTATGCGTACCCGTTTGCATACATGAGTGGTTAAAGTTCTAAAATCGGTTTGTTCATGAACTAATACATTTATATAATAAGGAATGCACTCTATGCAAACCGTGGCTATAATGTTCATGAATTGATTCGAGTGAATCAAACCGATTTTGCTTCAATTGTGTTCTTTTATACTTCTATGAGAATATATCAATTGAACAACTCTATAACTAGTTTCATTTGAGTCATTTGAACTACTTGTGATTAGGATGAATAAGGTTGATATGAGAGTATCATATAGCTAACTTCGGTTAACTACTGTTGAGCCAACCTACTGTACACGTTTAGGTACGTTTATTTAAACCTAAATGAAGGTACATTTCATTTGTGTATAACAAGCTAAGTTTGATCTAGCGGTTGAAAGATATTAGCTTGAGTCTAATCAGGTTTTCATCTAACGGTGAATATTGAATACTTTGTTACCAAGGTAACTTAGATTGCAAACCCTGATTTGAAAACTATATAAGGGAGAACTCTAGCAACTGGGAAACCCAATCCCTACACCTTAGGTTTTTCCCGAAATCTTGTAGGTTAACGACTTGAAGACTTCATTGGGATTGTGAAGCCAGACCCAACTATTTTCTATGTATTTGCGTATTCTGATCTTGCTTTATTCTATCGTATTGAGTACTATCTTCTCTAAGATTTGCTCGAGATTTAATCTCCGATAGGCAAGATAAAAAGTAGTCACAAACATCTTCGTCTCATCGTTTGTGATTCCACAATATCTTGTTTCGCTACCATACGATTAAGATTATTGTGAGGTGATTGATATTTCTAGGCTATTCTTCGGGAATATAATTCCGGTATATCAATTGGTTCCTGTGCACCTTGATTTATCAAAAGACGGAACAAAACTCGTAGGTATTTTTGTGGGAGACAAATTTATCTATTCCAATAGACTTTTCTGTGTGAGACATATTTGTTTATCAAGAATTCGACTTTGGGTCGTAGAAATCCTTGGTTGTAGGTGAGATCATCTAAGGGAATCAAGTGCGTAGAATCCTACTGGGGTTCAGAGACGTAAGGAGCGCAACTGTACCTTGATCGATGTAAGATTGATTTGGGCTCAACTACATTCCAGTCCGAAGTTCATTGGTAGTAGGATAGTGTCTGTAGCGGCTTAATACAGTGTGGTGTTCAAAGCTGGACTAGGTCCCGGGGTTTTTCTGCATTTGCGTTTTTCCTCGTTAACTAAATTATGGTGTCTGTGTTATTTCTTTTCCGGATTATATTTTTTTATATAATAGAAATATCACAGATTGTGCGTTAAGTTCAATCAGTTCTTGAATCCCACTTTGGGTTGTTGATTGAATTGATTGACACTTGGATATTGGTTTGTGATATCGTCCAAGTTATTTCTCTTATTCAATCGGGCTCGCAAATTCCTATTTGTTTGATTGCAGCTTGAATTGAGAAATAGAGATATAAACTCTTTGGTATACTTTTCTATAGATTAAGTCTGACTGTCTAGTTTGAAAAGACGAGGGTACCCAAATATACCTCAATCTAAAACTTTTCCACCTATAAGTCCTTTCTCCGAAAGTGATAGTCTATGGTTTGAGTCGAGACAATACAACGAATCAGTTCACACTTCGTGTGATCGTCTATGGATACGAGATCGAGACAACACGACAACAAGATAACTTGCGTGATTGACTATGGATACAAGATCGAGACAATGCAACAACGAAGTATGATTACTTGATAATAGGTTCGTACTTAACCAAACACTATAGGATTGCTATCAAGTAATTAGGATTAACATTTGTGTATTTTACTTATAATTATAATAAAACAATTGTAATTGCGGAAATAGAAAAGTAAAAGACACATCAAGATTTTATTAACGAGGAAACCGCAAATGCAGAAAACCCCGGGACCTTGTCCAGAATTGAATACTCTCAGAATTAAGCCGCTATACAAAATCTAAACCAACTTCGTATAGTTGAGACCAAGCAACTAAACCTATAGTTCATCTAGTTCCCTCAGTATCCCTGCGCCCCCAACTTGCAATAAGTCACGCACTTGGAACAATTCCTTTGGTTCGTATTCCAAACAGTAAAGGAAGAACAAATATGTTCGGTAACAACTCTTTTCAAACAATGTGATATGAGTTTGACAAAAGGCTCTTCTGTTTAACCAATAAACTCCTTTGTCGGGTTCTAGATCAATCTATTCAACAACTACCAAAGTAATTTTTTAGACTATGCAATCAATACTATGAATCACAAAGAAATGTAATGTTGCCGACCTATGCAATTAATCAATCCAATCTATCAAAAGATAAACCGATTATAGTTGGATCCCCAGCCGATCAAGTTTTGTGCACACCAAAGATTATGAACTCAAATAAGAAATCTTTTTTGTCTTCAATTCTTCTTAGATCTTCAATAAACACCTGCACACAAACAACTTGAATCTCTTGTGATCAATCACACACAGAACGGAGTCTGTTAACGATGGATTATCACAAGACGTCTTTAGATCTACAAACAGTCTAAAGATCCCCGTCGATACTTTGACCTAGTTTGAGTGAATCTTATATCAGAAGAGAAGATTCTCAAGCATAAAAAAACTAGGTGCAATCAAATTTCAACGACCATTAATCAATCAAATCAATCGAAAACTAATAATAAACTGCAATTATCTAGTTTCCCACCAACGGTACTCGTATAGCTTCTCAATTCCAAAGAAGTCTTTAAAACGAGCGGTCGTAAGAGATTTCGCCTAATTAAGGTAGTTTCCTCTCCGAATAGAAGGCTCCACCAGTAACAACACAACTAGGTAGTTTTGCTGGCTCTGAAGATTAGTTTGCTCGTAATGAAACTTCAGTATTTATAGACCAACGAAGTTTGGACACCAAGGAAATTCCAAAAACCGAATATTATCAAAGATATGCAATAAAGCCAAAATCGGTTTTTATAATTCCTGGAAATGCTCTGTCCAAATACTGACCGAAATCTCAGTAGAAAATCTCCAATTAGTAAATGCACATTACTAATTTTTATTTTTTAAAGATATGCATTTAATTGCTGGAAATTAAAAGCATATAAAATTAAAAGATTCTCAATTTATTTCGATCCGGGATTCTCCTTTAGTTATTAAGGAATATCTTTGAAAAATAATAGATAAGAATTATTGCACATGTTAAAAGTATGTCGATATCTTTACTTTGTAAACCCTTTTTCATATTTACAATCTTGGAACCGATTTGCCACACTTCCAATAAGTTTAGAATTGGTTCATTTGATTTCCAAGAACTATGTGATTGATCAAAAGCATTCAATCACCATTCATGGGTTTAACGGTTCTACCAAACACAAGTTTCGGTTCTACCTCCAAGTGGTTACTAGGATCGGTTACACTAGTTTCCATAAAATGGCTAACTAAGTACCAGGATCGGCTACCACTTTCTCAGGGTATTACTTGTAATCGGTTGCACAAGTTATAGGATCGATTACACCAAATTACTAAAAGTAACCTGTTATACGGGCGGCAGGTTCTATTAGAGGGGAGGAACCTAATAGGACAAAAAATGGTCATTACATGGTAATTTCAAGTACCTCTTATCCAAAAAAAACTGAAAATGACTAATTAACCCTTACATAGTTTAGTGTTGATAATCTAGTTTAGTGTTAATGATTAAGTTTCACTTCAATTAACTCTAAATCAAAACAAAATCAGATTTTAGGGTTTATAAAAAATAAAAAAAAAAGTTTAGAGATGCTAAAGATGTTTTAACCCAAAGTGAAGGTCAATCTCAATCAATTGAAGAAATTAACCAACAAAGTGAAGAACCAGTGCCTGAAAATGACCAAGTATACTTCTAAATTAGTCCCAACTAGCTTTTTGTTGCTGAAATTATGGTTGGAATTTTGCTCGTAACCAACCGTAAAGCATAGTTACGGTTCGTAAAAGATGAACTACTAACCGCAACTGGTTAAATTTGGGGAAAACCCAATCGTAAAACTAGTTACGGTTGGTAACCAAATGCTCGAGACGAACCGTAAGTTACGGTTCGTAAACTAAAATGGTTACCAACCGTAACAGTATTTACGGTTCATCTCGAATTTTAGTTATGAACCGTAATTGGTGTCCTTTCTGAACTCTGGGTTCCAGGGTTATTTACGGTTCGTAATTCTGGTATCGACATCACTTACGGTTAAAAAAAACGTAACTGAAGAAAATTCTCAGATATAAGAACACACGGTTGGTAATTGAACTATTACCAACCGTAACAACATCAAATCTCTAGTTGCGGTTCGTAATTGAGTTAAAATCAACTGTAACTCACATAAACCCAAAAATTCCAATTTCAATTTTCATCTAAAACCCTAATTTTTGATAGAAATTAAACTTAAATCGAACAAAATAAACTAAACCCTAACTGGATTTTTCAAAACATACCTCATATAAGTCATTACACTTGATTAATTTTCGAATCGCCGATTAATCGAAGACGATGAAATTTTTAGTCTTCATGGAGGTTACGGTTGATGGGAGGAGGAGAAAAAAAGAATGAAAAGAAATTTTCAATTTATCTTTGATTTAGGTTAAAAAATGGGAAGGGTAATCTAGAAAATTTACTATACTATTTGGACACCCCCTAACCAACTAGAGGGACATTACTATCATGGTTCCGCCCCTCTAATAAAACTTGTTGCCCCTATAACAGGTTACTACTAAAACTTGTTAAACTACTACAAAGATCGATTACACATCTTGTGATTAGTCCCACCAAGTTCTAGGATTGGTTACCCAATGACTAAGAATGGTCACACCAATTACAAATATCGAGCATACCATCTCAGGTGATTAATTAACATTGGTTTCACTAATAAAAGTCATACCGATACATAAGTCAGACATTGTGAATAGTTTTACCAAGATACATAAACAAGTTATGAGCGGTTATACTAAACACACATATTGGTAATCCAAGATTTGCAATGAATAACAATACCAATAAGCCTAGCGATTTCCCTTTCGATTCACAAAACAAGTTTATGAATTGTACTTCCTTCAAACGAATGTAAAACATTGTTTCCTAGGACGAAATCTTCACCCATACCCATACATAATCACAATAGCATTCATACGATTATGTTGATGTCTTATATACGAAGTTCAAAAGATAGGCGTTATACTTCGTATTATAATTCCTTAATACTACGTCTAACTAAGATCGGAATTAACTTATTTTATCTTATCCGGAATCGAATTGGACTAAACAAATGATCCCGAAATAATTTTTGTTAAGCCATAAACAATTCATATAAACCAAATAAATCAACTTGCTTAATTATTTATCTTAACCGAAAGCAATTGAAACAAACATAGACATTAAAGCACCGCAATTGCAACAAAATTTCGTTAAGCCTAAACAATTGATACCAAACAAAAAAGCAAGATAACAATAGTTTTTCTCAACTGGAAACAATTGAATCACACACACATCCATACACTAATAATGAAATAAACACCAATTGTACCGAAATTTTGTTAAGCAAAAGCAAAAATATATATGCAATAAATCAGGCTTTTCTTAAACAGGAAAACGATTAACTAACAAATTTGTTACCTCAAATTCCGCATCCTTTTCTCCTTTTCTTCGCATCTTTCTAGAGAAGAATATAATTGTGTTGTCATCCTATCGCAAGAATAAAAGAACAACAACAACAGCAACCTTTATCAGAGAAAGGTTGAAATCGGTTTTAACTAATGCAAAGCAAAAGTTGAAAACCCCAAAACACATATGCTTTTATGCTAAACCAAAAACGATTCAAAATATTGTGACTTTTTCACACATGAGTTTCAATCGTAACCCCTTATGATCCTTTGATAAAGCCTACCAACATGGGCTAGAACTCAATCCCGCTAAATCAAAAAGTCACCTAAACCATAAGGGTTCACACAATATGAGATCGAATATTAAGGTTACGAACACCGAAATCAAACATCCCATAAACACATAGCAATAACATAAAGCATTCAAGCACATGCTATGTAATCGAAAAACTATCACAAGAAAATTATAAAATAATAATTTTATTCATAAATAATAGATAGTTTTATTTATAAATAATAGATAGTTTTATTCAAAATAGACTTTATATAAAGTAGCCTAATTTCAAATAAGAATTCAATCTTATTTTTGCTCTGCATGCCTTACTGGAGAATTCCTTTTGTAGTATCTCAATTTCGGTTGGATCTCTTTTAGAGTATTCTAAACCTCTTTTAAATTCTCCAAGGTCTTCAGGCCATCTATAATTAGCAATAGATTCTTCATAACCAGAGATACTCATCTTAGCTGCAGCTGTATCATCGCCAAGAAGATATCTTCTTCCAATGAGTTACATTGTCCCCTCTAATATATTTTGGGAAAGAATGGTTGAGAGAGATGTCTTTATAGGAAAGGAACAATATTCGGAACAGAGTCCATATTTTCTTTTCTCATAATATGTGGAACTAGACTCAAGAGTTCTCTCAATCTTTTCCACACAAAAGTTACATATAACATCATCACATTCTTTTTCTCCAATGATGAAGGGAATCATATGTAGGTTTTTTGATCGAAGCAAGGAACTTCACGAACTAATTATATTTAAAATTTCTTCTGTTAAGTCTTCCTTACTATCTACATAGCAGATCTTGGTCCATGGAGTCAGAAGAAGGTAGGAACTCTAACCTGTCCAAACTACACCTTAGTTGGTCCACCAACTCTTGAATCACTACTAGAGTTTCCACATTCAAATAAGGTCCAGCATCTCGCGGAATAGCAAACATGTCAAAGTTATATCCAAGAAGTAGTAGGTCTGGACCAGCTGATGGGGAAGATCAGGAATTCCAACAATTTCTCCCGCTCCTCAGAAGCCCACAGGAACCCTCGAAATAATAAATAGTATTGATACTCGGTATAAAGAAAAATAAAGACTGGAGAAAGCATTGTATCACAGGAGTGTGATATCGCAAAAGGAAGAGTATAATCGAACCTATTTATAGTCCCTTCTTTTCCTTTTTCAAGGCTGCAACTTAATTAGGAATTCTTCCCTAAACAAATACCGAAACAAAAACTTACCCTAAACATGCAAAGAAGATATCGCAAGTTTGTAGAAGTCATAGAGTCCTGGTTAACTCTCTTTTTATTTTTTTACAGTGTAGAAGATCATCGAAAAATGTTTGCACTTTGACATCACTGGATATCTCTAGATCCCTTTTGTAGATGGTAAAATTTAGATAAGGGGCAAAAACGTTATCTCAAGACCGTAGACAAAATTCAACTCTCATGAGAGAGATTAAGCCCTTAGCCCTCAAGGCATTCTTAGCTACGATTTCTAGTATACGTCCCCGCGAGACACTGCTGGTCGTGATGCTGTGACTCCTAGCACACATCCTCAACGAGATATTGCTGGTCACATAGGTTCTGTAGAGCGTAAAACGTCCCCAGCAGACTTATGAACCAGAACAACCACAATTCCAGCATGTCTTCGCCAGACGCAGCTGATTGTGATGCCATGATTCCTAGTATATGTCCTCAACGAGATTCTGCTGGTCATGTAGGCTCTGTAGATGCATAAAAACGTCTTCGGCGAACTTATGACCCAGAGCGGATATTTGCATATCTCCTATAAGCACGACTCACCCTATTTGAGATCAAAGACTGATTCCTAGTACATGATCGCGAGATACACTGGTCACGTCTGCTCTAGGATCTAACTCGACTTACTGAGGTTTCCGGATAACTCCTAAGACATCCCCGCAAGATACGCTGGTTATTCTACCTCTGAGCCTTTCAACAGACTCCTAGGACATCCTTTCGAGATACGCTGGTCTTGTTGGCTCATCATATGGACACACAGTTGATTCCTAGCACATCTATGCAAAATACGCTGGTCAAGAAAAGTGAGCCAAATTCTCGCAGAGACATTAATCGGGCGTACAAAGCCTTTTCTTTCTCTCCAGGCCGAGTCCCAACTGACCGCAGAGAGATACGAATCCGTTAATAAAATCTTCGGAGAGATTTTGATCCGTCCGCAAAAATCTCTGAGAGATTCAAAATCTCTCTACAAAAATCACAGAGAGATTTTTGAGCCGTCTGCAAAAATCTCGGAGGGATTCAAATCCCTTCACAAAATCTCGAAGAGATTCGAATCTCTCCTCAAAATCATGGATAGATTCACATGATAGGCACACACCTTACCTAGTGCTCAAGCCTATTTCTCAGCCTCTCAAACACACTCACGGCTAGTAAATTGAGCCTGAATTATACATATTTATCCAAAACGCGGATAAGCTCTCTTGAGCTCCGCATGCTCAACAAAGGGAACCACAAAAACTAATACGGTCTTCACATGACATATGTGACCGGACATGGAGAGAGGGATATCAGCCTTAGCTCTTCTCACACTCTGCACACGATTCCCGAGGAATTCCATGCCTTTTCACGTGACTCATCCTAGTCATTCTCACAAAACAGAGAATATCTCTCTATCTTGGCCAACTCGGCTAAAGAGAATATTTGTTTCTCTCAACACATCATCACAAAGGCCGAGTCATCTTCACACAAATGGGGGGATATCAATTAGGGTTTTGATCTGGCGGTCTACAGCACGTGTGAGAAATACCCGGCTTATTTCTCACCGCATAAGAGAATAAAGGCGGTGGAATAATGAGATAAACTCAACCTAGTTTATCCTTATTCCTGAAGAGACAAGATAATTGTTCCGCACAGCACGAAAAGCAATCCTTATCCTCACCGACTTGAGATTAGAGAATTCAGCTATAAATAGGTCATCTATTTTTCAAGCTACGATCATCTTTCTCATAACCTCTCAGAGCAATAACTTGTTCTCTGATCTCTCTCTTCATATGCTTCCCTCCTTAAGACCAGCCCTAAATCCTTCTTCATGTGACTGAAGCAGCCTTTGAACGGCCATTGTGCGTGGTTTAGACGAAGACTGTTCATGCTCAACCTCTCGTAACTCACTTTCAAAAACCCTAGAATCCCACTTCTAGCCTCTCTCAGATTTTAGGTAACTACATTTTGGCGACCACAGTGGGAGGTTGTTCACTCAGTTACATATATCAATCAAGGTCTCTTAGGAAGGAAGATTATTCCAACAATCCAAACATAAAAACATTCCATTGATTCAGTCTCCAAAAATCCATTACAGACTTAGTTGAGAGAGTTATCCCTACCAGCACTTTCTCTCTCTTTCGAGTTTTACCTTAGTGAATAGGTTAGTGCGTCCCGGATCACATGGATATCTTCCTATATAAAAAAACGCCCTAGTAACCTATTTTTATGAAAATCTACTTCTAATCCTTGAAAACGTTGGATAAGGACCAAGGAGAACTCCCAGAGACTCAACAGAATTTTGCAAAATCTCAGATCGACATCCAGACTTATTTGAAAACGCCTTTAGAGTTACCAGAAGGGATAGATCCAACAAATATAGATCGAGTACACGCTTCCTAAAGAAGGAGTACTAAAACTACTGAGAATAGCACTGAAGGGATCTTGCCTGCAATCGACTTCACTGGAGAAAATAAAGCTCATTATGAACGCAACAGAGAAAAGGAGCAACCATCTAGCCGACCTTATCACTCTCAAGGACCAGATGACGCTCTAAACTTGGAGATTCTGACGAATATTTGTTCCAAAATTCGTTTAGGTCAAGGGTCCTCAACCTGATCACAGGGGACTCAAGAAGTTTACTTCACTTTACTATTTTACTTATAACTATTTCATTCTGTATCTGATTGACCTAGTTCTTTTTCCGTCGGATTTGTCTTTTCGTCATCTACAGGATAAACCTAGCAGAAACTTGGAAAGGCTCCAAGAAATTTTTAACCTAGTCAAAAGCGTTGCAGAGCCACGTAGGGTCATAAACCGCCAAGAAATATACATGTTGTCTCCCTTCCTGCTCCAGAAGATCGTGACAAGAACACGACAAAGTATGAGGCGAAACTAGATCCCAAGACGAGGCTCAACCGAAACTCAGCTTTATCCGAAGACGCAAAGCTTCTAGTCAATATGCTACCTCAACACCCGTCCTGCCAGAAAAAAAAGGAGTCATAGCGATTGTACGACTAAGCCTCGATGAGCCTCCATCTCTGCTACACCAACGATTATCCAGTATCATTTTCCGATGGGACCTCAATTCACCCAAGACGGAGAAGGAGAATATATTCGCACCTGAACCTACCAAGGGACAAGAAATCTGAAGTTCCAACAATTCAGATAAAACTCCGTTACTTGACATAAAACTACAACTAGCTACTGTCACTGAAGTAAAACAAGAGAAGGATCTGAGACCATAGCTTCAGGATACACGTTACTCATTCAGGCGCATACTAGAAGTTCCCTCGGTCAAAGTCTCTTCGATTGAGAAAATCTGATTGACATGTTATCCCATGAGTCAGGCTCATATGTGATGAGCAAAGAACAAGATATGACGATCACATACAATTTCCTCATGAAAAAAAACGACTCCTCCACGTGAATAATTACCTAGAAGATTCTCAGAGATCTCTTCCATCAATAAAACAAAAAATCGACTGCGCAGTTGGACCTGAATGTATTCATTATCCTAATTGTACCAGAACGCATATACTACTCTCAAGTTCGGTTGAGCATCCTCCCAAAAGAAGAATAAATCTCAACGGATAATTATACTACAGAAGTTCACATGAATCCCTGTCAAGACACCTTGTAAAGGCGGAAAAACAACTACATCTTGTCCACAAAGGCACATGTGGCAATATCTCGACATGACTCTCCATAGATGTCTCCAGCCCCCAGATTATCGCTTGCCCGCCTTGAAGACTAAATCTCGTACGCTACAAGGGTCTTACTTCATTTTCCAAAAATCCCGAGTCAATGGGAATCCCTAGTCTTATATCAAACTGGAGACTAACGGAGAATCGTGCGTCACATACCTCCATGGCCAACAAGAGGTGGCCCAGACATCCAGTGTTCGTATAAAAGATTTAGAAGCGATCAACGCAAGAGTCTTAAAATATCGGGAAACATCTAGACCGTTCAACTCCCCAAACCCACAACACAACATATTATTACTTGGGATTAGGTGACTAGAGATCGGTCTTTAAAATCACGAAGGGGACTTATCTCGAGAAATTTTGGACCTCTGTCTGGTCTCGTCGAATTATTCTCCGTCAGCATCTGTACTCATCAATTGCAACCATGTCCCGGATCCTGACTGAAGATAAGATGTATTAGGGTTTATACGCGTGCACAAGAACTATATCAAGTAGAAGAAGCATTCAAATTATCCCTTAATAATAAACGCAAGCAGGAGCAAAAATAGGGTTCAAAATCGGCTTGAAGAGGAGTCTATAGTTTCCACTTTACTCAGACGCGACTCATACTTTAGTCATATGACTCGAAGAACTAAGACAAATGGGTAGAGAATTCGATAACGCTCCATTGATAAAAGTATTTGCCCATGTCTCTCCTACCATGTGTTAAAAGGGCATGACGTGTCAATACAAGATCCAAGAGATATCATCAAAATACTTGAAGGAGTTGCTGCTAAATCTCTGGATTCCCGAGTTCAACTTCACATGTGCTTACTACTAACTAAATAAGCTCAAAATCTATATTTGTCACTACTATATGAAAGTAAAGTCTCTTCCGTTCGATATTTGGGGTCAATCACTGAAATCGGACGTCAAACGAAGTTTCTATAATCTCCGGAGTGAAGATCGCGCAAGGAAGGACCTCCTACTACGAATTTTACTTAGGGTTTTCATCCACTTGCACAACAACAGAGCCATCTAGGGTTTGCAAAAAAATTAAGAACTCAAGAGGGTATTCTTCCTTTACAAGATGCATACATAAAAAGTCCAGAAAGGGAAAATATCAACCCTGAAGAACAGAGGCCCCTAAAGAAAATCTCTTGCTTTAATGTTCTGCTGCTTCACTTTGGCCTATGCATCTCAAGCCGACTTCTTAGCATATACCATCTTGACAAAGCGAGGGTCTAACAACACCACCCAATATTTCGCTTAGCAATCTGTATGGACAAACTCCGAAATACTTTGCTAGAGAATAAACTAGACAATCAGACTCAATCCAGATAAAAGTATCTCAAGGAGTTAATATCTCTCTCTTGATTTGATTTTTACTCAAGCTAAAATCAATAGCGAGTCTTTATCAAATACAAGGAATAACTTGGACGGTACCAAAGACCAATGTCCAAGGATCAATCAATATTAATCAGCAACCAAAGGTTAGATTTCCAATTGATGATCACGAACGCACAACCTGTATTATTTCAATTATATAAAATATAATGTGGAAAAGAAATAACACAGACACCAGAAGTATTGTTAACGAGGAAACCGCAAATGCAGAAAAACCCCGAGACCTAGTCCAGATTGAATACACACTGTATTAAGCCGCTACAGACACTAGCCTACTACAAGCTAACTTCGGACTGGACTATATTTGAACCCCAATTAGTCTCCCACCGATCCAAGGTACAGTTGTACTCCTACGCCTCTGATTACAGCAGGATACTACGCACTTGATTCCCTTAGCTGATCTCACCCACAACCAAGAGTTGCCGAAACCCAAAATCGCAGACTTGATAATAAATCTGTCTCACACAGAAAGTCTATCAAAGAATAAATATGTCTCCCACAGATAAACCCTAGGTTTTGTTCCGTCTTAAGATATAAAATCAAGGTGAACAGGAACCAATTGATAATCCGGTCTTATATTCCTGAAGAACAGCCTAGATTAATCAATCACCTCTCTATAATCCTTTCTGACTACACAGGCGGTTTGTCGAGGAATCACAAAAAGTGAGACGAAGATTTTTGTGACTTCTTTATCTTGCCTATCGGAGAACTCTCACGATCTCAAGCAAATCAAAGATTGTACTCGTACGATAGAAGATGCAAGATCAGATCACACAACTACGATAAAAGTAGTATCGGTCTGGCTTCACAATCCCAATGAAGTCTTCAAGTCGTTAACCTGGTTTTAGAGATGAAAACCAAAGGTTAAAGGAGAATCGACTCTAGCGACCGCACTAGTATCACACAGACGTATGGGAATTAGTTTTGCACAATGCTAGATGTCTCCTTTATATAGTCTTCAAATCAGGATTTTGCTTTAGTTACAAAGCAATCCATATTCACCGTTAGATGAAAACCTGATTTAGATTCAAACTAATATTTATCAACCGTTAGATCGAAAACTTAGCTTATCACACACATTGGGTAGACGTTTACTGGTTTTATGAAAACCATGCCCAAACGTGTACGTGTATGTTGGTTCAACATAGTAACCCAAAAGGTTAACCATATGAGCATATCGTATTAACCTTGTTCTTCTTCACCGTAACTAGTTCAATTGACTCAAATGAAAGAGTTATAGAGTTGTTCAATTTCTATGAGATCTTATGCAACTACACAAGACACAATTGAAACAAAGATAATTCGATTCGATTGAATCGACTCATGAACTTATAGACACGGTTTGCATAAAGCATTCCTTAGTAATTTAAGCTTCATGTTCAGAGCACATCTTTAGATCATAACCTTTTAAGCTCACAAACAAGTTCGCGGACTTAAGACAACCGGTGGAGTTTTCCAAACTCAGCAGAAAATCTCGGCAAAGAGACTTTAACCAGTTCGCGGACTAGGTTCGCGGACTGAGTTCGCAGACTTACACGCAAACGAGTTTTTGGAAAATCCCAGCAGAAATTCTCGGTACAAGAACTTCCGTCAGTTCGCGGACTGGGCAAATCCAATTCCTCCGGTTTCTCTCAATCAACAAAGTTCGAAAACTTCGGATTAAGGAATACATGGTTATGTCTAAACTCTCATTCCAATCATTGAGACATTCTCAGAGGACGTTATATAGCCGTTATTCACAGACCGTTTCGCGTCAGAGAAATTCTCAAGGTAATTGAAACTTTTCATGACTTTCGTCATTAGGTGCAGATAAACTTGATCAAAGCGAAACGCTTTTCCAACACATGATTTCGAGATATAGATAGGCGAGATATACTCGGCTCGAAATATCAAGTGTGTATGATCCAGTCTATATAGCATACGACTTCTGTCTCATAAGAAGTAGGAGATAGAAGAGATAGACTTTTAAGTAATAGATAAGTTCAAGTCTCCACATACCTTTTTGTTGATGAAGTTCCACGGTTCCTTGAGTAGATCTTCGTCGATGTATGATGAATCGCCATGAAGTCCTTGAGCTCAACTAAACTTTTCTATCCTAGTCCGAGACTTAGCTATGTAGGCTAGAAATCAAGACTCATAGTTTTGATCACTAACATTGACATACATGCTTGAGATAGCAACACATGCGAGGTCGACCGAGCTATGCTCTAACAATCTCCTCCTTTGTCAATTTTAGTGACAAAACTATTAATACATATGGAATACAAAAAACATAAACTTTAGTGACTCCTATTCCATAGTCTAATCTTCAACGTTCCCTGAAATCTTCGTCCTTCCAAGTACTCCAATGATCCCGAAGGTTGTAAGTTTTGCATCACCGTTGTTGAAGATCCGTAGCTATAACAATGAGAGAAATCGAGATTCTCGATCATTATTATACAGTGTCATAGTATTATTATGTAACATCAAAGTCCAATTGTATCACGACTTTAACAATAATACTATGGTGATATGTATAACTCCCCTTTTGTCAATACTCCATCTCGATCATGGAAACCACTCCCCCTTACACAATGATCCAAAAACCATATGTATTTGTAGTATGAACTACAATATTTCTCCCCCTTTTTGTCAATAAAATTGGCAAAGGTACAAGAACGGGATCATAATGAAATTTTCACAAGAGACATTTCATAGACTAAAAGAGAAATACATACCAACTTAATTTAGATGCAATCATAAAGCCTAAGCTAAATGCATTCATCAAGGAGTTTTAAGATACAAGATAACCCCTATAAAATTCCACAGCCGCACACCCCGCAAGATATTACCATTAAGCATAAGTTCAAAAGAACTCTCCTCCATTTGATGTCATTCCCGAAAGAACAACAAGAGCGACCTAAATTTCGAAAGAAAAGAAGGATTTTTAAATTGGACACCAAAAAACCATAAAAATGATTTTCTATATCCAAAACTCAACCAAATTAATCACAAGAAAACCCATGATTAATTTAATTGGAATACACAACTAAATCAAACCACAAAAGTGATCAATTTAATTGAAGGTGCTCAACATAAGTAAACTTACGGAGCTACGACTAAGATAATCATACAGAGACGACTAACTTATTCGTTCACATACTCAACATAAGGAAAAACCTTACGGAATATACGACTACATCAACCAATAGAACATGATTTGTATAGTCGTTCATATAATCAACACAAGAACTTGTGGAATATATGAAAACTCAACTAGACTAATTACAAGGGAACTTATAATTAATCTAATTAGATTACAAACAACCAAACTAATCACAAAAGTAATCAATTTAATTGTCAAAAGATTTGCTCGAAAAGAGAAGACTTTTGGAGTAAATAACTAAATAACCAACCAAGATGATTAATTTAGTTCATAATGCTCAACATATAGCATCTTATGGAACAACCAACAAAGCCATTAAGAATAATCGACTTAGTTGTATCGTGCTCAACATAAGACACACAATGGAGCCTTCACGGTAAAACATAACAAAATGGATCAATGAAGATCAATACCGTGGATAACATACAAGGATCTATTCTATTTTCCATCATAACGACATAATAGACTTTATCCTTGTCAAACAAAAGATTTTATCCTATTCTCCATCAAATACATGACTGCATAGGCATAACTTTTGTAATTGTCAAAAGTCCATTCGTCCTTTCATTAATACGAATACCAATTCATGAACGACTTTACTTTTGACAGCATATGGGACCTTCAAGTTCACGGACACAAACAATACATATCCCATAAAAATATTGCAATACTTCAAAACAGATTAATACTGCAATAATATCATCCTCCAAATATTTTTAGAATTTAATACCAATAAACCTAAAAAAATAAGAAGATGAAAACAAAAATAGCTATGTGTAGTCACAATCATCGCTATTCAAAGCACTAGTTATTCTTCCAGCTAATCCAAAAAGAAGACATACTAGGCAATAATGAACTTTTCCAAAGTTTCTTCAGAGAACTCTTTCTCATTATTCAAGAGTCCATTGACAAAGGGATCATTCAACTCCTCCAAATCTTTTGAAAACACTGTCAACTTACTAAGTTTTTTTTCTAGTTTTCGTATATTGTTTGTGGATTGAGACAGCATTCGTTCATAGTGAACAATATCTTCTAAGGATGCAGTAATCCGAGACTTTAAGCTGTTTATTTTGCAGATGAAATCTTTTACCAGGTTCCTGAAGTTTTCATTACTTTGATAAGAAGTCAAGAAACAATTCAAGGAAGAATTTTTACCATTAATTGTAGCCTCACTTTCTTCAATCTTGAGGAGGGAATTCCAGTACACCGACATAGTTAGCTGCCAGAGTTGCATTCCTGCTTGTGTTGCATCTAGTAACAGGTGCCATGGAACATAAATTTTGAGACTCCCGTTTGCGAACGACTAAAACCCTGGATAAAAAACAAAAGCTTTTGTATTTTTAGAGATTTATATAGATATAAGCAAAAATAACCAAAAATACACTTCTTGAGCCAAAAAGACGCAAATCCCCATTTTCCCAAGACAAACATGGGGACGCGATCATCTAGGGTTAGGTAGACATGATGGGACCAAAAAGCTCCCCTTGTTTATCCCATAGTGACTTTCTATGAGCAGAGATTCTTCTTCTTTTGTTCCTGGAAGCGCTTGTCACATAGGACTTGCTACAGTTATAAGTAGGAAGGGACAAGGAGCATTCCGTAGTAACAATCGTTTCTTTAGACTCAAATTCTTCAACTTGTGAGTGTCCTTGAGGAATGAGCCTGAGATTATATCTGAAACTGTCTAAATAATCTCCCTTATTCCTGGAAACACAATTAGAATCATTATTATAGACTTTGGACTTGCACGGTACAAGATTCCACACAACTTGTCTGTGAAGTTGATCTAACTCATCATCCATTATCTTTTTCCAAGATAAATTATTTAGAGTTGTATCAACATTTTCTGGTTCTAATTGAGAAGAATAACAACCAACCGGAAGTTCTCCTTTTGTTCTGATTGTAGAGTCTACTCTTCTTTTAGAAGCGATAGACAACATACAAAGTGGATAATCGCCTAGCACATGTAGAAAGAGACCACAACAACTGTCACTACACCATTGAAGGGAAGAGGTAGAACACAGGGCAAGGTTACTCATATTACTAGCATTTTTCTGTTTGGAATTTCCTGTAGGTTGAAAAGTATTCTTGCAAGGATTACTTGCAGCCTCCAGACTCCTTAAAAAAGACATACAGGCTTGTTGAGGATGATTCGATGAGCATCCATATCACCCATACCCTTGACATTTGTCTGATTGGTTCGTAGTCACATCAGTTTTCTCAACAAGCGATCGTTGAACATTATCTGAATGGTGACAATTCATTAGAAAAGAACAACTGGATTCTCTCGGATTCAATGAGAGACTCTTACTGGATATCAAATCCTTAAGAGTTGCAATTTCTGCAACAAGACCAGAATAAATCTGGATTTGTTCTTCCAATATCTTTTGAAGAGTAACCAGTTTATCAGACCTTTTCTTGCGGTTGTTTTTCAAACCTGGTGAAACGCTAATTGAGATTTTATGGTCCATATAGTCAGATCGCTACAAACACATACTTTTGAGGTCTTAAACGTGTTTGCCTGCACTGATACCAATTGAAAAAGCGGGGGTCTAACAACACCACCCAATATTTCGATTAGCAATCTGTATGGACTAACTCCGAAATACTTTGCTAGAGAATCAACTAGACAGTCATACTCAATCTAGATAAAAGTATCTCAAGGAGTTAATATCTCTCTCTTGATTTGATTTTTACTCAAGCTAAAATAAATAGCGAGTCTTTATCAAATACAAGGAATAACTTGGACGGTACCAAAGACCAATGTCCAGGGATCAATCAATATCAATCAACAACCAAAGGTTGGATTTCCAATTGATGATCATGAACGCACAACCTGTATTATTTCAATTATATAAAATATAATGCGGAAAAGAAAAAACACAGACACCAGAAGTTTTGATAACGAGGAAGCCGCAAATGCAGAAAAACCCCGGGACCTAGTCCAGATTGAATACACACTGTATTAAGCCGCTACAGACACTAGCCTACTCCAAGCTAACTTCGGACTGGACTATAGTTGAACCCCAATCAGTCTCCCACCGATCCAAGGTACAGTTGTACTCCTACGCCTCTGATCCTAGCAGGATACTGCGCACTTGATTCCCTTAGCTGATCTCACCCACAACCAAGAGTTGCTGGAACCCAAAATCGCAGACTTGATAATAAACAAATCTATCTCACACAGAAAAGTCTATCAAAGGATAAATCTATCTCCCACAGATAAACCCTAGGTTTTGTTCCGCCTTAAGATATAAAATCAAGGTGAACAGGAACCAATTGATAATCCGGTCTTATATTCCCGAAGAACATCCTAGATTAATCAATCACCTCTCTACAATCCTTCCTGACTACACATGCGGTTTGTCGAGGAATCACAAACAGTGAGACGAAGATTTTTGTGACTTCTTTATCTTGCCTATCGGAGAACTCTCACGATCTCAAGCCAATCAAAGATTGTAATTGTACGATAGAAGATGCAAGATAAGATCACACAACTACGATAAAAGTAGTATTGGTATGGCTTCACAATGCCAATGACGTCTTTAAGTCGTTAACCTGGTTTTAGAGAAGAAAACCAAAGGTTAAAGGAGAATCGACTCTAGCGAGCGCACTAGTATCACACAGACGTGTGGGGATTAGTTTTGCACAATACCAGATGTCTCCTTTATATAGTCTTCAAATCAGGTTTTTCCTTAGTTACAAACCACTCCATATTCACCGTTAGATGAAAACCTGATTTAGATTCAAACTAATATTTCTCAACCGTTAGATCGAAAACTTAGCTTGTCACACACACTTGGGTAGACATTTACTGGGTTTGTGAAAACCATGCCCAAATGTGTACGTGTATGTTGGTTCAACATAGTAACCCAAAAGGTTAACCATATGAGCATTTCCTATTAACCTTGTTCTTCTTCACCGTAACTAGTTCAATTGACTCAAATGAAATAGTTAGAGAGTTGTTCAATTGCTATGAGATCTTATGCAACTACACAAGACACAATTGAAACAAAGATAATTCGATTCGATTGAATTGACTCATGAACTTATAGCCACGGTTTGCATAAAGCATTCCTTAGTAATTTAAGTTTCATGTTCAGAGCACATCTTTAGATCATAACCTTTTAAGCTCACAAACAAGTTCGCAGACTTAAGACAACCGGTGGAGTTTTCCAAACTCAGCAGAAAATCTCGACAAATAGACTTTCGAAAGTTCACGGACTTATACGCAAACGAGTTTTTGGAAAATCCCAGCAGAAATTCTCGGTACAAGAACTTTCGTCAATTGGCAAACTGAGTTCGCGGACTGGGTTCGCGGACTTGGCAAAGCCAATTCCTCCGGTTTCTCTCAATCAACAAAGTTCGAAAACTTCGGATTAAGGAATACATGGTTATGTAATCTAAACTCTCATTCCAATCATTGAGACATTCTCAGAGGACGTTATATAGCCGTTATTCACAGACCGTTTCGCGTCAGAGCAATTCTCAAAGTAATTCAAACTTTTCATGACTTTCGTCACTAGGTGAAGATAAAATTGATCAAAGCGAAACACTTTACCAACACATGATTTCGAGATATAGATAGGCGAGATATACTCGGCTCGAAATATCAAATGTGTATGATACAGTCTATATATCATACGACTTTTGTCTCATAAGAAGTAGGAGATAGAAGAGATAGACTTTTGAGTGATAGATAAGTTCAAGTCTCCACATACCTTTTTGTTGATGAAGTTCCACGGTTCCTTGAGTAGATCTTCGTCGTTGTATGATGAATCGCCAAGAAGTCCTTGAGCTCAACTACACTTTTCTATCCTAGTCCGAGACTTAGCTATGTAGGCTAGAAATCATGACTCATAGTTTTGATCACTAGCATTGACAAATATGCTTGAGATAACAACGCATGCGAGGTCGACCGATCTATGCTCTAACACATCTCTTCATATACTATGTTTCATTCCAGATTAAGAAACTCTCTAAAATACGAGGACCTGAACTCAACTCACCTCAATGGACCCTGACAGAATCGAGACATTCTCGCAACCACCTCATATTGAAAGCAGAAATTCTCACAGGTTTTCACCGAGTTCCCAGGTTTACAAGATCATCAGAAGCAAGAGCGTTCAGAGTTATCATTCTCACGATATAATCCGTCGTCCGCCTCATCCGCATTCTACCAAGGTTGAACTCATTCTCACCAAGAAGAGTACTCTACAAACAAAGAGAACATCAGTAAGGCTGCAAAGTTCAAACTACATAAGTTAAAATCAAGGGAAATACGTTTTATTCACGACAAAGGATATTCAACAATATTCGATGGTTGTGGTCCGTCTCTTCGGGTTTCTTTTACGCGAGAATTACTGAAAAATGGGGACTGATGGGTGGTTGAAGCATCGTCAAGAGAAGATATTTCTATTGTATTTCCAGAAAGTACATCTTGAGTATTTCCCACGTCATGAGTCTAAAAAAGCAAGATGGAATCAACCAAGGTATATTGAGATATGAAAGTAAAAAAAAGCAAATTTAGGCTTGGCGACTGAATTTGTTTCACAGGTAGGATTAGGGTTCACGGAGACCAAAGACACATCTTATACTAGCATAAGGTAAGTTAACGAAGTCATAATACCTCAGGAGGCGTACTCAAAGCGTCAAAACATACAAAGGATCAAGGAATATGGGAATCCTCTTGCAATTAGGATTTCTGTACACTGCCATGAGAAAACGCGCTAACTGACAAAAATTAGTATGGAATTTTGGGGTACTGTCTTGAGAAAATATGTTTATCTATGTCTCTGGTATAACATATCCAAAAGGTGCCTCAAACGGACAAGCTATCTAGGAGATGTGGTCCCAACATCAAAGTAAGCGCAATCTGAAACGCTTCTGAAATTCTATACGAGATTCCTGATAACAAAAGTACGTGACTGGTTGACTGACCTAAACAACTCGAAATTGGGTCGTTCTTTTTGTGTTGAATAGATAATTATTTTATATTTTCAAATTGGGGTTGGGATCTCAAATACGACATCGTATGAAGATTTTACAGCCATTCTACGCAAGTCTCTCAAAACTGAAGTTTTCTGACGAACACCCAAACGAAGAGTCCTGATACAAACAAAACGTGTAAAATAAGGATGGAACGACCTCCGTACCTAGGTCACGCCCAAAAGAGATGGAAAAGAGTTTTATTTTCAAGCCTAGCTCAAAAGGGAAGCCATCAAGAAACGAAAAGGAATTAGAGCAAAAAGAGGAAATTCAGGCAATTTGACTCAGATAAGGAAAGGGATAATTGGACTTTAGTACTCAGGTTTAGACCAACACTAGGCTTTGGTCTAACGTTTTTCCAACGTTAGGGCTTGGTACCTGGACTGGACGTTGACTCCAGTTGACCAGTTTAAGTCATGACGTGTATAATTTTTCAGTTAACTATTACATAATTACTAATTTGTTTTTATCTTTTATAACAATGTCTAACCGTGTCCTCAAACCATCAAACACGTGGACGATCCGAATTAAATCTCCACACATCTAAGAGATATGCGGCTATGGTTTCAGTACTTGTTTTTTTATTTACTTATCTTTTGCACGAACAGAAACTGGTTTGCATCTCCTTCTTCTTCGTAGAATCCCAAGTCTACGAAGTCTTTGAAACCCCAAGTCTCAAATCCATATTCATCATCTTCTTTTTTCCCATATCGACACCATCCCCTCTATTTTTTCCTTTCTTATGTGTGATTGAAGACTCGAGATTTAGGATTGATATTAATCTTCTACCTTAAGGTTTTCAAATTGAAATTAAGTTTAAGATTTAATTCTCTATGATTAATCACATATGAGAATTCATTGCCTTCGATTTGTTTATCCAAACCCTAAATCAGAAACACCATCACATTATCGGTTCTTCAGATTCATCATCTTCAAAACCCTAAGTTCTGAAACTCTTAGATTTTCTCAAATTAATCTGCAATTTCTTCTTTCAATTGTTAATTCGACGAACCCATATCAATTTCAACCACCATGTTCAGCTGAATCCAGAACCCATCTCAAATCGATCCCTAATATCTCCTCAATTTCGCTAATTTCTCTACTTTGATCTCGGAGCAGCAATATTCATCACCAACTCTACTCTCACTAAGAAAACCCGTGACTATCTTCGTAAAGTAATCGAATAGCACCGTTGAGGTTGGGATGAATTAGGGTTTGTTGGTTGGAGTTTCTTTAGAATACCCGAAGATTGACACATTGTTTTTATTTCTTTTTTTTTTTCGATTTGTAATGTGTTTATGATGTAATTGGGCTATTGTTCTCTACAGATCCATAAGATATATGCATGATTTCCTTTGTTTTCCTATTATCATTTTGGGTTCTTGATTTTTGTTTATAAGATAAGGTTGAACCGTTGAAGGCTAACAATTGAAATAGATGGAAGAAGAGACATTGATTTTTAATTTGGGGAAGAACACGAAATTAGAGTATTTCTTCGGTTACTGTTAACAATTTTATTTATTTTTTTGAAGGCGACTGTTAACAGTCATTCAACGGTGTTAAGTAATTCTTTTTTTTTTCATTGTTATTATAATTATGGAACAGAAGTCAAGAGTTAACCAGTCAACTCCAGTCAACGTCCAGTATAGGTACCAAGGCCTAACATTGGACAAATGTTAGACCAAAGGCTAGTATTGGGCAAAATCTGAGTACTAAACACCAATTATCCCATAAGGAAACCAAGGCTTTTCCTCCTTCAAAACATTCCTCCAAACCGTGGCCAAGACCTTCCCTACTCGTGTAAAAACACTTTCCAAGGCCAATGGGATGTCATTCATTCCCTCGGAATTTTTTAGAAGAGAAATTTGAAAACAGAATTAGGGTTTTGACCAAAAAGCCATAATTTCAAGAGTTTTACAAAGAAAGGGATTTATCCAAAAAAGGAAAGAGTCAAGCCCCTCACACGAGCAAGGATGCTTCTATAGAGTATTTGGACGTCACATATTCTCTCAGATTTTTTTTTTGGGAAGAAAAAGATAAATAAAAGAGAATTAGGGTTTTGGCGAAATAACCCTAATTCTGGAAAGATGGATGAAAATTGGATTTTTCTTCTTATAACAAGGAGCCGAGCCTCTGCCCATTCTCTTGGAAGATTATCTACACCTACTTCAATCCCTTTTAGCTCATTGCTCTTCAACAAAAACAAGCTCATAAGGGATTTTGACCAAAATACCCTTATATTGTGGTTTTGAGTATTTTCAAAGGAGAAGGTCTTAATGCAGCTAGAGACCGACCAAGCTCTCATCTACTCATTTCAAAGGCCTCATGCACGTGAATATTGAGTTCTCTAAGTGTCCGAAGAAGAACGGGATTGAAACGGAATCTAGAAAAAGCAGAATGTCAGAGAAAATAAAGGGAGTTTAGCTAAAACAAGGAAGTTGGAGTTCACAATTTTCAAAACCAAGACAAGACATGCGCCTCTCTCCCTCTCTCAAGCCGTGACCATGCCTAAAGAGTCTCACGAAGTCTTTCATGTCGGAAAAATCATGCTCATATTAGTTTTTGATGAAAATACCCCTGAGTTTCAAAGATAGGTATTTTCTCTCGAAAAGGAGTGTCTGATTTGTATAAGGGATTGAACAAGTTCTCGTCATACAAGGTGCTAACCCCACAAGATATATTCGCACCTTCCAAGCCTCGTCAAGCCTATCCAGAGTGTCTGAAGGAGTCATACGCGAACAAGAGGGAAATTAGGGTTTAGGTGCAGTACAAGCCTGAATTCAGAATTTGTATGGGATAGGAGCTCTGTAACTGCAAAAGAAAGTGCCAATTTATTATCATAGTATTTTTTTCCCAACTTAACGGACAACCGGGGAGCCGCTCAAATCTCTTCTTTTCCCCAAATACTCGCTTGCACAAACTCAGAACGCACAAAGAGAAAATTAGGGTTTTTCCCAAGTAAATCCCATTCAACCAAGATGGAAGTTTCCTCTGCAAGACTCTATTTACATGACGTTTTCCAATGAAAAAGGTCTAACAGTATTCCAAGTCCAGGGACAATTCCAAGCTCAAAGTGGTACAAAAGGAAGAAATTAGGGTTTTGGTCAAAGAAACCCTAATTCGCAAGCCTAGTCTCTCAAAAACGGAAATTTTACTGCATCAAGACTCAAGTGTCGCAATAGTAATGTCTCCTAATACAAAATTCCAGAAAGCTCCCAAGTACAGAGTAAATTCGAAATTCAGAATCGGAGCAAGCAAGGACTAAGCATCGGGGACTCCGCAAAAAAAGTTGTGAATTCGTGTCTTAATGCAATCATATATATACTCATCATAGAACAATCAAGGTTCTACTCTGAGTAGGGGACTTAATGTAGATGGTAAATTTTGGATAAGGGGCAAAAGCGTCATCTCAAGACCGAAGACAAAATTCAACTCTCACGAGAGAGATTAATCCCTTGGCCCTCAAGGCATTATTAGACACGATTTATAGTATACGTCCCCGCGAGACACTGCTGGTCGTGATGCCGTGACTCCTAGCGCACATCCTCAACGAGATACTGCTGGTCATGTAGGTTCTGTAGAGCGTAAAACGTCCCCGGTAGACTTATGAACCATAACAACCACAATTCCAGCAAGTCTTCGAGACGCAACTGATTGTGATGCCATGATTCCTAGTATACGTCCTCAACGAGATGCTGCTGGTCATGTAGGCTCTGTAGATGCGTAAAAACGTCCTCGGCGGACTTATGACCCAGAGCGGAGATTTGCATATCTCATGTAAGCATGACTCACCCTATTTGAGATCAAAGACTGATTCCTAGTACATCATCACGAGATACACTGGTCATGTCTGCTCTAGGCTCTGACTCGACTTACTGAGGTTTCCAGATAACTCCTAGGACATCCCCGCGAGATACGCTGGTTATTCTACCTCTGAGCCTTTCGAAAAACTCCTAGGACATCCTTTCGAGATACACTGGTCTTGTTGGCTCATCATATGGACACACAGTTGATTCCTAGCACATATATGCAAGGTACGCTGGTCAAAGACAAGTGATCCAAAGTATCGCAGAGACATTAATCGGGCGTAGAAAGCCTTTTCTTTCTCTCCAGACCGAGTCCCAGCTGACCGCAGAGAGATACGGATTCTTTAAGAAAATCTTCGGAGAGATTTTGATCCGTCCGCAAAAATCTCTGAGAGATTTAAAATCTCTCTGCAAAAATCACAGAGAGATTTTTGAGCATCCGCAAAAATCTCGAAGAGATTCAAATCTCTCTGCAAAAATCACAGAGAGATTTTTGAGCCGTCCGTAAAAATCTCTGAGAGATTCAAATCTCTGAGAGATTCAAATCTCTCTAAATCACAGAGAGATTTTTGAGCAGTCTGCAAAAATCTCGTAGAGATTCAAATCTCTCTGCAAAAAACACGGAGAGATTTTTGAGCCGTCTGCAAAAATCTCGGAGGGATTCAAATCCCTTCACAAAATCTCAGAGAGATTCGAATCTCTCTGCAAAATATCGGATAGATTCACATGATAGGCACACGCCTTACCTAGTGCTCAAGCCTATTTCTCAGCCTCTCAAACACACCCACGGCTAGTAAATTGAGCCTGAATTATACATATTTATCCAAAACGTGGATAAGCTCTCTTGAGCTCCGCATGCTCGACAAAGGGAACCACAAACAATAATACGGTCTTCACATGACATATGTGACCGGCCATGAAGAGAGGGATATCAGCTTCAGCTCGTCTCATACCCTGCACACGATTCTCGAGGAATTCCATGCCTTTTCACGTGACTCATCCTAGTCATTCTCACAAAACAGAGAATATCTCTCTATCTTGGCCAACTCGGCTAAAGAGAATATTTCTGTCTCTCAACACATCATCACAAAGGCTGAATCAGCTTCACATAAATGGGGGGATATCAATTAGGTTTTTGGTCTGGCGGTCTATGGCACGTGTGAGAAATACCCGGCTTATTTCTCACCGCAAAAGAGAATAAAGGCAGTGGAATAATGAGATAAACTCAAACTAGTTTATCCCTATTCCTGAAGAGATGGGAGAATTGTTCCGCACGACATGGAAAGCAATCCTTATCTTCACCGACTTGAGATTAGAGAATTCAGCTATAAATAGGTCATCTATTTTTCAAGCTACGATCATCTTTCTCATAACCTCTTAGAGCAATAACTTGTTCTCTGATCTCTCTCTTCATCTGCTTCCCTCCCTAGAACCAGCCCTAAATCCTTCTTCGTGTGACTGAAGCAGCCTTTGAACGGCCACTGTGCGTGGTTTAGGCGAAGACTGTTCGTGCTCAACCTCCCGTAACTCACTTTCAGAAACCCTAGAATCCCACTTCTAGCCTGTCTCAGATTTTAGGTAACTACATTTTGGCGACCACGGTGGTAGGTTGTTCACTCAGTTACAGATATCAATCAAGGTCTCTTAGGAAGGAATACGATTCCAACAATCCAAACACAAAAACGTTCCATTGATTCAGTCTCCTAAAATCCATTACAGACTTAGCTGAGAGAGTTATCCCTACCAGCACTTTCTCTCTCTTTCGAGTTTTACCTTCATGAATCGGTTAGTGCGTCCCGGATCACCTGGATCTCTTCCTGCATAGGAAAACGCCCTAGTAATGTTTCCTGTTGAGATTCTCAAACTCAAGAATTTTTTAGTTTAGACTTTCTTTGTAGTCCTTAAGCAGATATCTAGAATTCTGATATCCATAAAAGAAACCAGAGAAAATCTTTCTTAGTTTCTTTCTCCGCAGAGAGGAGCAATGAGCTCAATCACATCTGAGGTAGCTAGTTTTCTTGTATAAACAACACTTAGTATAGAAGAGAATTCTGACATATCTTCTTCAACATCTTGATTGATTTTTGAGTCACCATCTTCAGTAATTTCATTAAGTTGTTTTTCAAGGCAGGTTTGCCAATCATCAGAATCTACATTATAGGGGTCAACTTGTTCAGTAGATTCACAAAAGATGTTATTCTCAAGTGCTGATTTTTCATCTTGACTTACGTTAACTGAATCAGACATAGATTCAATTCTTATAGGTTGGATCACACCAAACACAGATTGTTAGATATTTTCGTATTTACCTCAATCTAAAACTTTTCCACCTATAAGTCCTTTCTCCGAAAGTGATAGTCTATGGTTTGAGTCGAGACAATACAACGAATCAGTTCACACTTCGTGTGATCGTCTATGGATACGAGATCGAGACAACACGACAACAAGATAACTTGCGTGATTGACTATGGATACAAGATCGAGACAATGCAACAACGAAGTATGATTACATGATAATAGGTTCGGACTTAACCAAACACTATAGGATTGCTATCAAGTAATTAGGAATTAACGTTTGTGTATTTTACTTCTAATTATAATAAAACAATTGTAATTGCGGAAATAGAAAAGTAAAAGACACGGCAAAATTTTGTTAACGAGGAAACCGCAAATGCAGAAAAACCCCGGGACCTTGTCCAGAATTGAATACTCTCAGAATTAAGCCGCTATACAAAATCTAAACCAACTTCGTATAGTTGAAACCAAGCAACTAAACCTATAGTTCACCTAGTTCCCTCAGTATCCCTGCGCCTCCAACTTGCAATAAGTCACACACTTGGAATAATTCCTTTGGTTCGTATTCCAAACAGTAAAGGAACAACAAATCTGTTCGGTAACAACTCTTTTCAAATAATGTGATATGAGTTTGACAAAACGTTCTTCCGTTTAACCAATAAACTCCTTTGTCGGGTTCTAGATCAATCTATTCAACAACTACCAAAATTATTTTTTAGACTATGCAATCAATACTATGAATCACAAAGAGATGTATTGATGCTGATCTATGCAACTAATCAATCCAATCTATCAAAAGATAAACCGATTATAGTTGGATCCCAGCCGATCAAGTTTTGTGCACACCAAAGATTATGAACTCAAATAAGAAATCTTCTTTGTCTTCAAATCTTCTTAGATCTTCAATAAACACATGCACACAAACAACTTGAATCTCTTGTGATCAATCACAAATAGAGCGGAGTCTGTTAACGATGGATTATCACAAGACGTCTTTAGATCTACAAACAATCTAAAGATCCCCTCGATACTTTGATCTAGTTTGAGTGAATCTTATATTAGAAGAGAAGATTCTCAAGCGTAAACAAACTAGGTGCAATCAAAGTTCAACAACTGTTAGTCAATTAAATCAATCAAAAACTAATAATAAACTGCAATTATCTAGTTTCCCACCAACGGTACTCTTAGAGCTTCTCAATCCCAAAGAAGTCTTTAAAACGAGCAGTCGTAAGGGATTTCGCCTAATTAGGGTACTTTCCTCTCCGAATAGACGGCTCCACCAGTAACAACACAACTAAGTAGTTTTGCTGGCTCTGAGCATTAGTTTGCTCGTAATGCAAACTTCAATATTTATAGACCAAGGAAGTTTAGACACCAAGGAATTTCGAAAACCGAATATTCTCAAAGATCTGCAATAAAGCCAAAATCGGTTTTCATAATTCCTGGAAATGCTCTGTCCAAATATTGACCGAAATCTCAGTAGAAAATCTCCGATTAGTAAATGCACATTACCAATTTTTATTTTCTAAAAATATGCATTTAATTGCTGGAAATTAAAAGCATATAAAATTAAAAACCTTAATTAAAAGATTCTCAATTTATTTAGATCCGGGATTCTCCTTTAATTATTAAGGAATATCTTTGAACAATAATAAATAAGAATTATTGCACATGTTCAAAGTATGTTGACATATTTACTTTGTAAATCCTTTTTCATATTTACAATCTTGGAATCGATTTGCCACACTTCCAAACAAGTTTAGAATTGGTTCATCTGATTTCCAAGAACTATGTGATTGATCAAAAACATTCAATCACCATTCATGGGTTTAACGGTTCTACCAAACACAAGTTTAGGTTCTACCTCCAAGTGGCTACTAAGATCGGTTACACTAGTTTCCATAAAATGGCTAACTAAGTACCAGGATCGGTTACCACTTTCTCATGGTATTACTTGTGAAAAAGCGGGGGTCCAACAACACCACCCAATATTTCGCTTAGCAATCTGTATGGAATAACTCCGAAATACTTTTCTAGAGAATCAACTAGACAGTCAGACTCAATCTAGATAAAAGTATCTCAAGAAGTTAATATCTCTCTCTTGATTTGATTTTTACTCAAGCTAAAATCAATAGCGAGTCTTTATCAAATACAAGGAATAACTTGGACTGAACCAAAGACCAATGTCCAAGGATCAATCAATATCAATCAACAACCAAAGGTTGGATTTCCAATTGATGATCACGAACGCACAACCTGTATTATTTCAATTATATAAAATATAATGCGGAAAAGAAATAACACAGACATCAGAAAAAAATTTAACGAGGAAACCGCAAATGCAAAAAAACCCCGGGACCTAGTCCAGATTGAATACACACTGTATTAAGCCGCTACAGACACTAGCCTACTCCAAGCTAACTTCGGACTGGACTATAGTTGAACCCCAATCAGTCTCCCACCGATCCAAGGTACAGTTATACTCCTACGCCTCTGATCCCAGCATGATATTGCGCACTTGATTCCCTTAGATGATCTCACCCACAACCAAGAGTTGTTGCAACCCAAAATCGCAGACTTGATAATAAACAAATCTGTCTCACACAGAAAAGTCTATCAAAGGATAAATCTGTCTCCCGCATAAAAATCCTAGGTTTTGTTCCGTCTTAAGATATGAAATCAAGGTGAACATGAACCAATTGATAATCCGGTCTTATATTCCTGAAGAACAACCTAGATTAATTAATCACCTCTTTACAATTCTTCCTGACTACACCGGCGGTTTGTCGAGGAATCACAAACAGTAAGACGAAGATGTTTGTGACTTCTTTATCTTGCCTATCGGAGAACTCTCACGATCTCAAGCCAATCAAAGATTATACTCGTACGATAGAAGATGCAAGATAAGATCGCACAACTACGATAAAAGTAGTATCGGTCTGGCTTCACAATCCCAATGAAGTCTTTAAGTCGTTAACCTGTTTTTAGAGAATAAAACCAAAGGTTAAAGGATAATCGACTCTAGCGAGCGCACTAGTATCACACAGACGTGTGGGGATTAGTTTTACACAATGCTAGATGTCTCCTTTATATAGTCTTCAAATAAGGGGTTTGCCTTGATTTAGATTCAAGCTAATATTTCTCAACCATTAGATCGAAAACTTAGCTTGTCACACACACTTGAGATATACGTTTACTGGGTTTGTGAAAACCATGCCCAAATGTGTACATGTATGTTGGTTCAACATAGTAACCAAAAAGGTTAATCATATGAGCATTTCATATTAACCTTGTTCTTCTTCACCATAACTAGTTCAATTGACTCAAATGAACTAGTTAAAGAGTTGTTCAATTACTATGAGATCTTATGTAACTACACAAGACACAATTGAAACAAAGATGATTCGATTCGATTGAATCAGCTCATGAACTTTATAGCCACGGTTTGCATAAAGAATTCCTTAGTAATTTAAGTTTCATGTTCAGAGCACATCTTTAGATCATAACCTCTTAATCTCACAAACAAGTTCGCGGACTTAAGACAACCGGTGAAGTTTTCCAAACTCAGCAGAAAATCTCGGCAAAGAGACTTTTGCCAGTTTGCAGACTTACACGCAAACGAGTTTTTGGAAAATCCCAGCAGAAATTCTCGGTACAAGAAATTACATCAGTTCGCGGACTGAGTTCTCGGACTGGGTTCGTGGACTTGGCAAAGCCAATTCCTCCAGTTTCACTCGATCAACAAAGTTCGAAAACTTCGGATCAAGGATTACATAACCTAAACTCTCATTCCATTCATTGAGGAATTCTCAGAGGACGTTATATAGCCGTTATTCACAGACCGTTTCGCGTCAGAGAAATTCTCAAGGTAATTGAAACTTTTCATGACTTTCGTCATTAGGTGCAGATAAACTTGATCAAAGCGAAACGCTTTTCCAACACATGATTTCGAGATATAGATAGGCGAGATATACTCGGCTCGAAATATCAAGTGTGTATGATCCAGTCTATATAGCATACGACTTCTGTCTCATAAGAAGTAGGAGATAGAAGAGATAGACTTTTAAGTAATAGATAAGTTCAAGTCTCCACATACCTTTTTGTTGATGAAGTTCCACGGTTCCTTGAGTAGATCTTCGTCGATGTATGATGAATCGCCATGAAGTCCTTGAGCTCAACTACACTTTTCTATCCTAGTCCGAGACTTAGCTATGTAGGCTAGAAATCAAGACTTATAGTTTTGATCACTAACATTGACAAACATGCTTGAGATAGCAACGCATGCGAGGTCGACCGAGCTATGCTCTAACAATCTCCCCCCTTTTCAATTTTAGTGACAAAACTATTAATACATATGGAATACAAAAAACATAAACTTTAGTGGCTCCTATTCCATAGTCTAATCTTCAACGTTCCCTGAAATCTTCGTCCTTCCAAGTACTCCAATGATCCCAAAGGTTGTAAGTTTAGCATCACCTTTGTTGAATATCCGTAGCTATAACAATGAGAGAAATCGAGATTCTCGATCATTATTATATAGTGTCATAGTATTATTATGTAACATCAAAGTCCAATTGTATCACGACTTTAACAATAACACTATGGTGATATGTATCACTCCCCCTTAGTCCATACTCCATCTCGATCATGGAAACCACTCCCCCTTACACAGTGATCCAAAAACCATATGTATTTGTAGTGTGAACTACAATATTTCTCCCCCTTTTTGTCAATAAAATTGGCAAAGGTACAAGAACGGGATCATAATGAAATTTCCACAAGAGACATTTCATAGACTAAAATAAAAATACATACCAACTTAATTTAGATGCAATCATAAAGCCGAAGCTAAATGCATTCATCAAGGAGTTTTAAGATACAAGATAACCCCTATAAAATTCCACAGCCGCACACCCCGCAAGATATTACCATTAAGCACAAGTTCAAAAGAACTCTCCCCCATTTGATGTCATTCCCGAAAGAACAACAAGAGCGACCTTAATTTCGAGAGAAAAGAGGGATTTAAATTGGACACCAAAAACCATAAAAATGATTTTCTAAATCCAAAACTCAACCAAATTAATCACAAAAAAACCCATGATTAATTTAATTGGAATACGCAACTAAATCAAACCACAAAAGTGATCAATTTAATTGAAGGTGCTCAACATAAGTAAACTTACGGAGCTACGACTAAGATAATCATACGGAGACGACTAACTTAATCGTTCACGTACTCAACATAAGGAAAAACCTTATGGAATATACGACTATATTAACCAATAAAACATGATTTGTATAGCCGTTCATATACTCAACACAAGAACTTGTGGAATATATGAAAACTCAACTAGACTAATTACAAGAGAACTTATAATTAATCTAATTGGAATACAAACAACCAAACTAATCACAAGAGTAATCAATTTAATTGTCAAAGGATTGCGGATTCTACTTACATCTCGAAAAAGGTCAGATAGATCTCCTCGGCCCTCTTTCATGACTTACTGTCTCAGTTCTATCCTCGTCTGTCACCATCTTATGCTTACACCGCAACAAGGCCCCTGTTCCAAGCTAAGCAGGGGACTTAATGTTGATGGTGGTTTTTAGAAAAGGGGTAAAATCGTAAAACCTTACGCATAACATGACGTCACCGGTGACGCTAAAACACATTTATTAGAACATTTAATGCACTTATGTAAAAAATTACCAGGGTATCTTTTTTCAAATGCTAAACTAGGGTTTCGACACACAAAACCCTGAGTCGCACAATCGCTGCGCATCATGGCAATTATGCCAAAACCAAAGCCGCACAATCGTTGCGCGTCATGGAAACTATGCCAAAACCAAAGCCGCACAATCGTTGCGCATCATGACAACTATGCCAAAACCAAAGCCGCACAATCGCTGCGCATCATGGCAACTATGCCAAAACCAAAGCCGCACAATCGCTGCGCATCATGGCAACCATGCCAAAACCAAGCCGCACAATCATTGCGCTTCACGACAACCGTGCCAAATTCGAGTTGCACAATCATTGCGCTTCAATGCAACCGTGCCAAATTTGAGATGCACAATCATTGCGCCACACGCGCCATTCGCACATGCCAAGCGACGCTTGCGACCTAGCATGCCAAGCCGTGCAAACCTAAGGCCAACCCGCCACACGTGCCATTGGCACATGCCAAGCGACGCTTGCGACCTAGCATGCCAAGCCGTGCAAACCTAGGGCCAAGCCGCCACACGCTCCATTGACACATGCCAAGCGACGCTTGCAACCTAGCATGCCAAGCCGTGCAAACCTAGGGACAAGCCGACACACGCGCCATTGGCACATGCCAAGCGACGCTTGCGACCTAGAATGTCAAGCCGTGCAAACCTAGTGCCAATCCGCCACACGCGCTATTGGCACATGCCAAGCGACGCTTGCAACCTAGCATGCCAAGCCGTGCAAACCTAGTGCCAAGCCGCCACACGTTCCATTGGCACATGCCAAGCGACCCTTGCAACCTAGCATGCCAAGCCGTGCAAACCTAGCGCTAAAGCCGCTACGCGCGCCATTGGCACATGCCATGCAACACTTGCATTTTGGCATTACCACCTGCACCCGATGCGCAACCTACAACCAAGGCATTCCACACAAGCCATTGGAACATGCCATGCAACCCTTGCACTTTGGCATTCCGCGCCTACATCAAAGGCCACGATTCCTCTCAAGATACAAAATCTCGACCGTCGAAGGTCGCCACTGAGCCGGCACATCTCTCAAGCTCAACTTATCAAACACCAGCGACATGCTACACGTTTTCTCGTAGGCATAGAAACCTACAATTTTAAACTGCAAGCGCACAGTGTATATAACATAGATATGGCAAATACAGGTTGATCCCATAGGGAGTTGTAACGATGCGAAGCTAAACTTCTAAGTTCTACTATTACTAATTAAAGACGAAAGAGTTAATAAAGGGGGTTTTGTTTGCCGATACGGCTAGGATTGATGATTATACTAAAGCAACAAATGTAAAAGAAATACAAAGATAACTACGGTTCCAAATCCGCCACCTAAATGCTTAGAACTCCTTAAGTTGATATACTAGTTCTCTTTTAATCAAGGAGTTATAGAGGTTCTAGCCTCAAACTACCTTGAAAATGTGATAGATCACTTGCACAAATTGATGATTTAACCTCAAGCCAAAAATCTGTCAAACCCAAGCATTGGTTGTCTTGTTACGGCACAACCAATCGAAGACTGAACTATGAGTGTCAATTCCTAGCATTACCTATCTGTTTAAGACATAGGCAATCACAAATTGAACTAAATCAGTTTTCAAAGCTTGAATACATAACAAAGAATTGATCAAACTACCAAGGATGCATGACATACAAGGTGAAAGTAAATTGTTATGAATTCAGAGATTAAATCATACTTCTCAGTATAAATTCATGGAGAACAAGTAGAACAAAATCAAGCAATTCTAATTATTTAGGGGTTTCATCTCAACCCTAGTTAGAAAACTAAAACCTGAAGAAAACTGAAACTAAACCTAAACTATTACTAAGGCTTGGTGCACCGGCTACTCCGGGCATGCTTTTTTCATCACAAACCCACTCCAAATTTATACACAATTTTAAACAAAATGTCAACAATAAACAACTATGAAATTAGATATAATAGTTGTGCTGCTTACTAGTTGTCTGACATCAATTGAACCACTTGACTCTTGATTGCTCACTGTCTTCAGTATGGTGCTGTGGTGAATACATTGATTTCCTCAACACTCAAGCTCCATCAATACACATTCCTCTTTCACCGAATGCATACGGCTAACCCTAGAATCATATAGGTTAGCAAAAGAAATTTGATAAATTGAGTTCCTGGCAGAATGAATGGATGAATGAGTGTTTTACAAGGGAAATCAATTGGATAGAGGTTTGGGAGAGGTTGAGTAGATGGAGAGGGGTGAGGTCGTGGTGGTTGGAGTACACAGTAGAGAGCATGGAGTGAATTGGGAGAAAACTTGAAGCTTCTGGTCGTGAAGATATTTTGGGAGAAAAGGGGGGAGGCGATCTGGTGTTGAGCGAGAACATCAAATTCGATGAAACGGGTACATAAACGGGTCAGGCCCTTGGTTTGTTTGAAACTTCTTATATCAAGCCCACTTCTTCTTTTAAGCACTATGCAAACGGATTGCAAGAGGAATTGGAAGCGGAATGCAACCGTCTTTTGCGCGACATTTCTTCTACACTTCTCACAGTCATTCCGCGAAGCTCTTGCTTTCTTCCTCTGACTCCCAATTCTCTGCTCCTTTTGCTTCTATAAGCATCCAAGCTTTATTTACTACCTAAAAACATAAAATAAATTAGCAAAAATAATTATTCTCGAAAACAACGAAAATACAGAATTTGGGATAAAATAGAGAATTAAAGCACAAAAGGTGAGATAAATGCCAATAAAAAGATATAGGATTATGCAATATTTGGCACTCATCAAATACCCCCAAACCTGAATTTTGCTCGTCCACGAGTAAAAACAAAAACTAAGAAAATCGTACCTACACCACTTTCGCTGGTCTCTCGATGCATTTAGCGAATGCAATAATACTTTTAAACCACTAAGTGTCCCTAGTGGACGAGTTGAAGTCTCGTGAAGGTTTGCTTAGAACATACCCACAAAGCTCTAGGTCAAATGAGAGCTCGCCTTGTATGATTTGTAACACCTGCATTTCAGATTTAGCTCACAACAATTGGATATGTCAATCTAGCTTTCAAATGCACAAGTGACACACACTAATTCCAGCACAAAAAATATTTTGAAATCAAAGAGTTCGAATAGTTAACATGTGATATGGAGTGTAACATGTAATTCTATCGAGAGCATGCATAACAACTGATTTATCAACCGAAGTCATGACTGCCAATACTAAGAGATAGTTGCACCAATTCAAAGCCAAGCTAGCTCTATGGGAGATGTGAATGTTCACCTAAAGGGTTGGTGATATTTCAGCTTACCCGTTTTGTACATCGATGGCATACACCATCCCTTGCTTATTACAAGACTATTTACATGAGATATACAAAGACTAATTAGAACATGTGCATTGACTGACTATTTACTTTGACTACTTTGAAACAAAAAGTAAAGAAATACTGACTTAAGAGAGCACAAGATGAAGAACAGACTCTCTTATCATGTTCTTTTGATTATTATTTTTTTTTGTATATTTTTTTTCTTTTCTGAATTTTCCTGACTTTTTTATTTATTTTTTTGGTAAGAGAGTCAAGAACAAGTTGACGATGATACAACACTTTTAATCATAATAGTAAGAAAAACAAAAAGATATATCACAATTTTGCAAGAGGTAGCCCTTTTCGATGCACACAGTAACATTCAATGGTCGCTTTTCATAACGTATACACCAACTACTATCCCAGCCGACCAAAGAAAAAGCTAGTCAAGTCTCATCGGTATTCTAGATGATTAGCAGTCTACTGGATTACGCAAATCAGACGCTATACATGCTTGATAGACCGTGCAAGTGCAAGTTCAGATCACATGTTCAAAAAGTTTCAAAAAAAAAAAAATCGAACTCGCATGTTATAGTGCTAGAATCAGAAAGTTCTCAAACGAGTGCCTCATCATCTAAATCGAGAACCCTAACAGATACGCGCAGGCATCACAGATCAAGATAGATGAGCTCAACAATTTATTCATTTTTTTTAACATGGCAGAGTTCAGTTTCAACTATATCACAGTGACAGTCACATGGTATCCACTTTTTACCCCCAAACCTAAACTAAACATTGTCCTCGATGTTTCGAAAGATAAACAAAATTATACTAAAACATACCAAGAGAACCATGCTGAGTAGAGGAAAGGAACGAGATTACCAGATTTGACGAAAGAAATAACTGAACTCCAATATTCACGTCTAGAATCCAACATTTTTCGCTGAGACCACATTTGTATTAGCATAATATATACAAAAGAAAAATGAAACTGACTTGAGATTGAAAAATTACCTACTGGATTATACACAAGAAAAATTCACCATATATTAACAGTCTAAAGAGTTGAGGATCAACCCAAAATAAGGAGTGCAAAAATTTTAACACCCTCACACAATTATAATAACACAGAAATGCAAGTGAGGCTGCAAAACAAAATGAGTTATCCCCAAACCTGGATTTTTCAACGGATATACTTTTGGGCACAAAATCTCGCAGTTTTGGAGGTTCATCATGCACAAGGTCTAGTTTAAAATGAACTGTATTGGGAACGGGCAGAGAAGCAAGAGCGCATTCCAACTGTGCCTCCTTAAAGGTGTTATACTTTGATGCAAAATAGTCCAAGAGGACTTGGGAGGCACACAGTTCCAATCCTATATTAGGTCCTCTTAGAAAAGTTGGTTTTACAATTTTGTTACAAACCAAATCTAGGCTGGGTGCGAGGCCATCAGACTGTGACATGGGAAGGGAGCTAGACATGTCTAAGTTACATTCATTTTTAAGTTCAAAAGTGTCATGCACAGCCTAATATCTTCCCAGTCGGAAACAAGTAACGAAGTATCATGCTCAAAGTCAGTGAACAAATTGACAAGCCCCAATTCAGAATCATCATCATCAAAAGATTTATTCTCATGCATAGACAGATCAGGAGAAACATCATGTTGTGACCTAAGCAGGAATTAGACATATCGAAATCATTTTCATGCATAGAATTATTGATGTCTACAGAAAATTCAACCTTCCCTAGTTCAGACACGAGTTGTATGTCATGCTCTACTTCACGGAATAACTGCACATGCTCCAATTCAGAAACAACATCACATGTATTTATGGATTGAATATTAGAAAAAGCATCATTCATAAAGGTCGCAGCAGAGAAGCCTAATGTCTCTGAACCCGAAGGTTCAATAACAAAATTTTTAAAATAAACATGCTCTTCTAACATATCATCAGCATAATAATCATCATAACAAGAATACAATGCCCTATTCAAAATCATAGTGTCTTTAGTCGACTGGATCACCTCTAGATTAGGTTCATATTCAATATCAGTTGCCTGAGTAGGACTAAACACACTATTTTCAAAACTTAATTCATTTTCAATATCATTGAAACAAGGAATTTTCCATGCTGAATTGCAAGTCTGAGAGTAGGTATTTTGTGTTTCATAGAAAGCATTAACTGGTCTCACTCTAGACTGCTCCGTGGCATGCAAATCAAGGAAGTTATCAATTATGTGACCTGTGTTATCACAAGAGATACAAGCATGGAATTCAGTTTGAGCACGTGACATATGCGCAACAAAATTTTCATTTGTACACCTCTCTAGAGCTTCAATTCTCCTAGTTATACATGCGATGCTTGTATCTGAGTAAAAATCCGACTCTATCTCATGAAGATGACCCATATCATGTGACACTGTCCTAGTTTCTCTAAAGGATTCCCATTGATGGGTTTTCTCTGCAACTTCAGCTAAAAATGACCATGCATCGTCCACAGTTTTATCAATGAACTCACCATTACACATAGACTCAACCATAGCTCGAGACTTAAAGTCTAGACCCTCATAAAGAATAGCGACCAGTCTCCACTTCTCACAGCCATGGTGCGGGTATTCAATCAACAAATCATTAAAGCGTTCAAAATAATGAAAAAGAGTCTCCCCATCTAACTGGACAAAACAGTTAATACTTTGACGAATAGCTATGGTCCCATGATGTGGAAAGAATTTTCTGAAAAATAGATTTGTGAGTTGTTCCCAAGTGGTGATTGACTGTGATTTCAGACTGTAAAACCAATTTTTAGCTCTTTCCTTTAAAGAAAATGAAAACAGACGCAGTTTTAGAGAGTATTCGGACAAATGATCAAATTGCATGGCCCTACAAATTTCTTCAAACTCTCTTACATGATGATAGGGGTTTTCAGCATCAACCCCTCGAAATATTGGAAGAATTTGTATCATGGTTGCATCTAATTCAAATGGGCCATCGGTCTGGAATAAGACAATACATGAGGACAGACTTAATCTTGTGGGATACATGTATTCATTGAGAGTACGGGGTCTATTAATCACAGAAGTCATTGTTTTAACCTGGGAAGGTTACTATTAACAATTGAAATTGGATTTCAGGTAGGCAATTATTGATGAATGCTAACTAGATAATCAGTTTGGTAACATAAATCAAGCAAGCATGATGCACTCATTCAAATAAGTTCCAACAGATACACACATACACACAATACAAGAGAATACTTACCTCCAATAACAACCTGAAGTAGAAACGGATAGATCTGTTTTTACCTCTCTTCCTTGTACTCTTTGGTGTATGCAGTAATTGTTTAAAATCCACCGGGAGTTGTGACAACAACCAGATTTGCTCCTCTCATATTCCTTTGCCTTCTCGGCTTGTATCGCAGTTGCCCAGGTACCTGTTAATCTCAAAAGAAAATTTCAGTACCCAGAAATGTATATACAGATCAAAGAAATGAGTACATTAACCTATTACTACCAATAAAAAAAACGAACTACTATATTACAGGGGATAATAGAGACGATTATTATGCGAGCAAAACTTTGGACTACGACAAATTTACTATCAGACTATAAAAAACCAAGCTATCGTTTTTTTTTTAATTTTAATATACATAAACTGTACGAACTACAACTAACTATGACTAGTCTTATGCTGCAGACAAGCTATAAGTGGAAAATAAGACTAATTGGATGCAACCAAGTACATAAAAATGAAACGATTAAAAGCTACAGATGATACCACACTAACTTAAGCTAAAGACAACATAACTATATTCTACAAACAGGACCAAGGCTACTAAACAAAAATGTCAAAGCTACATGACAAAATTTCTAAATGAAATACAAAATCAAAAAGCCACAAAGCAAAACTAATGCTACTATATAATCATCTACAGACAAAAAGACGCAACTATGTAAAACAAAATGAATAAAAGCTATCTACAGACTGTATTGGACTATAATCAAGTTAATCTATTAAAAAAAATCTGAACTAAACACGAGTCCAAAAGCTACAGGTCAAAGAAGTTTAAACTAAAATATAAAGATCAAAAGTTACGTACACAGCTAAGAGCAACTGCAGTGGTGCGAGTATAACCAAAGATCAAAGACCAAAAAAAAACGACTAAATTTGAGTTTAGTCTGGTGTGTGACGCTACGGGTGGAAGACTAAATTTGATCGAACGTAACACTGTGCATCCGCCCGTTGTTTTATAAGAAAAAAAAAAAATTGGGGCGGACGATTAAATCTCCGCCCGTCCCACTAAAGAATCAAAGTCATCTTATGGGGCGGAGGTGTAAACGTCCGCCCCATACAAAATTGGAAAATAAAAAAATGGCGCGGAGATTAAAAACACGCCTGGTGTGGGGCGTAAACTAAATGTACGCCTGGTGTGGGGCGTAGCCTTCAGGTCCCGCGCGATCAAATTTGGGTTTAGTCTTGGTCCCAGACCAAATATAGTCTGAAATATAGTCGATGGTCAGGATTTAATCGATAGTCCGTCCCACTACGTCTCGTTAATAAACCAAATATTTGGGTTTAGTCGCCCACTGTGGATGCTCTAAACACTAAAAAAAAAACTAACTAAAGTTTCTATGTACAGACACAATTATAATAAAAGAAAAATGGACATCAAATAAATATCTAATGGAACTGGACTGAAGTCTAAATCTATGGTACATTAAAAACAAAAGAATACAGGAATGAAAATGAAAATATGTATTACAAGGTAGCCTATTAACAGAACTATGATGACCCTAACAGTTATTATGCAATCATTACGACTAACCTACACAAGTGCTTACTATTGACAAACTTTAAGCAAAAAGGAAAATTGACAAGATGCAGCTACTTGATTGAAAATGAAATGGGAAAACAAAAGCTACAGGACAAAAAGGAATTAAAGTAAATACAAGCTAAGCATCTACTAGCAATGAATTATGTAAACAGATACGGGCATATTTACAATTAACTACAAAGCAGTATTTATTGAATTGAACAGACACGAAAGAACCACAAGAACACAGGTAAGAATTATCAAATCAGTACCTTTTTTTTTTCTTTTTTTTTTTTTTAAGCGGAACGAAATGCAAAGACTATGTACAATCCTAACTACAAACTAGTAACGCAAAACCTATTAATTTTACTACACCGTTTGCCAACTCCCCGACAACGGCGCAAAAAATTGGTAGGTTTAGAAACTTATAATATTAAACTGCAAGCGCACAATGTCTATAACATAGATATGGCAAATACAGGTCGATCCCACAGGGAGTTGTAACGATGCGAAGCTAAACTTCTAAGTTCTACTATTACTAATTAAAGACGAAAGAGTTAACAAAGGAGGTTTTGTTTGCCGATACGGCTAGGATTGATGATTATACTAAAGCAACAAATGTAAAAGAAATACAAAGATAACTACGATTTCAAATCCGCCACCTAAATGCTTAGAACTCCTTAATTTGATATACTAGTTCTCTTTTAATCAAGGAGTTATAGAGGTTCTAGCCTCAAACTACCTTGAAGATGTGATAGATCACTTGCAAAAATTGACGATTTAACCTCAAGCCAAAAATCTGTCAAACCCAAGCATTGGTTGTCTTGTTACGGCACAACCAATCAAAGACTGAACTATAAGTGTCAATTCCTAGCATTACCTATCTCTTTAAGGCATAGGCAATCACAAATTGAACTAAATCAGTTTTCAAAACTTGAATACATAACAAAGAATTGATCAAACTACCAAGGATGCATGACATACAAGGTGAAAGTAAATTGTTATGAATTCAGAGATTAAATCATACTTCTCAATATAAATTCATGGAGAACAAGTAGAACAAAATCAAGCAATTCTAATTATTTAGGGGTTTCATCTCAACCCTAGTTAGAAAACTAAAACATGAAGAAAACTGAAATTAAACCTAAATTATTACTAAGGCTTAGTGCACCGGCTACTCCGGGCATGCCTTTTTCATCACAAAACCACTCCAAATTTATACACAATTTTCACCAAAATGTCAACAATAAACAACTATGAAATTAGGTATAATAGTTGTGCTGCTTACTAGTTGTGTGACATCAATTGAACCACTTGACTCTTGATTGCTCGCTGTCTTCAGTATGGTGCTGTGGTGAATACATTGATTTCCTCAACACTCAAGCTCCATCAATACCCATTCCTCTTTCACCGAATGCGTGCGTCTAACCCTAGAATCATATAGGTTAGCAAAAGAAATTTGAGAAATTGAGTTGCTGGCATAATGAATGGATGAATGAGTGTTTTACAAGGGAAATCAATTGGATAGAGGTTTGGGAGAGGTGGAGTAGATGGAGAGGGGTGAGGTCGTGGTGGTTGGAGTACACAGTAGAGAGCATGGAGTGAATTGGGAGAAAACTTGAAGCTTCTGGTCGTGAAGATATTTTGGGAGAAAAAGGGGGAGGCGATCTTGTGTTGAGCGAGAACATCAAATTCGATGAAACGGGTACATAAACGGGTCAGGCCCTGGGTTTGTTTGAAACTTCTTCTATCAGGCCCACTTCTTCTTTTAAGCACTGTGCAAACGGATTGCAAGAGGAATTGGAAGCGGAATGCAACCGTCTTTTGCGCGACATTTCTTCTACACTTCTCACAGCCATTCCGCGAAGCTCTTGCTTTCTGCCTCTGACCCCCAATTCTCTGCTCCTTTTGCTTCTCTAAGCATCCAAGCTTTATTTACTACCTAAAAACATAAAATAAATTAGCAAAAATAATTATTCTCGAAAACAACGAAAATACAGAGTTTGGGATAAAATGGAAAATTAAAGCACAAAAGATGAGATAAATGTCAATAAAAAGATATAGGATTATGTAATATTTGGCACTCGTCATTTTCCACGAAAACACTCGAGACATCAATACATGTCACAAACTGGGGGATGCTCTTTAGGGTTTTGATTTGGCGGTTTACAGCGTGCGGCATACACAAATGCGCGTTTCAAGACAGTGTATTAAGAATAAAACGGTTAGTAAATGCAGGAAATAATGGTGAAACGATCTTTCATTATGGAACATCAATTCCATCAAATTCCATCAATACCAGGCGTTATCACCTCTTCCCATTTAACTCATCCGTTTCTTTTTCTTACGAGGCCAGAGAAATATAATATTCAGAAAGGCAACAAGGTTTTGGTCAGGAGAAATATAATATTCAGAAAGGAAACTCTGCTAGCTGTCCCAAAAGCTTTCAGCTTCTGATACAAGTCAAGTACTACTCTTCCAGAACTGTTCTGGTCTCAACACTCTCTTCGCTTCCCTCCCTAAACCAGCCATTCTCCTCCTCTTTGTGACCGAAGCAAATCAGGAACGGACATTTCTTGGTTTAGGCCGGAGTTGTACAGATTGATCTCTCGAATCTAAAATACTCCCTGCAGTACATTTGTTTAGGGTTTAGATTTGTTTCTCACTCACCCGCCGAAATTACCAAAATTGGCAGAAACGATTTTCACCCATAAACACTTGCCTATCGGAGAACTCTCACGATCTCAATCCAATCAAAGTTTTTACTCGTACGATAGAAGATGCAAGATCAGATCACACAACGACGATAAAATTAGTATCGGTCTGGCTTCACAATCCCAATGAAGTCTTTAAGTTGTTAACCTGGTTTTAGAGAAGAAAACCAAAGGTTAAAGGAGAATCGACTCTAGCGAGCGCACTAGTATCACACAGACGTGTGGGGATTAGTTTTGCACAATTCTAGATGTCTCCTTTATATAGTCTTCAAATCAGGGTTTTTCCTTACTTACAAAGCAATCCATATTTACCGTTAGATGAAACCTGATTTAGATTCAAGCTAATATTTCTCAATCATTAGATCGAAAACTTAGCTTGTTACACACACTTGAGATATACGTTTACTGGGTTTGTGAAAACCATGCCCAAACGTGTACGTGTATGTTGGTACAACATAGTAACCCAAAAGGTTAACCATATGAGCATTTCATATTAACCTTGTTCTTCTTCACCATAACTAGTTCAACTGACTCAAATGAACTAGTTAAAGAGTTGTTCAATTGCTATGAGATCTTATGTAACTACACAAGACACAATTGAAACAAAGATGATTCGATTCGATTGAATCGGCTCATGAACTTTATAGCCAAGGTTTTGATAAAGCATTCCTTAGTAATTTAAGTTTCATGTTCAGAGGACATCTTTAGATCATAACCTCTTAAGCTCACAAACAAGTTCGCGGACTTAAGACAACCGGTGGAGTTTTCCAAACTCAGCAGAAAATCTCGGCAAAGAGACTTTCGCCAGTTCGCGGACTAGGTTCGCGGACTGAGTTCGCGGACTTACACGCAAACGAGTTTTTGGAAAATCCCAGCAGAAATTCTCGGTACAAGAACTTGCGTCAGTTCGCGGACTTGGCAAAGCCAATTCCTCCGGTTTCATTGAGGCATACATGGTTATGTAATCTAAACTCTCAACAAAGTTCGAAAACTTCGGATTAAGGAATACATGGTTATGTAATCTAAACTCTCATTCCAATCTTTGAGGCATTCTCAGAGGACGTTATATAGCCGTTATTCACAGACCGTTTTGCGTCAGAGCAATTCTCAAGGTAATTGAAACTTTTCAAGACTTTCGTCACTAGGTGAAGATAAACTTGATCAAAGCGAAACGCTTTACCAACACATGATTTCGAGATATAGATAGGCGAGATATACTCGGTCGAAATATCAAATGTGTATGATCCAGTCGATATAGCATACGACTTTTGTCTCATAAGAAGTAGGAGATAGAAGAGATAGACTTTTGAGTGATAGAGAAGTTCAAGTCTCCACATACCTTTTTGTTGATGAAGTTCCACGGTTCCTTGAGTAGATCTTCGTCGTTGTATGATGAATCGCCATGAAGTTCTTGAGCTCAACTGCACTTTTCTATCCTAGTCCGAGACTTAGCTATGTAGGCTAGAAATCAAGACTTATAGTTTTGATCACTAACATTGACAAACATGCTTGAGATAACAACGCATGCGAGGTCGACCGAGCTATGCTCTAACAACTTGTGATCGGTTGCACAAGTTATAGGATCGGTTGCACCAATTACTAAAACTTGTTAACCTACTACAAGGATCGATTACGCATATTGTGATTAGTCCCACCAGGTTCTAGGATCGGTTACCCAATGACTAGGAATGGTCACACCAATTACAAATATCGATCATACCATCTCAGGTGATTACTTAAGATTAGTTTCACTAATAAAAGTCATACCGATACATAAGTCAGGCGTTGTGAATAGTTTTACCATACATAAACAAGTTATGAGCGGTTATACTAAACATACATATTGGTAATCCAAAGATTTGCAATGAATAACAATACCAATAAGCCTAGCGATTTCCCTTTCGATTCACAAAACAAGTTTATGAATTGTACTTCTTTTAAACGAATGTAAAACATTGTTTCCTAGGACGAAATCTTCACCCATACCCATACATAATCACAATATCATTCATACGATTATGTCGATGTCTTATATACGAAGTTCAAAAGATAAGCGTTATACTTCGTATTATAATTCCTTAATACTACGTCTAACTAAGATCAGAATTAACTTAGTTTCTCTTATCCGGAATTATATTGGACTAAACAAATGATCCCGAAATAATTTTTGTTAAGCCATAAACAATTCATACAAACCAAATAAATCAACTTGCATAATTATTTATCTTAACCTGAAGCAATTGAAACAAACATGGACATTAAAGCACCCAATTGTACCGAAATTTCGTTAAGAAAAAGCAAAAGTATATATGCAATAAAATCAGGCTTTTCTTAAACAAGAAAACGATTAACTAACAAATTCGTTACCTCAAATTTCGCATCCTCTTCTCCTTTTCTTTGCATCTTTCTGGAGAGGAATATCATTGTGTTGTCATCCTATCACAAGAACAAAAGAACAACAACAACCTTTACTAGAAAAAAGATGAAACCGGTTTTAACTAATGCAATGCAAAAGTTGAAAACCCCGAAACACATATGCTTTTATGCTAAACCAAAAACGATTCAACATATTGTAACTTTTTCACACATGAGTTTCAAAGGGAACCCCTTATGATCCTTTGATAAAGCCTACCAGCATGGGCTAGAACTCAATCCTTCTAAATCAAAAAGTCACACAAACCATAAGGGTTCACACAATATGAGATCGAATATTAAGGTTATGAATGAAAACCGGAATCAAACATCCCATAAACACATAGCAATAATATAAAGCATTCAAGCACATGCTATGTAATCGAAAAACTATCACAAGAAAAATTATAAAATAATAATTTTATTCATAAATAATAGATAATTTTATTCAAAATAGACTTTACATAAAGTAGCCTAATTTCAAATAAGAATTCAATCTTATTTTTGCTCTGCATGCCTTACTGGAGAATTCCTTTTGTAGTATCTCAGTTTCAGTTAGATCTCTTTTAGAGTATTCTAAACCTCTTTTAAATTCTCCAAGGTCTTCAGGCCATCTAAAATTAGCAATAGATTGTGCATAACCGGAGATACTCATCTTAGCTGCAGCTGTATCATCGCCAAGAAGATCTCTTCTTCCAATGAGTTTCATTGTCCCCTCTAACATATTTTGGGCAAGAATGGTTGAGAGGGATGTCTTGATAGGAAAGGAACAATATTCCGAACAGAGTCCATATTTTATTTTCTCATAATATGTGGAACTAGACTCAAGAGTTCTTTCAATCTTCTCCACACAAAAATTACAGATAACATCATTACATTCCTTTTCTCCCATGATGAAGGGAATCATATGTAGGTTTTTTGATCGAGGCAAGGAACTGCACAAATTAATTATATTCGAAATTTATTTTGTTAAGTATTCCTTACTATCTACATATGGAGAAAGCATTGTATTACAGGAGTGTGATATTGCAAAAGGAAGAGTATAATCGGACCTATTTATAGTCCCTTCTTTTCCTTTTTCAAGGCTGACTCTTAATTAGGAAATCTTCCCTAAACAAATACCGAAACAAAACTTACCCTAAACATGCAAGGAATATATCGCAAGTTTTGAGAAGTCATAGAGTCCTGGTTAACTCTGTTTTTGTTTTTCTACAGTGTAGCAGATCATCGAAAGATGTTTGCACATTGACATCACTGGATATCTCTGGATCCCTTTTGAGTCTAAGAACTATACATTCATAGTCATCTTTGTCTAAGATTACAACAAGAATGTTTTTCTTAGTATTTGTTTTAGATGACTTTCTTTTGGGTACCTTTTCAAATTTTGGTATCCACTTTTAGGTGGACTTTGAATGAAGGTTCTTCATTTCTAGCGAGATTGCATCTTCCCACTTTGAAACATCAGATCTCATATCCCCATTGATAAAGGTGTTACCCTTTCTATTATTTTTACTTTTAGGAATGTTTCTTTTAGGGTATGATTTTGAATTCTTATAATAATTCGTTTGTCTCACAGGACAATGATGATCTGAGAGGTTTTTGGAGATGGATCTGTTCAATTCTTTAGAAACAAATGATAGAGCATTTTGCATCTTTCGAATTTTACAATCCCTTTGCATATGACCTTTATCTCTACAATAATAATAATAATGCTTATTGAAAAGAGTAAAGTTTTTAGTTTTCCTTTATGAGACGTTCGGTTACTATGATGATCCTTAGTTGGAGTCTTCCTCTGATTGCTTTCGGAGATGTTTTCTGTCAGAATCTCGTTTGAGCACTTAGGTGAATCAGGCGCACAAGCTTGTTCGGGTGGATTTTCTGGAGTGGAGGAGTAAACATCCTTTACGAATTTTACTTCTTTGTTGATTGACGAAATATCAATTCCATCATATCCTAATCCACGTTTGTCGCCATGACTTATCCCTTCCTCCAACATGGAAGATAAATTGATTGTGCTATCATTGAGTTTTCTTACCCTTACAACTTCCTCTTCTAAGAACTTGATTTTTTCAAGAGCTTCAGCTAGTTGGTCCTCAAGAGGATTTTTCTTGAAAAAATCAGGCTCATTTTGTTCCTTACTCGTTAATTGTTGAGGATTAATCCTTGCTTCTGTCTCAACAAGTTTCTTATTCAACAAGTAATGCTTCCTGTTGAAATTCTCAAACTCAAGAATTTTTGAGTTTAGACTTTCTTTGTAGTCCTTAAGCAGATATCTAGAATTTTGATATCCATAGAAGAAACCAGAGAAAATCTTTCTTAGTTTCTTATTTTCTCTGCAGAGAGGAGCAATGAGCTCAATCACATCTGAAGTAGATAGTTTTCTTGTAGAAACAACACTTAGTATAGAAGAGAATTCTGACATATCTTCTTCAACATCTTGATCGATTTCTGAGTCACCATCTTCAGTAATTTCATCAAGTTGTTTTTCAAGACAGGTTTGCCAATCATCAGAATCTACATTATAGGGGTCAGCCTGTTCAGTAGATTCACAGAAGATGTTATTCTCAAGTGATGATTTTTCATCTTGATTTACGTTAACTGGATCAGATATAGATTTAATTCTTATAGGTTGGATCGCACCAAACACAGATTGTTAGATATTTTCGTGTTTGCCTACTCTGATACCAATTGAAAAGACGAGGTACCCAAATATACCTCAATCTAAAACTTTTCCACCTATAAGTCCTTTCTCTGAAAGTGATTGTCTATGGACTGAGTCGAGACAATACAACGAATCGGTTCATACTTCGTGTGATCGTCTATGGATACGAGATCGAGACAATACGACAACAAGATAACTTGCGTGATTGACTATGGATACAAGATCGAGACAATACAACAACGAAGTATGATTACTTGATAATAGGTTCGGACTTAACCAAACACTATAGGATTGCTATCAAGTAATTAGGAATTAATGTTTGTGTATTTTACTTCTAATTATAATAAAACAATTATAATTACGGAAATAGAAAAGTAAAAGACACAACAAGATTTTGTTAACTAGGAAACCGCAAATGCAGAAAAACCCAAGAGACCTTGTCCAGAATTGAATACTCTCAGAATTAAGCCGCTATACAAAATCTAAACCAACTTCGTATAGTTGACACCAAGAAACTAAACCTATAGTTCACCTAGTTCCCTCGGTATCCATGCGCCTCCAACTTGCAATAAGTTACGCACTTGGAACAATTTCTTTGGTTCGTATTCCAAACAGTAAAGGAACAACAAATTTGTTTGGTAACAACTCTTTTCAAACAATGTGATATGAGTTTGACAAAAGGCTCTTCCGTTTAACCAATAAACTCCTTTGTCGGGTTCTAGATCAATCTATTCAACAACTACCAAAGTAATTGTTTAGACTATGCAATCAATACTATGAATCATAAAAAAATGTATTGATGCCGATCTACGCAAATAATCAATCCAATCTGTCAAAAGAAAAACCGATTATAGTTGGATTCCCAGCCGATCAAGTTTTGTGCACACCAGAGATTATGAACTCAAATAAGAAATCTTCTTTGTCTTTAAATCTTCTTAGATCTTCAATAAACACCTGCACACAAACAACTTGAATCTCTTGTGATCAATCACACACAGAACGGAGTCTGTTAACGATGGATTATCACAAGACGTTTTTAGATCTACAAACAGTCTAAAGATCCCCGTCGATACTTTTATCTAGTTTGACTGAATCTTATATCATAAGAGAAGATTTTCAAGCATAAACAAACTAGGTGCAATCAAAGTTCAACAACCGTTAGTCAATCAAATCAATCAAAAACTAATTATAAACTGCAATTATCTAGTTTCCCACCAACGGTACTCGTAGAGCTTCTCAATCCCAAAGAAGTCTTTAAAACGAGCGGTCGTAAGAGATTTCTCCTAATTAGGGTACTTTCCTCTCCGAATAGACGGCTCCACCAGTAACAACACAACTAGGTAGTTTTGCTGGCTCTGAGGATTAGTTTGTTCATAATGCAAACTTCAATATTTATATACCAAGAAAGTTTGGACACCAAGGAATTTCCAATTCCGAATATTCTCAAAGATATGCAATAAAGCCAAAATCGGTTTTCATAATTTCTGGAAATGCTCTGTCCAAATATTGACGAAATCTCAGTAGAAAATCTCCAATTAGTAAATGTACACTACCAATTTTTATTTTCTAAAGATATGCATTTAATTGCTGGAAATTAAAAGCATATGAAATTAAAAACCTTAATTAAAAGATTCTCAATTTATTTCGATCTGGGATTCTCCTTTAGTTATTAAGGAATATCTTTTAATAATAATATATAAGAATTACTGCACATGTTCAAAGTATGTTGACATATTTACTTTGTAAATCCTTTTTTATATTTACAATCTTGGAACCAATTTGCCACACTTCCAAACGAGTTTAGAATTGGTTCATCTGATTTTCAAGAACTATGTGATTGATCAAAAACATTCAATCACCATTCATGGGTTTAACGGTTCTACCAAATACAAGTTCGGTTCTACCTCCAAGTGACTACTAGGTAGTACCACTTTCTCATGGTATTACTTGTGATCGGTTGCACAAGTTATAGGATTGGTTACACCAATTACTAAAACTTGTTAACCTACTACAAGGATCGATTACACATCTTGTGATTAGTCCCACCAAGTTCTAGGATCGGTAACCTAATGACTAGGAATGGTCACACCAATTACAAATATCGATCATACCATCTCAGGTGATTACTTAAGATTGGTTTCACTAATAAAAGTCATACCGATACATAAGTCAGGCATTGTGAATAGTTTTACCAAGATACATAAAGAAGTTATGAGCGGTTATACTAAACACACATATTGGTAATCCAAAGATTTGTAATGAATAACCATACCAATAAGCCTAGCGATTTCCCTTTCGATTCACAAAACAAGTTTATGAATTGTACCTCCTTTAAACGAATGTAAAACATTGTTTCCTAGGACGAAATCTTCACCCAGACCCATACATAATCACAAAATCATTCATACGATTATGTTGATGTCTTATATACGAAGTTCAAAAGATAGGCGTTATACTTCGTATTATAATTCCTCAATACTACGTCTAACTAGAGTATAATCATTCACATCTTCCCAGTTATGTTTTCAATATAACACGACTTGAAAGATACGTTAGGAATGAAACAGTTCAAGTCAAAATATTACTAACCTCAAGAGGAAGGATGATGTCGTCGATGTAGCTCTTTACTTCTTCACACTCTTCAAGTCTTCGAATAATACTTGTAAGTCTCATATCCTAATAACTTTCTAGCTAACCTATACGAAGTTGACTCTAGTAAATAATCAAGCGACTCTTTAAATGAGTTTTGGTTCACTAAAATATGACAACCAAACTTGACATACCAACGCTTGGTGGGTTCAACCGATCAATGCTCTAACAAGTTGATTCTCTTGAAAGTATATTGGAGTTTGTCTATTCAGATTGTCGAACGAAATATTGGGTGTGGTTGTTAGACCCTCGCTTTTTCAATTGGTATCAGAGCACGCAAACACGTTAAATACTTCATAAGTCTGTGTTTGTAGCAATCTGATTATTATGGACGAGTCTATCTCTAATAACGTACCAGGTCAGAAATTACCAGTTGATTTTTCAAATCTTGAACTCACCTGAGAGAACTGTCACATGTAAGTCAACATCGAAACATTCTCCGAAATGAAAAACTGTTGATTGGGAAACACACCTAAAAGAACTGTTGGATGAACTTTCTGATGAAGGTGATTCAGATATTGATAGAGATGTTGATGAGGAAGTCTCATAGTATTTTAAGTTTTTGGATTCGTTGAAAATTAAGAAGATTACAACTTCTCATGTCACACCTCTTCAGACTCCTCTCTGTCGAGAAAACAAGAAATTGAAAAGGATTTACGGAGGTTTTTATGGTTGAAATCGCTCTTGCGAATCGGTCCTCAAAGATTCGTAGAAAGTCACTTGAATGTGATAATGTTTATCAAAAATACTCCTTGTTGGAAGAGAAACTTGCAGAAACTGAAGCAAGGATTAACTCTCAGCAAGCAAGTTTTGATTCAGAGAAAACACTTTTCTCGCTCGAGAAAAACGTCTTGAGGATGATTTAGTTGCTGCTCTTGATAAAATCAAGATGTTGGAAGATGACTTGAAAAAGTTCAATACTAGTTCAAGCAAATTAACCACTATGCTAGGAGCAACTAAAAATCATCGTGATACACGAGGATTGGACTATAAGGGAATAGATGCTCCAAGTATTAGCAAAGAGGTAAAATTTGTATAGGATAGTGATTCTTCTCAACAAAAGGTTTCTACTGATGGAAAAAGTGAAATACCTTCACCGACAATTAAGGTTCGAAAGAGCAAAGTATATCAACCTCCAAAGTCGGCACACACAGATCGAGGTAAGAACATTCCTTATGTTTGCCACTATTGTGGAAATAAAGGTCACCTGGAAAGGAGATGTCATTTCCGTATAAGGAATAAGAAACTTCATGATGTTCTTGTTTGGGCATCACAAGAAATTGTGAAACCAAGATCATATCTTAAGACTAATCCCCTTAACGCTACAGGTTGTAACTGTCCAACCTTTAGGCAAAGGAATCAGTGTTGTGATAAATCTAGATTTGCTTATAAACGTCATACGAATCCTTTTCACAATCGTAATGGTTATCAAAAGAATAACTTCGTAAAGACGAAGACAAGATCCGATGCTCCCAATTGGAGAAAGACTAACTTGTAAAAGAATAGTCAATCCAATTCTCTTCCGAGAATTCTAGAAGAGAGTAATGGGAAGAAGGTTCTGGTTGTTCCTAAACGCACTCAGAAATGGATACCAAAGAAAGTAAATGATGTTTTGAGTGTGAAAATGAATGATCTCCCATAAAATTACATGACTATGGAGAAGGAAGTATCCCTGATGTTGGAACTTAAAAAGTTCTTTGGAAAGATGGATTTGGATGTGAAAGTTTCTAAAAGCGATCTCTTTCATGATAATCCAAAAGTCACTTGTGGTGAGCAAGACATAGTTCACCTCAACACAACTTGATTGTGTTGTAAGTGCATCCTCACCAAGGAATGCCCTGCTATGTATACGGTAAGGGAAGCACGAGAATTGGGGCACACATATTGTGTCAGGTATGATTTTGAATCTTTGGTAACACCGTAGAATTCGATTGGATTATTATAAAAAGTTATGTATATAAACTTGAGCAAGATTTGTGTTTTTATTTATTTGATTAGAGTACTTAGAATGATCCACGTACCTTGCTTATCATTCATTTCTACCTAACTTGATATGTGTTTAAGGTTCTTAAATGTTTAGGTTTGTAAATAGTAGTTCGGGATGTTTGGGCTTCATGGTACACATACCAGGTATGCATACCATCATTTAAAATCAAAATCCAGGGGTTTAGTACCCAAGCCCCTTTTCATACTGCTCCAGGTCACGAAATTTCGTTTGCAAACCGGTATGCATACTGGCATGTAGATGTCGTTTTTCGGTAAACTTTTTTTGGTCGTAACTTCTTCGTCCAAACTCGGAATGACCTCATTCTTTTTGGATTCTTTTCCTCTTTGAATTCTATTCAAAATGAAGATGAGAAATCCTGAATTTGTATGAGTTAAGATTGGTCTTTGTCCTGTCTCTTGTTTTTGAGTGTTTTGCTCCTTTTCGTCGCACTTGTTCCATTTCTCTTGGACTTGGGCACTTGGATTCTTGGAGTATCTCTCTTATAAGCTCATTTGTAACGTTACAAGAATATTGTTGATGAATCACAAAGAAGGAAGTTCAAGAATGGGAAATAACACGCATTGTTATGGAATTCTTGAATGTTCACAATCATCTTATGTGAACTATGGTGCATGGTCATTAATGAAAAAGCGAGGGTCTAACAACCACACCCAATATTTCGCTTAGAAATCTGTATGGACAAACTCCAATATACTTTTATGAGAATCAACTAGACAGTTAGACTCAATAAAGGAAAAGTATATCAAAGAATTTATATCTCAATCTCTCGATTTGATCTTTACTCAAGCAAATATAAATCTGCGAGTCTTTATCAAACAGAGATACTTGGATGGTACCAAAGACTAATATCAAGTGCCAATCAATTTAAATCAACAACCAATAAGGTTGGATATTTTAATTGATTGAACAACTCACAACCTGTATTATTTCAATTATATAAACAAATATAATGCGGAATAGAAATAACACAGACACCAGAATTTGGTTAACGAGGAAACCGCAAATGCAGAAAAACTCCGGGACCTTGTCAAGATTGAAAACACACTGTATTAAGCCGTTACAGACAGCCTACTCCAAACTAACTTCGGTCTGGACTGTAGTTGAACCCCAATCAATCTCACACAGATCCAAGGTACAGTTATGCTCCTACGCCTCTGATCCTAGCAGGATACTGCGCACTTGATTCCCTTAGCTGATCTCACCCACAACTAATAGTTGCTACGACCCAAAGTCGAAGACTTTAATAAACAAATCTGTATCACACAAAAAAGTTTACGATAATAGATAAATCCGTCTCCCACGAATATACCTACGAGTTTTGTTCTGTCTTTTGATAAATCAAGGTGAACATGAACCAATCAATAATACCAGACTGATACTCCCGAAGAACATCTTAGTATTATCAATCACCTCATAATAATCTTAATCGACGCAGCGAAAAAGATATTGTGGAATCACGAACGATGAGACGAAGTTTGCCTGTGATTACTTTTATATCTTGCCTATCGGAGATATAAAATCTCGAGCCAATTATTTCAATTGTACTCGTAACGACAGAAGATGCAAGATCAGATCACACAACTACAAGAAAAGTAGTATCGGTCTGGCTTCACAATCCCAATGAAGTCTTTAAGTCGTTAACCTGGTTTAGAAGAAGAAACCAAAGGTTAAAGGAAAATCGACTCTAGGTTAGCACAACTAGTATCACACAGAATGTGTGGGGATTAGGTATCCCAGTTGCTAGAGTTCTCCCTTATATACACTTTCAAATCAGGGTTTGCAATCAATGTTAGCTTAGTAACAAATCATTCAATATTCACCGTTAGATGAAAACCTGATTAGATCGAAAACTTAGCTTGTCACACACATATGAAATGTCCAATTTTGGGTTTATGAACCGTACCCAAACATTAACATTTGTTGGTTAAACAAGTCAACCAAATGGTTAGCCATATGACTACTCTCATATCAACCTTATTCTTCTTCACCATAACTAGTTCAAATGACTCAAATGAACTAGTTAGAGATGTTTATGGGTGAAAATTATTCTTGCCGAATTTGGTAATTTGGGGTGTGTGGATAAGGAATGAATCTAAACCCTAAACAAATGCACTTCACGGGAAGGATTTTTGATTCGAGAAATCAATCTGTACAATTCTGGCCTAAACCAAGAAATGGTCGTTCCAGACTTTCTCCGGTCACAAAGTGAATGATATGAGGTTGATCTTAGGGAGGGAAGCGAATAAGGTGTTGAGATTGTGAAGGTGTTGGCTATGTATGACTTGTATCAGAAAGCTGAACTGGCTTGCAGAATGTAAGCTATCAGTTTCGGTGTTTGAATACGGTTGTATCAACACTTGCTTTTGTTGTCTTGTCTTTTTTGAAAATAGGGAGGAGAACCTATTTATACAAGTCATTGAGCCTAACCCACGTCTCTCATGGGAAGTGGAGAAATTGGAGTGATGGAGTAGTGGAGTTGAGTGTGTTAGTTACAAGATCAGTCTTTCCCACTTCTCCCATCATCACTAACCGTCCATGACTTCCTGACACGTTCTTGTGATGGCGCTTGTGCGCTGCACGCTGTAAACCGCCATACCAATAACCCAGTATGTATCCCCCAGTTTGTGACATGATTGATGTCTCGAGTATGTGGATCGTGTGACCCACAGAAAGTAGCATGTAATGCTAAATTAAATAACTAAGTTATTTAGGAAGTCGATATTTATGAAATATCGTGCGAATCCTATGCATGTAATGCATCGAATGTATTTAGCATGAGTGAAGCATCGCTGTTTTAAGGCTTAATGGAGTAAGTCACGATTAAGCGTCTTAAAATAGATGCATGTCTAGCCATCTTAAAGTGATCGTTTGGGGTTGTACAGGTAAGTCCTGACTTGGCCGATCACTTGGTGTGGTAGAGTGACGGATGGTAATCACCACGACACCTCATTGACCAGTTAAATCCTGACCAGGGTTGTATAACCAAGCAGTTGAAGTTGAACGGACGAGATGATCTTTGAGACACTCATTTGCGACAGTAGTGGAATTAGGGTTTATAAAGAGGTGCGCAAGCATCACTCTTCAGCTTGGTCGAATCCAAGCTTGGGACACGATTTTGGCAAGGCCGATTGGGCATGCATGTAGACGGCATGCCAGTGTACATATCCATACCTCATTGTCTCGTGAAAGTGTAATCTAGATCGCTCAATTTGTCCGGCAAATAGGAGCGGATAGGATTGATTTGTGACAGAGATTTTGTGTCGCAAAGGCCGCGCGTCATGCCAACTTTGGGCGCGCGTTTCGAGGCGACCAAGCCTGGTCGGTCTTGGCCGATTAGTCTAGTGTGCAGACGACGGGATGGTGTACACGCTTGTATTTCATTGTCCCATAGAAACGTGATCTAAGCCACTCAATTTGTCCGGCAAAGTTGAGTGGTCGAGATTAGTTTACAATTGGGAGGTGTGACCACGCATAGTTTGGGCGTGCGAATCGAGGCAACCAGGCATGATATGCCTTGGACGATCGGGTGGAGATATATGGGCCCACGGTGATCATGTTGATGCGCACCGGACTTTCCTAGTCTGTTCCTGGACCCTTCGTTCGTGCAGGAGAAAATGGACGCTCGTGATGTTCAAACCCTAATTAGGGTTTCACCGGCCGTGCGTCATGCCTTGTTTGGGCGCACGAACTGGAACGATCAACTATAGTTGGTCCTGACCGACCGGTCATGTGTGTAGGAGGGACCATGGTGATTGTGTTGACATGCTCTGGGCCCTTTGAATCTACATCTACACCCTCCATCTATGCCTGCGAAGATGGATGGTTGAGACTGCTTTGCGACACATGTAATGTGCCGCAGACCCTAAATTAGGGTTTCACGTCTGCGCTGCTTTGGCTGGACGATTTGGCAAGTCAGGCTACCCTTTTTGGGAGGCCAACCATGCGGGGCCTGCATTGGATCGGTGGTGAATACTCCAATACCTGCCTGGGGTTATGGACCCGATCTAAGCCATCCAATCATGCTGGTGAAGTTGGATGGTCGTGATCGTTTCTGAGAATGATACGGACAGTCCAGATGCTCGATCGGGCTAGTATAACACTCTGAGAGTTGTATCCTGTAGGGGTATTTCGTACATGCCTCCTTATTTAATGCTTGGAGATTCATGTTGCTCTGCTGAGAGCGATCACTCAGTCGTCATGCCGCACCAATAATGAGAATGGATTAGTACAGGAAATACAAGGCTGGTCATGCATTAATTGGTAATGCTATAAGTTTTATAGTGAAGAAGTATTCTCCACTTTATCAGTGGCTTTATCCTTTGCAGGATGTTAGCGCATAGTTTTGGCTTTTACAATTTTAGCCTTAAACGAAAATCCACCATCAACAAGAGAGTTGTTCAATTGCAAGAAAATCTTATGTAACTACACAAGACACAATTGAAGCAAAATCGGTTTGATTCACTCGAATCGGCTCATGAACTTTATAGCCACGGTTTGCAAAAGCATTCCTTAGCTTATTTAAACATTAGTTCAAGAACAACCGACTTTAGATATAACCTGCTCAAGTTCGCGGACTGGGTTCACGTATTTAATCTCATGGAAGGAGTACACAAACTCCAGCAGAAAATCTCGGGCTGAGAACTTCCGCAAGTTCGCGAACTGAGTTCCTGGACTTGGCTCACGCCACTTCGATTTCTCTTGATCAACAAAGTTCGTAAACTTTGGTTCAAGGAATAAGGACTTATACATATATGTGTTTCCACAAAAATGCTTATATCCTACCAATGGTTATGTAATCTAAACTCTCATTTGAATCATTGAAACATTCTCAGAGAACGTTATATAGCCGTTATTCACAGACTATTTTTCGTCAGAGCAATTTTCAAAGTGATTGAAACATAACATGACTTTCGTCACTTGGTAAAGATGAATTCGGATAAATCGAAAGCTTACCAACACACATTTCGAGAAATAGATAGGCGAGATAAACTCAACTCGGAATAGCAAATGTGTATAATGAAAGTCTATATATCAAAACGACTTTTGTATCAAGAGTAGGAGATAGAGTAAATAGACTTTTGAGTGACAGACTAGTTCAAGTCTCCACATACCTTTTAGTCGATGAAGATCCACCAGTTCCTTGATAAGTCCTTCGTCTTGTATGATGATTGCCATGAAGTATTTAGCTCAACTATACTTTCTATCATAATCCAAGACCTTAGCTCTAATAGGCTAGTAATCAAGACTTATATTTTTGATCACTAATATTGACAAACATGCTGGAGATAGCAACGCATGCGAGTTCGACCGAGCAATGCTCTAAGAATCTTCCCCTTTGTCAATTTTAGTGGCAAAACTATTAATACATATGGAATACAAAAAATAAATAAATTAACTTTTGTAGATCCTATTCCACATGCCTAGTCTTCAAAATTACTCGAAATCTTCGTCACTTCCAAGTACTCCAATGATCCCAAAGGTTGTAAGTTTAGCATCATCGTTGTTGAAAATCCGTAGCTATAACAATAAGAAAACAATTGTATAACACTCTGAGAGTTGTAGCCTGTAGGGGTATTTCGTACATGCCTCCTTATTTAATGCTTGGAGATTCATGTTGCTCTGCTGAGAGCGATCACTCAGTCGTCATGCCGCACCAATAATGAGAATGGATTAGTACAGGAAATACAAGGCTGGTCATGCATTAATTGGTAATGCTATAAGTTTTATAGTGAAGAAGTATTCTCCACTTTATCAGTGGCTTTATCCTTTGCAGGATGTTAGCGCATAGTTTTGGCTTTTACAATTTTAGCCTTAAACGAAAATCCACCATCAACAAGAGAGTTGTTCAATTGCAAGAAAATATTATGTAACTACACAAGACACAATTGAAGCAAAATCGGTTTGATTCACTCGAATCGGCTCATGAACTTTATAGCCACGGTTTGCAAAAGCATTCCTTAGCTTATTTAAACATTAGTTCAAGAACAACCGACATAAGAAAATCCGTAGCTATAACAATAAGAAAATCCGTAGCTATAACAATAAGAAAACATGAATCTCCATCATTGTTATACAGTGTCATAGTATCATTACACAGCGTCAAAGTCCAATTGTATCACAACTTCAACAACAATACTGTGGTGATATGTATCACTCCCCCTTAGTCAATACTCTATCTCACATGGAAACCACTCCCCCTTACATAATGATCCGAAAACTATATGTATTTGTAGTGTGAACTACATATTAATTCCCCCCCTTTTTGTCAATAAAATTGGCAAAGGTACAAGAACGGGATCCTAATGAAATTTCTGAAAGAGACATTTCTTGACCAAAAGAAAGCAAAAATATCAACTTGTTCTTTAGATGCAATCATAAATCCGAAGCTAAATGCATTCATCAAGGAGTTTACAAAGATACAAGATAACCCCTATAATATTCCATAGCCGCACTCCCCACAAAGATATGTCAATTAAACGCAAGTTCAAAAGAACTCTCCCCCATAAAATGTCATTCCCAAGGGAACAACAAGAGCGACCTTAATTTCGAAAGAAAATAAGGATTTCTTTGGACATAACAAATCACATACAAGTATGAATTTGAATCCAAAAATATTAAATTAACCACAAGAAGTTCATGATTAATTTAACCGAAAATGCTCAACACAAGTAAACTTATGGATACTTAAGCGCGCTCAATTAGATTAATCACAAGTAAACCCATAATTAATATAATCGATATACACAATCAAACTAATCACAAAAGTAATCAATTTAATTGGCCATACTCGCATAAGAAAGTCTATGGAGCAATGACTAAGTTAATCATGAAAACAATCAACCCAGTCATGAACGCTCAAACATAAGAAGACTTATAGAGTCACAACTAAATAACCAAACAAGATGATTAATTTAGTTGAAAATGCTCGACATAAAGTACCTTACAGAACAACACCATAGCTAATAAAAAATAATCAACTTGGTAGTTTAATGCTCAACATAAGACACTTTACAGAGCCTCACAGTAATACATAAAATATGGATCAGGGAAGATCAATTACTGCGGAATACACAAGGATTCATTCTATTTTCCATCACTCTTTGCATAACGACATTTAATAGACATAATCCTTGCAAACAAAAGATTTTAACCTATCTTCCATCAAAAATTGACAATATATGCTAACTTTTGTATTTGTAAAAAGTCCATTCATTCTTTCATCAATACATGCATATCAATTCATGAACGACTTTACTTTTGACAAGATATGGGACAATCAAGTTCACGGACACAAACACACATATCCCATAACAATATTGCAATATATGAAACCGTAAAGATTAATACTGCAAAAATCATCTTCCAAACAATTTAGAATTTAAACCAATAAATCTAAAAACATGAAGATGAAAACGTTGGACATAGCTATGTGTAAACACAATAACGGCTATTCCAACCTCTAGTTATTCTTCTAAAAACAAGAAAAATAGAAGATTTACTAGGCAAACTAAAGGAAAAATCAAAGTTCATTGAGGACCTCGTATCTTTCGATAAATCCATCAAAGAAGGTATCACTGATTTCCTTTATTCTCTTGACTGTAGAAACACCATGTTAGTGAGTTAGAACACTAACTTTGCGATCAATAACCCAAGCAAGCTGTCTAGATTTGACGCAGTCCATGATGAGATTTTTTTGATTCCGTATCAGAATATTCTGATTTGCAAGGATTCTGGCCTGGCCATCTAGGAGTTGGTTTATTTGCAGTTGAAGATTTGAAAACTCGACCTTTGAATCGTTTTGAAAACGAGTTAAATCCTTGACAGAATCATCAATCCAGGAGTTGTGTTCCTTTCTTTCAAGCATCTTCTTTAGAACCAGCTCTTGAATTGACTCACGTCCTTGAGTGTCTTCCTCCATATAAAGATGCACAATCTCTTGAGATTTTGCAGAGTTCTCCATATTCTTTTTGTTAAGGGAAGGAAAACCCAACAAAGTAATATATGTGTTTGTAAACACAGGTTGGAAACCCTAAGAACTCACAGGAGGAGGACGCAGACGTTTATGGACCATCAACACAAAGAAAACTTAAAACAGAAAGAAAATAATATACAACATACTTGAGTATTTCTCAATAATTTTCCTTGTACCTCTCAAGTTATAAACAAGGAAAGGAACATCGAGAAAGGAGTTGTACATATCATCTGGTAGTTTGATCTTTGTGTTCTTCGCCTTTCTTTGGTTAACCTTCATCCCAGAAGAGTAAGACACAGTGTGGTTAACATATCCATCAGAAGGGTTTCTCTGAGGAATAAATCCAGGACCTCTTGCAATTGGTTCAAGAGGATCAAAATAGAGAGGAATCCATTTTCTAGACTTAGATTTACCAGAAACATTCTTATAAACACAGGGAATGCTTTCGTTAGCAATACAAGAATTTATACTACTAGAAAGCATATGATTCCTGTGATGATTTCCAAGAAAGAGATCACATTTATAAGGTATCTGATTTTCTGTGGGCATGCGATTCACTACAGTAGTCGACATACTATTTATCCCATTGACAGTGTAAAGAAGCAAATTATGAAGTTTACAAATTTTTTTCTTTCTGGCAAGACAATGGATAGCATAGTGATTCTTTTTCCCACAGAAAGTACAGGTTCGTGGAGGAGGAGCAACAATTGGCACCTGTTTTAATTTCATATCCATGTGACAAGATTGTAAGTTATGCAAACTTTTCTTGACACAATCTTCTTCTGGAGAAAATTCCGTCATGTACTGTAACTCATGAGAGTTAGTATGTACAGAAAAATTTCTCTTTAAGACAGAGTTTTCCTTTTCCAAGGATTACACTGTTCATGAGCTAGAGTAAGAGATGCTTCTAGTTTCTCTTTTTCAACACGAAGTCTGTTAAGATCTGACGAATGAGTCTTAATCAAATTTTTCTCTCTAATTGAGTCTTCCATAACAATATCTTCAAGAACACGAATCTTTTCACGATGTTGAGTAGTTTCTTGGAGAAGTTTTTCAATATTCTTAGAGAAAGACTCAATGATGCAGTAGAGTTCATGTTCTCGATCAAGAGACTTTTCAAATTCATCAATAAGCTGATCATGATCCTGAAAATCAATAATCTCAGCAGTGTTTTTGGAGATTCTGGTGAGCTCCTTTTCAACTTTTGTCATAGTGCCCAATGTCTCATCAGAGAGAGAGATGTCAGCACCAGAAGGGACAACCTTCTTACCCCGGGATTCGGAAGAATCTACTAATGAGTGATCCTTTGAGGTATTTCCAAGACATTTGGTATAGTTAAAAGCTTTAGAAGTCATCTTGGTATGCGTGTAAGAGATTCTGTCCACAGACTCAGATAGCCACAAACACAGACTTGTAAGGTCTTAAACGTGGTTGCCTGCTCTGATACCAATTGAAAAAGCGGGGGGTCTAACAACCACACCCAATATTTCGCTTAGAAATCTGTATGGACAAAATCTAATATACATTTATGAGAATCAACTAGACAGTTAGACTCAATCAATGAAAAGTATATCAAAGGGTTTATATCTCAATCTCTCGATTTGATCTTTACTCAAGCAAATAGAAATTTGCGAGTCTTTATCAAACAAAGATAACTTGGATGGTACCAAAGACCAATATCCAAGTGTCAATCAATTTAAATCAACAACCAATAAGGTCGGATATTCTAATCGATTGAACAACGCACAACCTGTATTATTTCAATTATATAAACAAATATAATGCGGAATAGAAATAACACAGACACCAGAATTTTGTTAACGAGGAAACCACAAATGCAGAAAAACCCCGGGACCTAGTCCAGATTGAACACACATTGTATTAAGCCGCTACAAACACTAGCCTACTCCAAACTAACTTCGGTCTGGACTGTAGTTGAACCCCAATCAATCTCACACTGATCCAAGGTACAGTTATGCTCCTACGCCTATGATCGCAGCAGGATACTGCGTACTTGATTCCCTTAGCTGATCTCACCCACAACTAAGAGTTGCTATGACTCAAAGTCGAAGACTTTAATAAAAAAGTCTGTATCACACAGAAAAGTCTACGATAATAGATAAATCTGTCTCCCACGAATATACCTACGAGTTTTGTTCTGTCTTTTGATAAATCAAGGTGAACATGAACCAATCAATAATACCAGACTTATATTCCCGAAGAACAGCTTAGTATTATCAATCACCTCACAATAATCTTAATCGACGCAGCGAAAAAAGATATTGTGGAATCACAAACGATGAGACGAAGTTTGTTTGTGATTACTTTTCTATCTTGCCTATCGGAGATATAAAATCTCGATCCAATTATTTCAATTGTACTCGTAACGATAGAAGATGCAAGATCAGATCACACAACTACAAGAAAAGTAGTATCGGTCTGGATTCACAATCCCAATGAAGTCTTTAAGTCGTTAACCTGGTTTAGAAGAAGAAACCAAAGGTTAAAGGAGAATCGACTCTAGCTTAGCACAACTAGTATCACACAGAATGTGTGGGGATTAGGTTTCCCAGTTGTCAGAGTTCTCCCTTATATACACTTTCAAATCAGTGTTTGCAATCAATGTTAGCTTAGTAACAAAGCATTCAATATTCACCGTTAGATGAAAACCTGATTAGATTCAAGCTAATATTTCTCAACCGTTAGATCGAAAACTTAGCTTGTCACACACAAATGAAATGTCCAATTTTGGGTTTATGAACCGTACCCAAACATTAACATTTGTTGGTTCAACAAGACAACCAAATGGTTATCCATATGATTACTCTCATATCAACCTTATTCTTCTTCACCATAACTAGTTCAAATGACTCAAATGAACTAGTTAGAGAGTTGTTCAATTGCAAGGAAATCTTATGTAACTACACAAGACACAATTGAAGAAAAATCGGTTTGATTCACTCGAATCGGTTCATGAACTTTATAGCCACGGTTTGCAAAAGCATTCCTTAGTTTATTTAAACATTAGTTCAAGAATAAACGACTTTAGATATAACTTGCTCAAGTTCGCGGATAGGGTTTACGGACTTAAGCTCATGGAAGGAGTACACAAACTCCAGCAGAAAATCTCGGGCCGAGAAGTTCCGCAAGTTCGCGGACTGAGTTCGTGGACTTGGCTCACGCCACTTCGATTTCTCTTGATCAACAAAGTTCGCAAACTTTGGTTCAAAGAATAAGGACTTATACATTTATGTGTTTCCACAATAATGTTTATATCCTACCAATGGTTATGTAATCTAAACTCTCATTTCAATCATTGAAACATTCTCAGAGAACGTTATATAGCCGTTATTCACAGACCATTTTTCGTCAGAGCAATTTTCAAAGTGATTGAAACATAACATGACTTTCGTCACTTGGTAAAGATGAATTCGTCTAAAGCGAAAGCTTACCAACACACATTTCGAGAAATAGATAGGCGAGATAAACTCGGCTCGAAGTTGCAAATGTGTATAATGAAAGTCTATATATCAAAACAACTTTTGTCTCAAGAGTAGGAGATAGAGTAAATAGACTTTCGAGTGACATATAAGTTCAAGTCTCCACATACCTTTTAGTCGATGAAGATCCACCAGTTCCTTGAGTAGTCCTTCGTCTTGTATGATGATTTCCATGGAGTCTTGAGCTCAACTACACTTTCTATCCTAATCCAAGACCTTAGCTCTAATAGGCTAGTAATCAAGACTTATAGTTTTGATCACTAATATTGACAAACATGCTTGAGATAGCAACACATGCGAGTTCGACCGAGAAATGCTCTAACAATTAGTGACTTTATATGTGCTTCTCTGTTAAGAATTTTTTTTTTATACACCTTTGGTAGCTATTCTTGGTGTAAATCCGTGCGAAAAAGATTGATTCTACCCTCTAAGGACAAATCATCTTATATGTGCAGTACGAGTTTGTCTTGTTGTCTAGGAAACTTCTTCTAATAATTCATTCTTGTGTTTTAAGAAGGATAACTAGGGTCTGGAATAACAATTATTGTGAGTACACATAGCTATTGCCAACGTTTTTCATCTTGCAATGTTTTTAGATTTATTTATTTAAATTCTAAGTTATTTGGAAGATGATTTTTGCAGTATAATCTTTATGGTTTTATATATTGCAAATTGTTATGGGATATGTTGTTTACGTCCGTGAACTTTGATTGTCCCATATATGCTCAAAAGTTAACTCTATTACATGTCAGTATGAAAATATTGATAAAAGATAGAATGAACTTTTGACTTTAAAAGTTAAGCCTATTATGTCATTATGCAAATATTGATGGAAGATAGGATGAATTTTGTTTACAAAGATTAAGTCTATTATATGTCATTGTGCAAATAGTGATGAAAAATAGAATGAATCTTTGAGCATTCTGCAGTATTGGTCTTTTCCTGATCCACATCTTTGTGTATGTACTGTGTGGATCTGTAAGTTCTATTATGTTGAGCATGGACAATTGAATTGATAATTTTCCTTGTGGTTAATTCAATTGAGATTTTTGGATACAAATTCATGTTTCATGTGATTTGTTAGTGTCCAAAGAAATCCTTCTTTTCTTATAAAAGTAAGGTCTCTCTTGTTGTTCTTCCGAGAATGACATTTTATGGGGGAGAGTTCTTAATTGAACATGTGATTAATTGCCAAATCTTTGTGGGGAGTGCGGATGTGGAATATTGTAGGAGTTTTCTTGTATCTTTATAAACTCCTTGATGAATACACTAAGTTTCGACTATGTGAAATCATCGAAACAAGTTGGTATGTTGTTCTCTTCTGGTAGTATCTCTATGAAAATTTCATGAGGATCCCACTAGTTTTCGTACCTTTGCCAATTTATATTGACAAAAAGGCAGGAGAATTAATGTGTAGTTTACACTACAAATACATATGGATTACGGATCATTATGTAAGGGGGAGTGGTTTTCATTGTGAGATGAAGTATTGACTAAGGGGGAGTGATACATATCACTATAGTATTATTGTCAAAGTTGCGATACAATTGGACTTTGATGCTGTGTAATAATACTATGACACTGGATAACAATGATTGAGAGCAACTGTTTTCTCATTGTTATAGTTACGGATCTTCAACAACTATGATGCTGAGTTGAACACATTTAGAATCATTGGAGTACTTGGAAGTGACGAAGATTTCGAGTAATGTTGAAGAACCAAGGAGATCAAGCATTTGGATAAGAAGCTACAAAGTTTATTTATTTTGTAATCCATATATATTGATAGTTTTGTCAGTAAAACTGACAAAGGGGGAGATTGTTAGAGCATTACTCGGTCGAACTCGCAAGCATTGTTATCTCAAGCTTGTTTGTTAATGTTAGTGATCTAAACTATATGTATTGATTTCTAGTCTACTTATAGTAATGTCTCAGACTAGGATAGATTTGTAGTTGGGCATTATACTTCACGACGCTCATCAATTGAAGACAAAAAACTACTAAGGAGAGCTTGTGGAACTTCATCAACAAAAGGTATGTGGAGACTAAAACTCATCTATCACTTGGAGAGTCTATTTCTACTTTATCTCCTATATTGAGAAAAAAGTCATATTACTATATAGCATTAGATTATGCACATTTGAGATTTCGAGCTGAGTTTAACTCGCTTAAATATTTCTCGAAATATGTGTTGGTAAGTGTTTATGGGTGAAAACTGTTTCTGCGGTTTTTGGTAAATTTGGGTGTGTGGATGAGAAATGAATCTAAATCCTAAACAAATGCACTGCACGGGAGTGCTTTCTGATTCGAGAGATCAATTTATACAATTCTGGCCTAAACCAAGAAATGGCCATTCCAGACTTGCTTCGGTCACAAAGTGAAGGAGATGGGGTTGATCTTAGGAAGGGAAGCGAAGAAGGTGCTGAGATTGTGGAGGTGTTGGCTGTTTATGACTTGTATCAGAATATCGAATTGGCTTGAAATAATGTAAGCAATCAGCTCTGGGTGTTTGAATACGTTGTATCAACACTTGATTTCTGTCTCTTCTGGAAATAGGGAGGAGAACCTATTTATACAAGTCATTGAGCCTAACCCTCGTCTCTCGTGGGAAGTGCAGGAAGTGGGGTGATGGAGCAGTGGAGTCGTGTTAGTGTCTCACGATCAGTCTTGGCCCACTTCTCCCATCATCACTAACCGTCCATGTCTTCCTGACACGTTCTTGTGTTGGCGCGTTGCACGCTGTAAACCGCCAAACCAATACCCCAGTAAGTATCCCCCAGTTTGTGACATGCTTGATGTCTCGATTGTGTGGATCGTGGGACCCATAGAAGGTAGCATAAGGTGCTAGGTTAAATAACTAAGTTATTTGGGAAATCGATATTTATGAAATATCGTGTACATTTGATGTATGTAATGCATCGCAAATAGCATGCATGAAGCATTGTCGTTTCAAAGCCTATCTGGATAAGTCGCGGACTAAGCGTCTTAGAATAGGATCATGTCCAACCATCTTCGAGTGATCGTTTGGAGGCTGCGCAGGCAAGCCCTCCCTTTGCCGATCACTTAGGGTGACGGATGGTAATCACCACGACACCTTATTGGCCACTTAACTCCTAGCTTGGGCTGTCCGACCAAGCTGGTAGAGTTGGACGGACGAGATGATCTATGACGCTCATTTGCGGCCGTCGATAGTGTTTTAGGGTTTTGAAGAGGTGCGCAAGCATCACTCTTCAGCTTGGTCGAAACCAAGCATGGGAGGCGTTTTTGGCAGGACCGACCGGGTATGCGTGTAGACAGCTTGCTGGTGTACACGTCCGTACCTCACTGTCTCATGAAGGCGTGATCTAAGCCACTCAATTTGACCGAAAAAGTTGAGTGGTTGAGATCGGTTTGCGGCAGAAATCCATTGCCGCAAAGGAATTGGAGACCACACAACATGCCTAGTTTGGGCGCACGAATCGAGGCATTCAACCATGATTGGCCTTGGCCGATCGGTCATGCGTGTAGATGGGCCTACGGTGATCATGTTGACATGCTCGGGACCTTTTAAGTCTATATCTACACCCTCCATCCAAACAGTTGGCTCTGTTTGATAAAATGAGAGAATTTTCATCAAATCATGGAAAATAATAAAAATGCATTAAAAATATAAAACTGGCGTGGGATTGACCACAACAAGGTCGGTCGATCGTGTATCCGTGCTCCCCGCACCCTGGTCAATATTTTTAATTATTTATTATTTTCTTCCCTATTTTGCATAGGTTCATCGTTTCGTTGTATTTTGAAATACTCGTTCGTGTGGTGACTGTTAGTGTACCGTCGTTGAACACACTTTCACCATTTGAATCGGGACTTACTTAGAGGTATATCAGACGCCCGGTTGTTGATTATTTATTACTAATTGTGGAATTCAATGGAGAATAATTCACAAAACTGAGTAATAAGATGTTTATTATTAATTCATAGGATCAGCTGATGATTCGACTACGAATTCAGAATAATAAAGTGAGCATTACCATTCCATGGGATCGTAGATTCGACCATAGAATCAGAGTAATTAAGATTTATCTATTACCATTTATGAGACCAGTTGTGGATTCGATCATGAAATCGGAGTAATGAGATAATATAGTTATTGTTATTCTATGAGATCAAGTCGTGGATTCGATCATAGAATCAGAACAATTTTTTATTGCCATTCCATAGGACCAGTCGTGGATTCGACCATGGAATAGGAGCAATTGTTATTGCCATTCCATGGGACTAGTCGTGGATTCGACCATGGAATAGGAGCAGTAATAGATTATTCTGGGAATTCAGTAGTGAATGTCACAGCAGAATTAATCTTAATTAGGAATAATTAACTTTGTGGCTCTATACTAGAAGAGAAAGCTGTCTAGGAGCATTAGTTATCCCGATATGAGCTTGTCGGTAAGTCATATCCTTTATATAGTCAGGGTAAACTCGTTGTTTGTTCCTAAAGACGTTATCGCTCTATACTAGCAGAGCAAGATGTCTAGGAGTCGTCCATCTCGTGATACAATATAGAAATAATCACTGAAAGTGTTCAGTATTCATGAGATATGTCGTTGTCCAGTCGTGAGACGACATATCTACATGTACTCTGAGAGAAATTACTCTCCGTTGAGAATTCGATAAGAGACCCGTGTCTCAATACTCACGTCTGATTGCTGGATCAGAGCTTCGTATAATTATGAGTTTACGATTTTAGCCCTTGTCGAAAATCCACCATCTACATTAAGTCCCCTGCTTACTGAGGAAAGTTGTGTTCCTCAGTCAGCATTAAATGGTGATTTTCCGGCTATAAATAATAATACCAGTAATTCAACTTAGTCGTAAGTTGAGACGTTACTGGATTTAGAGAGCATGAGCAAACCACGACTTGATGAAGGCTTCAATGTCATGATTAGAGCGTCGCTTGATGAGCATAAATTGGTGCTGAACCACTGGTTTGGACGACGAGTCCTTAGTCGATTAGGATTCGCGGGCCGGGCCCAATAAGGAAATCCTTATTTTAGGAATAGACGCTCGTTTGTTCATTAGTTTAAAGAACAAACAAAATAGACTTGAGTCTAATGATATAAAGTTTTGTTTATGAGCTTTCACGAAAACCAAAATTTTATCTTTGTGAGATTTCACAAAATGGAATAAACTCTTGTTCCAAAGGGGAATGCTCGCACGAGAGAAAAGTTTTTCGTCTGTTAATAAATTTTTTGTCTATGAGCTTTCATGAAATTTTTATTTTCGATATGTGAGCGTTCACAAATTCTTGAAAATATACTCTCCCTTCAAAGAAAGATTCTCGCGCGAAGGAGAAAAAGTATGTAGATATATTTTTCAAATTTACATGGGTTTCACGTTAAATATTTACATGTTTTGATTTTGAACAACTGTTGAAAGTAAACAATTATACATGGTGAAATAATGTCTGTATGAGTTTGGCGATATTATAGTGTATGCACACATGTAGAAAACCAGCGAATGTTCATATGAAAGGTTATGTGAATTATTCATAGTTTCATGAAAAGTCAGGTGCTGGTTTTAAATAATGAATTTTGCTCATCTTGGCAAGTTTGAAGAGGCGAGCAAGTTTTTCGAGGGTTTTACGTTATTATCACTAAGTTCGTGAAACGTAAATAGGTAAAAGTGGAGGATTACCATTTTTGTAGACGCTGTTGTGGGCACCTTCAATCCATGATTCATTGTTCTGTCGAATCATGCGCTTTGTATGAACGATGTGCTCTGAGTGGTGAGAGATCCTTCATACTGAGTTGTATTCCTGGTTATTCCGTTAGCTTTACCATAGGATGATCGTGTAGTGAGATCCCGGATCAATGTAGACTCCATGGAAATGAAGTAAAATCTACGGGAGCGGAGAGAAGTAAGGACTATAGGGTGTTAGCAAATGACGTGCAGTCCCCAGCCGCTCCTTGTGTCGTGACTTTACCCGTGTAATTAGGATCATGATATCAAGGTTTGTTACTTCTTTTCAGACTTTTGATCCATCGATTGACGGTCTTCAACTTGTTCCCGGGTAAATAATTCATGAATCCAGCACTGATGAAGAAGTCGATGTAAGTACCCTTTTTCGTGCACGTGATCGTGGCATCTCCTTGAATGACATAATAATAATTGTTGTTGACGAACCCAGGAAGAAATCATGGCATATAAGCATTATGTTGATGAAGCTGCTCTTTTTTGGGATATGAGAATATGGAGAGTTCCCAAAATCCCGAACCGAATGAAGATAATGGAGTTGCCAACGGAGATTCCAACATTGCCGAACCCTCAAATGGTTTAGAGACTCCCCTAGTAAGTATATCTCCTGTGACCTCTTCATAGAAGTATGAAATTTCTGATTTGTGAGTGAATGAATGAAAACCCATGTGAATACACGAGTAATTTCGCCGAAATACGTCACCTGGAAATTTCAGACTTCAACCTTTAATAAAAACGCTGTAGAATCTTCGTTTGGGGTCGTATTTTCAACATCTGCATATGTATCCCAAGCCTAGGAAATTTCCAAGCTTTAAAAAAGAAGCTTTTTGAGTTTAGAGTTTGTTTAGGATCCGAAATCGACGAAACAGTAAACTTCCAGGAAACCTTCAGAAAATTTACAGCTGGCATGGGGTCCAATGTTTTGGCCACAACTCTTCGCTCGTTTCTCCAACTGTTGTGAATTTTGGATATGTTGTAGAGGACATCAATAATAAGAGAATGGTATATGACCCATACCTAGATTCTTCACCAATTGCTCCCAGATCGTCGGTTTGTACAGGACACCATAAAATTATCTCAGACGGGCTTGTTGTAAAACACTCATGTTGCGTCTTTAAACCATTCGCTTGTGTCTTGAACGGTTGGTGAAGGATTGATGTCATTGATTCAATTGATATCAGGACTCCTTTATTGGCACATGAGCATGGTGCTTGATTACCACCTTGTTTCTGTCAGTCATAGAAACATTACTTCTGAAACCCTGGTCATGGGACCATAACTGAGGTTGCTCTCAAGAGGGGATGATGTAATGACCATGGTTTCATGTCCCGGTGGTAGAATTCCTTTTATGATGAATGATTAGCATTGGAGATCCCGGCACCACGAGTGTTGGGATGTGAAATTGATCGTCATGATCGGTGGACCGACAGTCCCCAGTATATTGTTCAATCTCCCTCTTTTGTTTTCCCTTCTTCTGTCAAGACCTAGATAGAGGACCCGGGTAGAAAAATCGATGTAAAGACCTAGGTGGTCGAAGTTGGAGGTACCTTGATGAAGGACTTAGCGAAAAGACCTAGTGGACACCGATCGACTGTGGAAGTTATGAATCCCGTCCACGAATCTCTGGTTGCGCGTTGTATGCTCTGGAAGCTGTAGAAACATCATACGACGTCGGAATTCGATGCTTGACCCCAACTTTTGAATCTAAGAGATTTAGTTATCACATGAGAAAAGAATAACTCAATTTGGAGTTGTAGAAGTCATCCAACGAGGCGTGCACATTTGTAATTTGTAATCCCGTACAGATTTTTCAGATCTCGTAGACCTGACACTAAAGGCCATATCTTTTAGCTTGTATGTCTGATTGATGCACCCTTTTGGTATGTCGTAGAAGAGACATAGACAAACATCTTTCGTTGAGGAAGTATTGTCCTATTCCTCACTCATTGGTACGTTTTTGTAAACCCATGGGCTGAAGTATGTTGTACTTTATCTGTAGAACATCTTGTAGAAGACTTTGGCTTGTGACCGTCCACCATGAAAGCTTTCGGAAGATGATCATGCTATCGTGTTTTCATGTCTAGATATCTTGATATGAATCATTAGTGCTTGGAGAAGCCCGCTTCATGTGTAACACTTCAGAGAATGATAAGTTGATGAAGCCATGTCATGAGGATATTTCTCCCGTTGTTGATGCTAAGATCACGATTGAGTTTTCTCCATACATTCTTATTGATGTTGAGACCATGGAAGGATATCCACAAGATATCCTTGTTGATGTCGATGTCATGGCCAGAGCTGCTCCAGAGATCGAAAAGGCTGGAACCATGATTATTCGTTGCTCCTCCATTCAGTGAGCATTTATATTGACGAACTGAGTTGAGAATCTAGTATACTGGGAGTTCAACCTGAGTGTTCTTGAAAGCATGATTGTATCGTGAAGCGGCTTTGTAAGTGAATCCACGTTGTTGTGGAAGATATCAGCAGAAATCTCCGTTCTCAGGTTGCCAGTATATGTTGAAGGAGTTGGTGACATTCATGTATGAATGATGTTGCATATGCTGTAGAAGTCTTATAATGAGATAATGAGGACTTATTGAATGTAGTGTCGATCGTGCTGGTGTTGAATCTGTCGAGATATTTGTGTCGAAGATAGAGGTGCCATTATCAAAGGTGTACTCTTTGATTGCGAGTACAATTTGAAGGCTTCTTGAGTGTTGAAGCGTCATACCCCTTGAGCATGTCTTAGGTTTGATCTTCTGGGCCCCTACTATCTTTTGTTGATTCAGCATTCTTTTCGTTACAGGAGTGGGATTCAACACTTGTGCAGAAATCAGAGCTTTCTAATTTTGTGGCACACATGGACAATCCTGCAAGGCTATGTATAAACTCCCAAAGTGTTCTTTGCCATGTTTGGACATTATCTCATCAATGAACGTCTCAGTGCTCGATTCGGAGAAATGTTAAATTCAACCAGTTGGTAAAATGCTAATGCGGTGAAGTTACCATTCATAACGTCTTACAGAGCTGCTAGCAGAATTAAGTCCCCACGCTAGGGTAGCATGGGAGGAAATAAATGACGTAGACACGGGAGGAATGAGACTTTCCTGAGTGTGGAACCTCTTGATGAATGTCTATGCATATTTTGCAGGTTCTTGCTTCAATCTCGTCAAAGTTCGAAATTCCTCCAAGTGCTCTGATGATGGGATGTCCGTGATGTGCAACCAAAGACGCTTTGTCAACATGGATCCACGCTCGTCTGAAGAACATGTCATATTCTGGATCATCCTGATTATATGAAACTTGGTTTCTGTCCAGGTTAAGCTTATGTCCACCTTGAGAGTGATGTAGCCATAAATATTTCTAAGCAATCCTTCGAGGTCTCTGATTGAGATGGGATCACGACTAGCTTGTTGTCGAGTGCTGCCTGCGGCTCAGAGGGTTTTCAATGGAATGGTGTTGATAGCGGTGCCAGCATGGACCAACGTTCTCCCGAATTCGTTTCTTCTGAGATTGAGTATGGTAAGCAGTCCCCAGTCGAACATCTCTTGATTTGTGGCTGGAGGCTCAAGAAGTATTTCCGGAATGAACTTCTTGACACGATGTGGTTCAGTGCTGTGAACATGTCTCTCCTTTGTGCCTTCGACGAGCAATCCACATTCGACCAAGGATTGAACTGCCTCTTTGACATGTTGTTCAGAGAGTCGAGGTATTGATTGGGAGAGGATCTGTGTACTCCTTCAGTCCCCAGTTGAATCTTGTGTAGATCAACCTTCTCTTTGAAGATGTGCTTCAAAATATTGCAGTTACTTGTTGGATGATTGATGAATCCATGAAGATGACAGTACCTGGGGTTCTCCATCTTGCTTCAGTTGGCTCTGTTTGATGAACATCAAGTTGATTGTATCATCTTGCACCCAGACTTTCGGTAACTCGATCACTTCAGGGAGGTTTGAGTCTGTCCGATCATTTCCCGTTTGCTAGGTCGAGGTTTGTGCATCTTGGTTATCCTTCCTTTGTGCTTTTGAAGGAGCTGAGGTATGCTTGCACGGCGGTCGACTTTTCGTTTGATCCCTTCTGCAACAACGTTTGTGGAAGGATGGAGGTTGTAATGCTTGTTGATCAGACGTCTGCTACCTCGAGCGCGGTTCTTCAGCCTTTGTAGCTTTTGTTATTTTCCAGTAAAGCGGGCGCAGTAGTCGCCGATCTCTTCGCCGCTTCATGAAGCTCTGAGAAGGTATGGAAACGTAGATTTTCCAACAAAGCTCTGTAAACCGGGATCATGTTGTTGATACAGAAGTCTACCCGTTGTTTCTCTATGACGCTTGGATCATGACAGTCCAGCGCCTGGGCTCTGAATCTTTTCACATAATCATTGGGATGTTCATCGCTCCTTTGAAGCATCATTACTAGATCAGAGAGAGTGACTTGCTCTGACACGAAGAAGTATTTTCTGTAGAAAGCATTAATCATCTCTCCCCAATCGGTGATACTTCCCGGTGCGTTGTACCAGGTGTATGCTCTGCCTCAGAGACTTCGAAAATTCCTTCAGACGGATGACATGGTTGTGCTCGTGTTTGCCCGAAATCGAGAAATGTGTTTTTGAGTACTGCACGTTCCATCATAAAGAATGAATGTTGGAGCGGTATAACCTTTTGGGTGAGGAATCCTCCGTATGGCAACGGGATATGAAGGTTGACGAAGATGGACAGATGATGTCTTGTCTTTTCCTCGATCTTCAAAAGAGTGCTCCAGGTCTTCACGAGTGATTGATGAAACTTGCAGGTTCCATTGATGGACAGTCATTTGAAGCTTTGCGGGATTCTTCATCATGTACAACATGGATTGGAGAGATTTCATGATCAGCAGTTGAAGATGTTTTTTTAACTTTTCCTTTCTCGCGCTGAGGCTGAGTTCGTTCAGACGCAAGCTTTTCTGTGAGAGTATTGGGATAAGTACACAACTCTTTCTGTGCTGCAGCCACGTCAATCTGAACCTTCATGAGATCAACAATGACAGGCTGATTTCCTCTGGTTTCTTCAGGAGATCAACGAAGAGTAGATTGTTGATGGTGCAAGTGCCGTTACTTGCAGGGGTGATCACTGGAGCACCCGTGCTTGGAGCAGTAGTAGTAGCAAGTTGCGTCGGAGGAGTGGCATTAGCGGTACCACTAGAGCTTGCGATATTAGGATCGGGTTTGAACCCGGATTGGTAGACCTAAGACCGTACATCCTTGTGAGAATTGAGATTGCAACCGAGAGAATGATCTCCCACTGTGGTCTCCAATCTGTAGATGGGGAAAAACGATTTTCTGGTTTTTAAGGAATTGAGGAGACGACCGTACGGAGGAGATTCCTCGAACCGAGAGAAATGTTAAACCTCACACAGATGCACTGCTGCAAAGGGGGTGCTTTAGATTCGAGAGATCAATCTGTAGTACTCCGGCCTAAATCAAGACAATGGCCGTTCCAGAGTAAATTCGGTCACAAGAGAGGATGGGTTGATCTGTAGGAGGGAAGCTGGGAAATGTGTGGAATCAATGGTAATCAAAGATTGTGGGTGTGTGAATTCTGAATATGATAAGCTCTGAATGATTCGAATTGCTCAATTGAGAGTAGTTGCTCAATTGATGAGTTGATGATCTCGTGTTGTCGATGAGACGTGAGATTGATGATACTATTGATGTTGATCCTTCAATCATGATTCAGAGACTTATTTATATTGATGGAATTTTAGACACCATGACCCCATGAAGTGTGACAGTTGATGGAATCAAGGAGTGGGGAAGTGGAGATCGTGTTTGAAACCAGTTGCTCAACTTGTGGAGACTTGGTCGATTTTCCACCCACTACCTCGTGAATTCCTTCAACTGATTGCACGACTTGCTCACATTCCATCGTGTGTTTGAACACACATGCCGTAGACCGCCATACCAAAACCCTAAGTGATATCCCCCCAAAGTGACACGATTGACGTCTCGTAGTTTGTTAGTCAATTGATGACTTCGTGGTTTGATGGGAAGATGAGTCCATGTAGTTGCTGAGTTGAACATGATGTTCTGAAACTCATGAATTGAACATGTCATGAGACAGAGGTATAGTTCTTACGATGAAGTGAGCAAGTATTGCTCATTCGATGGACCGTTGAATATTGATTGTTGAACCAATATTCCTTGATTTGAGCAAATATTTATCATCTGAGCAAGTGTTGCTCATGTAATGAATTGTTGAATATTTGATCGCCTGAGCATGTGTTGCTCATCTGATGGATTATTGGCAGCGTACCAAAAATATTAATTAGAATACTGGTCGTTGAACCGAGCATAATTAATAAAATTAATGACCATGAGGTCGTCGTAAAATTATTAAGGTTGGAATCTGGAATGATGATCCTTGGATTCAGAAACCCTAATTTGATCAATTGATGATCAATTCATGGTTCGTCAGAAGTTTAACCATGGGATGAAGGAGGGAGCGGCTACATGGGACCGTGGATCAACCATGTAGTATCCATATGCTCACGTGAGCAAATACGAAGAACTCCTGAAGAGTTGACAATTTGTTGGTGAAAGAATGATTAAATGCTGGTTTAATCATTTATTCGAAAATGCTCGTCTGAGCCTTAGGTGAGAAAACCTAATTAATTATGACGGAGCGAGGGACCGACCATGGGTTCATGAAACCGGCCCTGGGTGGTTACGGGATTGAATGGCGATCACTTCATGAAAATCCAAAGTGTTTGGAAGAGTCTTGGACCTAATACGTGCAATTGTGCAAATTAGGTCAAAACTGTGAAACTTGATGGGACCGGCTTCTGTAAGCCAAAGAGCCAACCTTGGTCGGTCAAGATAGCGCGCTCGTGTCCCCAAGGAGTCCGCGTCTCAATCCTGAGAATTTTGATATTTTCTGGCGTGCAATTGAGCATCCATTCGAGAAAATATGCCAAAATTAGGGTTTCGACGAAACTGAGGAAAACACCATGAGATGATGGAAAATAATTATAAAATAAGGAATAAGGAGGCGTGGGACCGCCGAGGCCAAGGCATGGTCGGCCGGTCGTGGCCACGGTCCCGTGGTGCCTTTTCCTTAATTTTATAATATTTTGAAAAATTCATGAAATTTGAGAAATTTGATGAATTTAGGGAGTTTCCATGAATTGAAGGAGTTTTCATGAGTTCAGGGAAGCAAAAAAACAAAATTAAAATAATAAAAACAAGGGCGTGATGGACCGTGGAGGCGCGGCGCGGCCGACTAGGGGTCCGGTCCCACAAGTTTTCATAATTTTTTATATTTTTAAGTATTTTTCATGATTTGAGGGAATTTTTCCTAATTTGAGAGAAATACCATGAAATCAAGGAATTTGATGAATTCAAGGAAAAATAAAATAAAATAATAAAACCAGGGGCGTGTGGGACCTGCTAGGGCATGGCCGACCGGCTAGTGTCCCGGTCCCAAAAGTTTTCATAATTTTATTTATTATTTGATGATTTGTGCAAAATACCATGAAATCAAGGAGTTTTTTCATGAAATTAGAGAAATAATAATAATAATAATAAAATAATGAGGAACCATGAGGTGTGGGGCTGGCTGGGACCAAGGAATGGTCGGTTGGCCAACGGTCACGCCCCACACTTCTTTCCTTAATTTTATATTATTTCTTACGAATTTATGAAAATACCATGAAACCGAGGAGTTTCCTCGAGACGAAGGAGATTTGATAAAATGAGAGAATTTTCATCAAATCATGGAAAATAATAAAAATGCATTAAAAATATAAAACTGGCGTGGGATTGACCACGACATGGTCGGTCGGTCGTGTGTCCGTGTTCCCAGCACCCTGGTCAATACTTTTAATTATTTATTATTTTCTTCCCTATTTTGCATAGGTTCATCGTTTCGTTGTATTTTGAAATACTCGTTCGTGCGGTGACTATTAGTGTATCGTCGTTGAATACACTTTCACCATTTGAATCGGGACTTACTTAGAGGTAGCTCAGATGCCCGGTCTTTGATTATTTATTACTAATTGTGGAACTCAGTGGAGAATAATTCACAAAACTGAGTAATAAGATGTTTATTATTAATTCATAGGATCAGCTGAGGATTCGACTACGAATTCAGAATAATAAAGTGAGCATTACCATTCCATGGGATCGTAGATTCGACCATAGAATCAGAGTAATTAAGATTTATCTATTACCATTTATGAGACCAGTTGTGGATTCGATCATGAAATCGGAGTAATGAGATAATATAGTTATTGCTATTCTATGAGATCAAGCCGTGGATTCGATCATAGAATCAGAACAATTATTTATTGTCATTCCATGGGACCAGTCGTGGATTTAACCATGGAATAGGAGCAATAATAGATTATTCTTGGAATTCAATAGTGAATGTCACGGCAGAATTAATCTTAATTAGTAATAATTAACTTTGTGGCTCTATACTAGCAGAGCAAGCTGTCTAGGAGCATTAATTGTCCCGATATGAGCTTGTCGGTAAGTCATATCCTTTATATAGTCAGGGTAAACTCGTTGTTTGTTCCTGAAGACGTTATCGCTCTATACTAGCAGAGCAAGCTGTCTAGGAGCCGTCCATCTCGTGATACTATATAGAAATAATCACTGAAAGTGTTCAGTATTCATGAGATATGTCATTGTCCAGTCATGAGACTACATATCTACATGTACTCTGAGAGAAAGTACTCTCCATTGAGAATTCGATGAGAGACCTGTGTCTCAATACTCACGTCTGATTGCTGGATCAGAGCTTCGTATAATTATGAGTTTACGATTTTAGCCCTTGTCGAAAATCCACCATCTACAGTTGTGCGTTAAGATCAATCAGTTCTTGAATTCGACCTTTGGTTTGTTGATTGAATTGATTGACACTTGGATATTGGTTTGTGATACCGTCCAAGTTATTTCTCTTATTCAATAGGGCTCGCAAATTCCTATTTGTTTGATTGCAGATTGAGAAATAGTGATATAAACTCTTTGATATACTTTTTTATAGATTGAGTCTGACTGTCTAGTGATTCTCTTGAAAGCATATCGGAGTTTGTCTATTCAGATTGTTGAACGAAATATTGGGTGTGGTTGTTAGACCCCCAATTTTTCAAATTGGATCAAGGAAAGGTTGCTTTAGGTGTAAGCAATAATTTCTTACAACCTAAGTAATTCTCAAACTGTTAGTCTAGGTTATTTCCTTCGACAGAAAGAAACTGGTTCTTTAGTTAGAACTTGACTTGTATTGGAGTTATTTCCATAGTTTGAGGTATTAGAAAAATTTATGGTTAAGTAATTTTCATAAGTAAATTACTTCGAAACATAACTTTAAACTATCAAAAAATAGTCAATGTGAATAATTTTTGGCAATGGCCTATATCAAGATCCAAAACTTGGTTCACAAGTTATATTAATTTTTGGAAATAGCTAATAACATTTCCCGCACAAAAAATACCAAGAATAATACCCATAAGTATGTGAAATTTTTTCCTTGAATACGAAGAAGAAGGAAGGAATCAAAACCAAGTTTATTGGGTCAACAAATTAGAGTTAGGTTTGTGGAAACTCATGAGAAATTTTTTTAACTTAGGTTTGCAAATTCAAAAAACTAGGTTTGTGACATCAAGTAGAAATAGTGTCTAGGAACTGGTCTTTCTCCTCTTGGTTCATGATCTCAAGTAAGTTATCGTGTCCAGAAACCTTTTTCTCTCCTCTGAATTCGTGAACTCAACCAAAAACCAGAGTTCAGAAGTTATTCTCTCTACTCTAGGTTTTCCAACCCAATATTTAGGTTCACGAACTCAATCATGAACTCAATGAATGAAAAATCAAAATTTCAAGTAACATTCTTAAATTTGAATAGGTTTGCGAGGTTACTAAAACTCATGAGAGAATACTTGCTTGAATCTAGTTTTTGGATATGATAAGAAAGAGCTTGTCATAAAAGCATCATTAGACATTTAATTGAGAAACTAATCTATAATGAGAAATTTATTTGTTATTTGATCAATATTAAAGTATATGACATTGTTATGGCAGATAAATAGATACGAGACAAAAGACTCTGGAAGGAGAATCGGTCTTCATTACTAATTTTTGATGAAGTTCTTCAAATGTTGTCTTCATGTGATTTTTGGGGTAAATCCGAGAACGGTAAACTTGTCCAAGTCTCAGCAAGTGTTATACTTTTTCCTAGAAGAGTAAGAGTGAGAAGATCCTTTCTTCAGTACCTTTTCATTTCCCTTTGTAAACTTCTCTTTCTTACTTCGTAGTGACACATGTCCTCTAACTTCCTTATTAAAATAATGAGGGTACCAACTACACCACAATATTTTGGATATCAACCTACTATAAACACATCTTGTATAATCTTATATAGGCAATAAAAGTCAAAAGATTATTCCACAAGATGTACACTTGGTATATATTGTATGTTTAGAACCGAACCAATCTATAGGATCCTACCAAGTGTTTAGTTTACCTACAAGTGAGTGTATTTAATTTAATTATAAAGACAAAGCAATATAATGCGGAAGTAAATTATAGATAATTTAAGTACAAAGGTTCTTCCTTTTAATCAATATAAATCCTTTGCCGGTTGCAGACCAACTAAGACAAAGACTATCGAAATAATTAATCTTAGTTTACAAACTATCAAAATAGATCTCAAAGAAAAATAAATAGATATATTTCCGATCTATACAACAAGATTGATGTCTATCAAGATAAACAACTTTTCGGGTTCCAGTCAACAAGTGTGCAAGAAGTATTACAAAGATCAGTATACCAAAAAAATAAAAATAATCTTCTAGTCTTTAATCTTCAAAGTACCTACACAAACTACTTGATTCCCACTAATATCGATCACACACAAAATATAGTCTATTAATAATGAAAGTTTAATAGTCTTATCTTCAGATTTTGAACCAACAAAGCAGATCCGAAATCATCGATCCTTGAACTAGTTCGAGTGACCTTATATCAGAAGAGAAGGATCATATAATAAACAAACTAAATCTATCAAGGTTCAGCTTCACCGTTATCCAATCAAATCAATAATCGAAAACTAAAAATAACAATACGATTTAGTTTCCCACCAATGTTACTACTAAAAGCTTCTTGATCCCATAAAAGACTTTATACAAAGGACACATATGATATTTCACCTAGTTAGGATACTCTCCTCTCTCAATAAGTATTAATACTAGTAACGGGCTTCCAACACAAACGTTAGGCAGTGTTTCTGGGATGAGTTTGCAAGAATCCAAGCTCTACTGTTTATGGCGTAAAGACCAAGACTTGTTTGGACAAGTAGGAGTTATCAAATCCTAAAATATTAAAGATATTCAACAAATGTTTATTTTTGGTTTTGTCAAAATTCCAACTATAATCCAACACATCTACCGAAATCTCTCTTGAATGATAATCAATTAGCTAACATACAACATACCATTTATTGTATATCAACAAGAAAGATGTTATCCTCTGGGACATGGTAAACATATAGATACGAATATCAAAAAGATATATAGAATATTTTGATTTTGGGATCTTGCCTTGTGAGTATCAAGTAAAATACCTGAACATCAAGTAATAAGAGTTCAGCACATGTTCAAGACATTATATGTCTACATAGTGAACTTTTCTTTTTAACCAAACTGCATTTTTGATGGCTACGTGAACCCTAATGCAGTAACAAGCCGAAAATGCAATATTGGTTAACTAAGGATCTGTTCTACTAGATATCCATAAGATCGGTACTATATTAGGGATCCTTGGAAAGGGATCGGTCCTATTGGAGATCCTTAAAATCGGTCTGACTAAAGATCATTGTTTAATGGATCGGTCCTAGAATAGATCCTTTGACTCATTTTCAACTAGGAAACAAATTTCTCAAACCATGAAATCATAGTTTTCGAGGTATGGAATCAACCAGAAAGTTCAATTAATGAATTACGAAATAGTGTTATGTCGAATCTACGAAGTCCAAATAGATAAACTATACTTCGTAAATGAAACACTAGTATATCATTCTTTGATACTTTGATCATAGTAAAATAATCAAGTCACCAATACTAGAGACACGTAAACAAACTTTGTTTGTTATTTTTTCAATATAAATCAACTTGAAAGAAACGTAGATGTTTTCAATAACACTACTATGTGCGTCATTGATTTGGGCGTAATTATTTTTTGTATAAATAATTATTTTTGTAATAAAGAATTTTATGATTATGGTTTGCTTAAAAAATATTATTATTTTAAAATGAAAAATGAAAAATAGATAAATAAAATAAAAGTTAGAAATATAATGTTAAGTGTATAATATTCTAGGATAAAACTTGTCTTTATAATAAAATAATAAGGTTTAAATAGAGAATCAATTAAATCGAATTACGTGGGTCCACAACTTCTGCTTTTCCATCTTTTAAAAGCTAGTGCTGAGTAGCTTTTAAAAGAAAGCCTAAAATGAAAGTATTTCTATCCAAAAACACTTTGAAAAAAATTTACCGAACACATTTGTTGGTAAAAGTTTGTTACAAGTTTGTTACAAAGTGCTTTTGGTTGAAAAAAGCAATCCCAAATAGGGCTTTTGTTCCGCCGAGAAAGTATAGACCTAGTACTCTGCAACCTGTGTGCAAATCTGTGAACAGGGGATCTTCGGACATCAACATTCCAAGCAATATTCATTTGAGTTTGGAAAGTGTGATTGGAGATCGAACTACCCAAATATTTAAAAAGCCTCCATAAAGTGTGATCGGAGCCGCCACTAGTTTACTCAACGCTAGTAAACTAGTGTATCCAACGACTTAAATCTCAGCCATAGTCATGGGTCACGGTCATTCGGAACTTAATACATAGGACTATAATGGCCAACCGTCCCACGTGTTTCGAGTGTCAATCGATCTGGAGTCACACTCAAGGAGCCAACATAAAGTTCCCTTAAATAAAATCAAGCACTACCCAACATATGTTTCAGCTTATCCCAATAAAGTTATACGAGCCCATATGACAAACAACTTGCTTTGCTATTCTCAATTGACTGAATTGGTAGAAACAATAGCAAACCCCACGTCTTCACGATAACTCGATAAAGTGATAAGGGATCCGACCACCAAGGTTTTCTGCTCTGCCTTCTCTCCTCTCCCAGTGATTATTTTTCTTCAAATTTTTCTTCTCTTTTCTTCCTGAAACTGCAATGATAAGCGAGTAAGTTCTTCATCCTGTGTCAAATCCTAAAGCTTGAAGGGGTACTGGAATGGAATGGGAGAATATAAACGATGCAAATGTTCATCTGGATCGAGTTTTTCAACAAAGGAAAAAATCTTTTCAAAAAAAAAAAAGCTTTAGATAATCTTCAAAATAAATCTACCGATTTATAACTCATAAATCATTTCAAAACCATATCAAAACTTTTCATGTTATCTTAAATTTTTGATCTGATTCTCAGGAAACGGTCTTTCGACTAACAAAACGATTTAAAAAAACAAAAATAAAAAACCTTTAGATAATCTTCAAAATAAATCTACCGATTTATAACTCATAAATCATTTCAAAACCATATCAAAACTTTTCATGTTATCTTAGATTTTTGATTCGATTCTCAGGAAACAGTCTTTCGACTAAAAAAACGATTAAAAAAGAAAAAGAAAACTCATTTTATGTTAACAATTTTTTTTTTAATTCCCCATTCATCAATAGGGAGAAAGCTCTTTTCTTGTGGAAATCCATGAATCAATGGATTACAAGATTAATCTGTAAGACTAATATTATATTATGTTCTTCCCTTCCTGAGGTTTTCTTATCTTCAATCTTCTTCACTGAAATAAGTATCTTAGAACACATAGATTGACTATAGAGATTTCAAGATTTTCAAAATACTCTTTTTATCTAAATTTCATCTGGCTCTGGATACTTATCCTTCAGATTGCTTTCTATTTATATTCTCATCATTTAGTCTGGTTCCTAGTCCAAGAACTCGAGACCTATATCCCAAATACCCAATTCTCATATTCTTTTTTTCTTCTTCCCTGTTCTCAGAGATACCTCTATCTACATAGGACTATTATTCTTAGCTTATTTTTAGAATCCTACCTTTTTCTGCTCTTTGTTCTCAACTTTGTTAAATATCTTCCAACCTCCAGGATCATTACATGTCTTTCCTTGATCATTCAAACTACTATTTTCCTATATAAAACAATATAAAAGTAAATCTCATCTTTCTACAACCATATCCCTTTCTTCTAATTCCTAATTTATCTCTTAGCTTATCTCAGTTTATCCTGAGATAACTTCTGATAATCCTCTATTACTCTTTTGGTTTCTTCTAATCCTTAGTCTGCATAAATAATGATGTTTTCTTACTCTTTCAAGACAATCCAAGGTTCCCTAAAGTCCTAACTAGTATTTTTACTTAGGATGTACACCCCTCTAAGCTCAACCAATATCACAAGTATACTACTATTAGAACAAAATAATCATTCATGACTGGATTTAGGTCCACATAAATAAACTTAGGATTGTTAGCAGTAAGATTTACCAAATAAACCACAAGTCAGAAACCGAGAGAACATAGAAATTGGTTCATTGTCACATGTTTTGTACCGAGTCAACAACCTTAAAACATCCAAAGTACTAGAAACTTAACTTAATTCACAGAAAAGACAATTCCAAAAACAACTTTTTTCATATGAAAAATACTAGAACCCCCTACTATATGGGTTCAATATATAGAAGTGAAAAATACTAGAACCCCCCTACTATATGGGTTCAATATATAAAAGCCCCACTAAATGGATCCTCCCCTATCAACTCCATACTTTCACTTTTTAATATTTCTAGGTCCAAAAAAATTTAGATTTCAGGGCTTGGTAATAAAGTTTAGGGTTTGGGGAAAATTCGTAATACCAAAAATGCCCTTTGCTATATATACCTAATGAAATAGGCTATAGGTTTCATTTCCAGATTCATTTTCATTTTCACTTTCTCTCACTTCTCTCTCGTCTCTGCTCTGAAGAAAATTAAGGTTTTTTTATCATGCCGAAAGAAAACAATTGCAGAGAGCAAGAAACGATTCTCGCTCCATCGATATCCGTTGATGACGTTTAATTCAACGTTTCTTCTAGATTTATTGTATGATTTTGCAGTAGAATAAACGAATCCGAGAGAAGATTTCAATCAACTAATCTGCAGATTCAACTCAGATTCATCAACAAGCTAATTATACAGGTAAGTATCCTCTTCTCTTTGTGATGATGCTTCGATTTAGAGATTTTAGTTGATTTATTTTGGATTCAAATTTCAGAAAAGTATTTCAAAACCTAAATCTTCAGATGCTTTTCAATCGACTTATCTGAATCGAAATCAGAGCTTAGATTCACAATCATCTACTTACTCTGATTGGTTTGATGTAGAGTTTTCGAAAAAAAATTGAACAAAAATTTCCGATCTGTTCATCGTCAAAATCGTTGTACACCTCTATTTCTATCTTCGATCTAATATCTGATTTGAGATTCGATATCAGTGAATCGTCCTCTCTATTATCCATAGATTTGATTTGAATTTTATTCACTTTTAGTTTTTGATTTTTCATTTATACATGATAGATTACATGAAATTGTGGTAGGAATTTAGTTGAGGTGGAGGATTTAGAGAAGGATTTTTGAGCTGCTGGTGGTGCTGGAGCTGTAGGTAGTATGAGTGGTGAAGAAATAAGTAAATTAAATCCAGGCACGATTTTGTTTGTTATTGTTATTGTTGATGTTGTTATTTGTTATTATTTTAGGTACGATTTGTTGTTTTTTACATTTCAATTTGAAAATGTCTGTGAAATGAACTCATAATGCGATTTCAGCTATTCTTTGAGGCGATACAAACTTAAAACCTCTAGTTCAAGTATTTAGATATAAAATCTACTGGTAATATCACAAGATCGACTTTGATTACTTGTTTCTGACCCAGATTCGACTCATTATGCTGTGTTAGAAACTCAGTTGAATGAGAAACTGTTCAATGGCGATATTCGTAAGGGATTTGTGGTTCAATTGATTGATTACATGTGTCATACTATTCAGAATCGGAAGTAAGTTTCTCTGAATTTCGATCTAATTTTAGGTTTAATTTCAATTTTTTGGTATTACGAATCTTTGAAATGATTCTCAGTTCAGATTATTAGTAGGTTTAATCTGATTTTGGTGTTGGTTAAACTAGAAATTATACTGTGTTATTGTGTTTATCAGCTAAGAATATGATAGATTTTGTGGTGTGTGTGCCTGTTGTTTGATATAGATTACTAAGCATTTATATCAATGAATACTATGTTGAATGCTTGGTGAACTATTAAGCAAGTTCCTGAGAAAACATGGAATGATATATTGAATGCCTATGTTTGCTTATTGTTTTCAAGAAATAAAACAACGAAGAACTGAAGTTGTTACTACAGACTATTTTCGTGGGATATATATGAAGGGGATTGCTGCAATGATAGTGTGTCTGAACGATTTTATGATTGTGTTTTGTGTTGGATGTGGAATTGTTGCAGGAAGATGATACAGAGAGGCTCAGAAATTACTGGAAAAGATGTTTATCTTTCCAACTTATAGTTTGTTTTTTATATTGTTATTGTCATTACAAAAATGTGTGCACTTATAGTTTTAGTTATTATTATATTTTGTAATCGAATGGACATCTGAGTTAACATGCCTCAATGATGAAGGTCAAACTTTGTATTGCTTTTTGATTTATATTGTTTATGATAATAGTGGCTAACTACTAATTTTTTCCTCCCCGACCAGGAGAACATAAAACGATATGTTTGCATCATATATGATCCAACAAGGTCTAATCAAGGTGTTCTAGCTCTCAAGACTATGAAGCTCACAGATTCTTTCATGGAACTTTATCGCAATAACAATTTTACTGGAGAGAAGTATGTAATATCTCGTGTCTCGATAAAATTTTAATGAAGATGAGTAATTAATCCGAATCTCATTATTATATCTTTTTTATTTTGTTCGATAGGTTGAGGGAGAAAAATCTTTCATGGGTCGATATCTTTGAAGAAATTCATGTACGTTTTGAATGCCTTGTTGCTTTTTCTAACATTAGGAAGAATTGTCCATTTTTACGAGTTTATTTATGCTTCTTTTATGTGCCTCTTAACAGATTAAAGTTTCAAATTCTGCCATTATTAGTGCCTTCATGACAGAACGTGAAGCTGACACACCTGTAACCCAGGTTTGATATCTTACCTTTACTATTCATTCTTCGTGTCACTAAAAAAATAATATATATGGTAATATAATAATTTCTGGGAAGGACAACTTAATAAGATAAAAAACTCTGTTATGTAGTGTGACTATGACCGCCTGCAATTATCAACCAAACCACAAATGGAAAGAAATGTTGACTAAAGACATGGTTGTGTACAGGAGTGCTCTCTCTTGGTATCATTCAATCTCAATACTAGTGATGTAGAGAGGTTTTCTTTATGTAGTAGTGCTAGATATTTTCTTCTGTATCAGTAGTAGAGTTGACCCAATAAATATATTAGTTGTATCTTTACGTACATAGTTTCAGAAGGAAATTCATTGTTGGATATTCTCCCATCTTTGACTCATAAGAGTTGTGTCCACTATGTACTTCACTTCCGTCACTGTTTTTACTTCTTAGATTTTGCGAAATTTCTGTTTTTGTACAGATTAATACAGATGCATCATGTATGGTATTCACTGTAAAGCCTCTACCTATATTGTTTTATGTTCTGCCATAATACTTATGTGTAACTGCGGCTTACACATGTCATATGCATGTGTAACTGCCTATTGCACATGCATGCGACATATGTAACTGCGCCTTACACATGATATATGCATGTGGAACTCCAACTTACACATGCATTTTTATGTGTACTAGTTGATTCTCTTATTCTTGTTGGATGTTGGTCCTGTAGGTTGTGCACTCTACCAAAGAGCAACTACCTTTGGGTTGACAGGTGAGACTTGTCATGGTTGAACCGTTGTTTGTTTCTTTTCTTTTGTTATCATATATTGTTTTTCGTTTGTATAGTCTGAGTTAGCTACCTGAGTTAAGGTTCTTGTCGGTATGTGGATGTTGTTGTGTAGAGCGGGTAGGTAAGATTTGGTAACATCAGTAGGAAAAAATTGATCTGTTATCGAACACGGATAATAGCTTGTTAGTTTTTAGGTTAATTGTGACATTGCTAACTTATAGAAGAAAAAGAAGACATAGTACATTGCTTTTTTAGGGAGAAGAGGATTTTATTTGGTTTTATTTCTTTCTTAAGATTCAACCTGGGCAATGATTTTCAAACATTGCAGACTCAGCCATCGAATATTCTTCTAGGTTTAGAAGATTGTCGTTAATTTTTTTTAAATAAATTTTGCCACTATAAGATACTGCATATAAATAGGTTCCTATTTATTATCATACAGTGGATAAGCATGCGGCTGGTGCTGAGATTTGTACTCAGTTGGTGTTGGTTGCAGTTGCAGGACATGGGTTCCGATGGAATGTGTAACTGCGGCATACACATCTATATGTATGTGTAACTGCTCATTACACATGCATATTGTATGTGTAACTTCTGCATACACATCTATATGGATGTGTAACTGATGATTACGCATGACGAATGCATGTGTAACTAGGAGTTACACAGGCTAAGATAGGTTATCATGTGTATTTTCTGTGATCTTTGTTCTATAATTTTGCCTTACAATTGTTCTATAATATTTTTTTGTTTTTCCTTTTTGTTCATCCAACCATGGATGTTTATTTCGTTGCAGATATGCAAGCATTTTGGAGGGAGGAAGACAAGATGGAAAGGCAAATATTTAAACTTCATAAAAGCATAAATCAGACGCATGTGTAACTCTCAATTACGCTAGATAGATGCATATGTAACTCTCAATTACACTAGACAGAAGCGTGTGTAACTTCTAGTTACACATGCTAAGAAATTATTGTAAATGGATATTAAAGTAATACATGTATTTTTTATGCGTTCTTTTTTATGTCCATTTTTTTTATGTGTAACTTTGCATTACACTTGGAATAATGATGTGTAACTTCTGGATACACATCTCATATGCATGTGTAACTTCTGGATACACATTCACACTGTATTTTAGTAATTGTGGGCCTAGATTTAATAATTTTGGGCTTAAATTTAAATTTTATTTAATTTGGGGCTTGACAATATATAAAAGGACATGAATGTCTTTTAATAACTCCGGACCTAGATTTAAATTTATTTTAGTTAAGGGCCTCGTATTATGGCTTATCCATGGGTTGGCTAAAATCACAACCCAAAAACCCGTCTTTTCTGTGTTCCCTCCTTGAGAAACTAGTACGCAATTTCACACCTAGCATCTGCTTCTTCGGCATCCTCAAAATGTCCCTTCCCCTTTCTCCAATTGTACCTTGCTTCCATCTTCAACACATAGCCATACTCAAACACCGGGGGCATCTCACTATAGAGAATTTCAGCATCAAATTGAACCTCCAGACTCTATACTCTTCTGTATTTCTGCCTTAGTACTAGCTTCTATTTTAGCCTTTTCCTCCCTGCCCAAATCACAATATGCAAGATTTTTAGCCTGTTCTGAATGAAGAAAATAATCAGAACCACATAAGTAACAAAAGTAATATTGGATGCAATGCACATGATCGTCCCTGCAGCGCATAATCTTAGTAATTGACATAAGAACATCAACTGGTATAGCATCGTGATTACAAGCCATTCTTCTCACAACAATTTCTTTAAATTCTCCTCACTTTTTATTGTATATCCTTCCTCTCTATAATCTTATCCTACAACTCCTTTATCCTTTAAATAGTGCATCAAACTATTAATTTCATTTCTGACGTGCAAGAATGTATAACCGATTCATTTCCCTTCTAATCCTTGAAGTAAACATCTATCATACTCGACTTTTAAGACTCCTACAGTCTTTCCTTATACCAAGTAAATCTACTGATATCATGCTAAGTCCCCATAACACGCCTAACCTATTTATCACCCTAACCAGTAGCTTATTCCTCTATGTGTTTTATAGACCCTCTTCTCAATACACAATTGTACTAGTCTAAACTCTTTCCAACTTCTTAAGCCAACTAGTGTCACAGTAATTGTAAAAACTAAAATAATCTACTCTTTTAGTATTCTTAACGCACATTTTATAATACACAAAGCTAGTGGTCTTACTGATATATACCCATAGACACCATCTTCTCCTAGTACCTATTAATGAGCCTTTAGTACAATAATTATTCTTTAAAACTATTTTATAAACCTATTCCCAGACATTTTAACAATCAGTATAGCTTTTTATGAGATACAATATACTCAAAAAATAGAAAAGGTCTTATTCAGTCATATATCATACAAAATGTGAAGTCCTTCACCTAGAATCCCTCTGCTAAATCTTTGACGGACATTGTCTAATAGTTTTACTAGGTATACCATTTTCCAAGCTATTTCAAATCCAAGGTCTTTTAAACATTGGATTTTGACATGAACCTCCCAAAATCTTAACTGAAAAGACGAGGGTACTCAAATATACCACAATCTTTAAATTATCCCCCTATAAGTCCTTTTACCGAAAGTGATTCTCTATGGACAAAGTCGAGACAATACGACAAACCGGTATTCACACTTTATGTGATCGTATATGGATACGAGATTGAGACAATACAACAATCAAAGTGTGATTACTTGATAATAGGTTCAGATTTAACCAAATTCTATAGGATCACTATCAAGTAATACAGAGTTAACGTTTGTATATTTTACTTTTAATAATTATAATAAACAATTATAATTGCGGAAATAGAAAAGTAAAAGACACAACAAGATTTTTTTAACAAGGAAACCGCAAATGCAGAAAAACCCTGGGACCTAGTCCAGAATTGAATACTCTCAGAATTAAGCCGCTATACAAAATCTAACAAACTTCGTATAGTTGAGACCAAGCAACTAAACCTATAGTTCATCTAGTTTCTTCAGTATCCCTGCGCTTCCGACATTCAATAAGTGCACGAACTGGAACAATTCCTTTCGATCGTATTCCAAACAGTAAAGGAATAACAAATTTGTTTGGTAACAACTCTCTTGATTCTTTCAAATGGAGATATCTCAAATCATATGCAAAGGCTCTTCCGTTTAACCAATAAACTTCTTTTCCTGGTCAGATCAATCTATCCAACAACTACCGAAATAGCAGAGTTTAGATTTGCAATCAATCAATATGGAATCAAACAAGAAACTATAATGTGATGCCGATCTTACACGACTAATCAATCGAATAAATCTGATTCTAGTTGGATCCCAACCGATCAAGGTTTCTGCACACCCAAAGATATAGAAACCAAATCAGAAATATTCTTTGTCTTTAAATCTTCTTTAATCTTCAATAAACACCTGCACAACACCACTTGAATCTCTTGTGATCAATCACGCACAGAACGGAGTCTGTCAACGATGGATTATCACAAGACGTCTTTAGATCTACAAACAGTTCTAAAGATCCCGTCGATACTTCGATTTGGTTTGAGTGAATCTTATATCAGAAGAGAAGATTCTCAAGAGTAAAGAAACTAGGTGCAATCAAAGTTCAACAACCGTTAGTCAATCAAATCAGTCGAAAACTAAAATAAACTGTAATTATCTAGTTTCCCACCAACGGTACTCGTAGATCTTCTTGATCCCACAGAAGTCTTTAAACGAGCGGTCGTAAGAGATTTCGCCTAATTAGGGTACTTTCCTCTCCGGATAGACGGGTCCACCAGAAACAACAAAAAGGTGAAGTTTGCCTGGATCTTAGGATAGTTTGCTCAAAATGCAAACTTGGGTATTTATAGACCAAGGATGTTTGGACACCAAGGAATTTTCAAAACCGAATATTCTCAAAATATGCAATAAATGCCCAAAATCAGTTTTCATAATTCCTGGAAATGCTTTGTCCAATATTTCCGAATATCACTAGAAAATCTCCAATTAGTAAATGCACATTACCAATTTTTATTTTCTAGAGATATGCATTTAATTACTGGTAATTAAAACCATATAAAACTAACAACCTTAATTAAAAGATTCTTAATTTGTTTCGGTCTAGGATATCCTTGAGTTATTAAGGCATATCTTTGAACAATAAAAGATAAGAGTTACTGATCATGTTCAAAGTGTGTCGACATCTTTTCTTTGTAAATCATCTTTCATATTTACAATCTTGGAATCGATAATACCACACTTCCAAACAAGTTTAGAATTGGTTCATCTGTATTCCAAGACAACTATGTGATTGATCAAATATCAAATCACTAATCATGGATTTACGGTTTTACCAAACACAAGGATTGGTTCTACCTTAATATGGTTACTGGGACCGGTTACATCAGTTACCAGGATCGGTTACATCAATTACTAGGACCGGTTACCATATTCTTATGGTATTGCTTGTGATCGGTTATACACATCACTAGGATCGGTTACACCAATTACTAGGACCGGTTACACCAATTACAAGGATCGATTGCACAACTCTTTTGTGATCGGTCACACCAATTACTAGGATCGGTCACACCAATTACAAATATCGATCATACCATCTCAGGTGATTACTTAGGATCGATTACACTAATAAAAGTCATACCAATACATAAGTCAGGCACTGTGATTAGCTATACCAAGATAAATAACAAATTATGATCAGTTCTACTAACTCATGCATATTGGTAATCCAAAGATATGCAATGAATAACAATGCCAATAAGCCTAGCGATTTCCCTTTCGATTCATAAAACAATTTCATAAATGTACTTCCTTTAAGCAAATGTAAACATTGTTTCCTAGGACGAAATATTCACCTTTACCCATACACATAATCACAATAGCATTCATATGATTATGTTGATGTCATATATACGAAGTTGAAAAGATAAGTGTTATACTTCGTATCCTAATTCCTTAACACTATGATCATGTGATCATGTCTTACTACTAGAGTATAATCATTCACAGCTTCGCAGTTATGTTTTCAATATAGCACGACTTGAAAGATACGTTAGGAATGAAACAGTTCAAGTCAAATATTACTAACCTCAAGAGGAAGGATGATGTCGTAGTTGTAGCTTGTTACTTCTTCACATTCTTCAAGTCTTCGAGTAATACTTGTATGTCTCATAATCCTAGACTTTCTAGTCTAACCTATACGAAGTTGTCTCTAGTACATAATCAAGCGACTCTTTAAATGAGTTTTGATTCACTAAAATATGACAACCAAACTTGACATACCAACGCTTGGTGGGTTCAACCGAACTATGCTCTAACAATAACCTTTAGCTAGAAACTTTTCCTTCTTTTATGGTCTCATATCCCAAGGCCTCTTAAATCCTACATGTCTAGTTACTGTCCATAGAGCAACTACATAACATTTAATTAACCTCTTCTCTTTTTAAACTTTTTTCTTTAGTAAGGTCAGGGCCGTTCCTGAAAAAAAATTTCCTCGAAGTGAACTAATTTTTTGTTGCCCCTATGTAACGTCACTCAGGATCAGGATATTTTCTTAGGCTGAGTTAGATTGCCATTAATTTGCAAGGCGGCCGGAGGCCGCAACGCAATTTTTTGAGCGAATGGCATTGTTAGTGCGTAGTTCTGATTTACAATTAGAGTGCTATAAATATAAACAACTAAAAGTTACAACTTACAACGAAAAAATCAACAAAACCTATAGTTTACGGGAGGAGGATAGTTGAAGTAGTAAGACAATAATGCTTTCTTGTGAAATAAAAAGCCTTGTGATGATGGATACAATTAGACTAGCAAAATGGTGGTCTGCAGTGAGGTAGAAAAAGAAGGAGATAGGAAAAGACGAAAGAAAGGGATGGAAACAGAAGCTAAAAAAAATTCTAAAGTTAAAACTATTTACATAATTCATTTTCAGTCTTTCATATGTATATAGGCAATAATCCAGTCCATTTTCCCCCTTTTTTAACGAAAACCCCACACGAGAACATGGCTTTTGTCGCCCCTGGGCCTTTATTTCCTGCGAGTGGGGCTTTCCCTGCTTGCCTATCAGGCCCGACCCTGAGTAAGGTCATCTTCAACCCAGATTGATTCAGCTAAACTCTGATCCTAGGATGTTACTTTGCTCAAAATAAGTACATTCAAAGTAGAAGAGATAATTTTCAACCTAGTACCTTAAACACTTTTTATGTTTGAATTATACATTGTTGTTTCCCAAGGATTGGCTACATTCCTCGATACTTTATTTTCGTTTTCACAATCATTCACGGGTCTTTTAACATTATTTTTTGACACAACATTTAAATTTTTCCTCTATATATATTCGTATTCCTACTCTTTTGCATATCCCAATCTCTTAATCAACTTCCACGCTTTTCTAGTATCCTTTCCTTCTAGTGTCTTTCTTTCTATGCTTCTAATGAGAAAGCAGATGAATCTCTATAAACATCTCAGTGGTTTATCTTTAGCTCAGCGTTTATCCAACCATAGTAACATAGGATCGCTTCCAACACCATCAGAATATGTTAGAGATTATGGCATTAAACCAAACAACATCATAGGAAGAGCATTCTCCACGGTTACTCTAAAACAATTAGAAGTCAAGGGTGCTTTAAATAATTTCTGGGGAGCAAACTTATGATTTCAAATTAGGGAAGTAGACCCTAACCTCTTCATCATCACTTTTCATACCGAAGAGGATTTCAAATGGATTTCTACAAATGAACCTTGGTACCCATTTGGTAATGTCCTAGATGCTACTACGACTTATCAAGGAATGAGTATCTCTAATGACAATGTTAAAAAAATCCCGATTTTGGCCTCTATCTTGAATGCCAAACATGAACACAGAAGTCATGAAATGCTTGGTTTAATTGCTAGTAAGATAGGTCAAGTATCCAAAGTATGCTTAGGTTCTGAAATTTTGTCGTCAGATTGTCTACCAAGAGTTTTAATCTGGGTGAACATAGAAAAGCCACTTATAGATCATCTTCTTGTTAAAGTGAGAAGATACCATGTGACCTCCATTTACTTCAACTATCTCAATCTTCCTTCCAAAGTTTGTAGTCATTGTTTGCGCTTTAGTCACAAAGTTGATACATGTGTTATTCTTAAAGGTCGACCACTTGAAGATATCTATGATATTTCAGTAAATTCTCCAGGTCCAAGTGATGATATGAACTGGTTGAATGATCAACTAATACAAATCTGGAACCCTAAAGACAATTTTGATAGTACTGGAAAGCTAGTTCCAGTAGAAACATATCTTAACCAACCAGGAGCTCGTGAAACTTTTCATGATATCTTTAGAACCTATGTGCATGAAGAAAATATTTCTCAACCTCTTACATATGAAGGCTTAGGTCCATTTGTTATAGATGAGGATATGACGCAGGTATCCACTTCGGTGCTTGGTAAAAGAACTTTCCCTTTTACAGCTGCTGAGAGTTTTATACTTTACCTGAATTGGAAAACGACTCATTCCAATCTGCTAACTCAGAGACCTTCAGAGTCTTGGAAGTTGCAAATTTGTCTGAATCGCTTCTTCAAAATGAGGTCGGTCTTCTTCAAGATATCATTAACCCGGTTCAGCAGGATAAAATCCCATCCCGAATATCAGTGAACAGAAGACTTTCATTCTCATCTTCTGAAAATATTAGGGATTCCTTGGTTTCCTCTAATTCCATTTTATCCTCATCTTCTTCATCTTCAGCAATTCTCGTTTCTCCTAATATTGATACCAAAATCATCATTGCGTCTTCCTTTCAAACGCCGATCATTCACCCAAAATCGGCTTTTAAAATTACGGTTTCAGATTTCCTTTCTTCAACATCTTCTGAACACATTGGTTATATTTCTTCTTTGGATGAAGAAATTTTACAAATTGATCAATATGGGTCCAATATATTTGAACGTGAATCTATATCTAAAGGTTATACCCTAATTCCATTCCCTGATTTTTACCCCTTCACAGCAACAGGAGGAGACACGGGTACTTCACTAAACTTACAGTTTTTAATTTACAAGTTTTCTTTTATTAGTTAGCATAGCATCCACTCTATAAATCTCTTATTATATTGTTAGCTTATTCCTTTACCTTACTTAATTGCTTGATTCTGCTTTTAAATTATAGTCAATTTTAGCTTCAACTTCTTAGAATTCATATCAATTAGTACCCTCTAAACTACTGATTTATATCCATATCAATTATGAAATTAATAGGATGGAATATTCAGGGTTGTGGTAACCCTTTCACACAAAATCACTTGCATAAATTAATCAATACTGACAAACCTAAAATTCTCTTCCTTTCTGAGACAAAATCACAACCTCATTTAGTGAAATCTCTTCTTAAGGATTACTCAAGCATTCATATAGTCAATCCCATTGGTTTAGCAGGAGGATTAGCTGTGGCATGGATATATGTATTTCATTTTGGGATAACCCAATGGAATATAAATATGATTAATATTCTGATTCAAACCAACTCTGAGTCAAGGAAATGGTTATTAACATGTTTCTATGGTAGTCCATATCCTGCAAACAGAAATATTGTCTGGGACTATCTTAGTGTAATAGCAGATCAAGTTAACTCACAAAACCTACCATGGATTCTTATAGGAGATATGAATATGATCTTTGATCAATCAGAAAAACAAGGAGGCCTACCCTTTAAACGAGATGATTGTGCTTATTATAAACATATTCTAGATAATGCTGGTCTTCTAGACTTGGACTTCACAGGTTATGAGTTTACTTGGAATAATCACAGAACATGTTCATCTAATATTTAAGAGAGATTAGATAGAGTTGTCTCTAATACAGATCGGAACTCGCAATTTCCTAGAGCCAAACTAACTCATTTAGTGGCAGTAGGATCGCATCATAGTCTCATAGCCTTAACCCTTGATACTAATTCAGATATCTTTGAATATAACTTAAAATATTATGATACATGGCAAAAGGAAGATACTTGTGTTCAAACAATAAAAAACTCTTGGAACAATGAGAATAGTGATAACCCTTCTGTAGACTTGGTCTCTAATCTTTATTCTCTAGGCACACAACTTACTTTTCGGAAAATAAATATCTTTGGGTTGCCTTCAAAAAACATCAAAAAGATACTAAATCAGATAGACATAATCAATAACTCCCCTTTCTTGCTAAACAAAGAAGATAAAATTTAGGAAAACCTAAACAAATCAGGGAAGCTCTATATCACTCAAGAAGAGATAAAAAAACAACAATCCAGAGACAATCTAGTTACATTAGGTGAAAAAAACACAAAATACTTTCATACAAAAACTTTGAAAAGAAGAAAATGGAATACGATAGAACGCCTATTAAACAATAACAATGATATAACCTTTGATAGAATAGAAATGAAAAATATCTTAGCTGATTACTTTAATAATCTTTTCACATCTAATCCTTCAAACCTATCCCAAGACACTACTATTTTCCAACAGATACATGCCTGTGTACCTGAGGAAGATAATGAAATTTTAACCCAAATACCATCCAAAGAGGAAATTTTGAAGACTTTGAAAAGTCTTAAACCTAATAAACCTCCAGGCCCTGATGGCTTTCCAGCTAGATTTTTCTAATAAAATTGGGATATTGTGAGAGATCAAGTCACTTTGACTATTAAACATTTCTTTCAAATACGTGAACTTAATCCCGACCTCAATAAAACCTTTCTCTTCCTCATTCCTAAAACTAGGCATCCTAAGAACCCTAGTCAATTCAAACCAATTGGACTTTGTAACACAGTCTATAAAATAATTTCAAAATTACTGGTCAATAGAATTAAACCTCATCTAGACTCCATAATATCCCCTTTCAAGCAGCTTTCCTGTCTAAGAGACAAATTTCTGACAATATTATCATAACACAGGAAATTATTCATTCTTTCTGTAGTTGCAGGAAATCCTACACTACACCCCTCATATGATTTCATTGTTGATCAGCTCATTTTTAGGTTTACACTCTTAATTTTATTGATTAATTTTTGAATATTCTTACAAGAAAGATAAAGAAGTCAATAATAATCTTTGCTATGAACTTTCTCTCTCCTATTTACTTGTTTCTTACTCAAAAAAGATCTCTCTCCCTTTACAACTCAAATGACTATTTATAAACAAATACATAGTGGATGACAGCTAATCTGTCCTTTATTTTCGGATATGGATTGCGACATTCTCGCAACCTTACAAATGTTAATTTCGCAAGCTCTCTAATTTTCGCAGGACTATCACATCTTTCTCATGATCCTTGCTGACGTCGTTTCTGAAATTGTTCTGCGACACTATTGTATTGTACCATTGATAATTTCGCTAAGACATAATTGTTGCGAGATTCTGATCCTACACTTTCAAAAAGAAAAAGGTTAAACATGGGGGTATGAGAATCAAAATTGACATATCAAAAGCCTTTAATAGAGTTAGCTGGGAATTCTTAATGTCAGCTCTCAAAGCTTTTGGTTTTAATCAAACTTTCTGTAATTTAATCTTCCAGTGCATTTACACATCTTCCATATCAATTCTCCTTAACAGTAATCCTGGTGAATTCTTCAAACCCTATAGAGGTCTTAGACAGGGAGATCCTCTATCACCCTATTTATTCATTATTTGTGTGGAAATTCTTTCTAGACAATTATTGATTAAGGAAAATGAGAAAGCTATTCATGGTGTCAAGATAACACCAAAAAATAGCCCTATATCCCATCTTTTTTTTTGCTGATGTTTGTCTTCTGTTCATTAGAGCAGACCTTAATGAATGTAATTTTATTATTTAAATATTAGAAACCTTCAGCAAAGCCTCGGGTCAAATAATTAACTTTGACAAATCTGGAGTTTTCTTTAGTCAAAAAGTTCATCCCAAACACCAAAGAATGATCTCAAGACTCCTTTAAAAAAATAGACTTAAAAGATTCTTATCTAGGTGTACCCCTCTTCATAGATAAATCTAAAATTAAGCTCTTTGAATGAGTAATAGACAAAATGGAGCAAAAAATTCAAGGATGGATAGGAAAACTCTTAGTTCAACCTAGTAAAATGGTTCTTAATAAAGCAGTTTTAGCCAATATGGCCACTTACCAGATGGGTTGTTTTGTTCTCCCTGTTAAAATTACAAAATCTATTGATGCATTGCAAAGAGACTTTTGGTGGGGGAAAGAAACTAATAGGAAAGGATATTATCCCAAATCCTATGCTTGTCTATGTAAACCTCTTAAGAAAGGAGGATTAGGTTTTAGAAATGCTCATAAATTCAATTTAGCAATGATAGCAAAATTAACTTGGAGACTTTTAACTGAACCTAAGGCCTTATGGGTTAATCAACTTAAACCAAAATATTTTAGAAAAACTTCGGCTTTTAGATCAAAATCCAATTCTACTAGTTCCTGGATCTGGAAATGTATCAATAAAGGGATCCAACTAATAGAACAGAATAGCATTTGGGAAGTAGGAGATGGGCATAGCATAAACATTTGGGAGGAAAAATGGATACCAAATCTAGATTTCAGTTTACAGTATTTAAGGAACACAAGAAACACTCATTTAACATTTGTGGCAGATCTTATTGATCAGATCACTAAAAAGTGGAATATTAACCTTACCCAATCCATCTTTCCTAATTATATAGCAGAAAAAATTTGTAAAATCAGAATAGCCATTGATAGGAAGGAAGATTTCAAACCAGATAAACTCAGATGGCTGCTAACCAATTTATGAGACTTCTCAGTGAAATCTATGTACCGGAAATTAACAGAAAATGCTATCAATATTCATAACCTAGATCTATCTGATACCTTCTGGAAAGATTTGTGGACTCTAAATTTATCTCAGCGAATTAAACTCTTCACCTGGAAATGCCTTCAAGATGCAGTTTCTACTAATTTCAAACTAGCTAGATTCATGAATGACATCTCTCCAAAATGCCCTCTAGGATGTGATATTAATGGAACTCTAGAACACATTCTGTTTCACTGTCCCTTTGCTCAATCTGTTTGGGCTCTTAACCCAAACCCAGTAGAATTACAATTTAGTAATATTACTTCTTTTCTAGATATTTGTAAAGCATGGATGAATCAACCTAGCAAAACTTTACCAATTGAGATTATCATGACAAAAATCTGGTTCATCTGGAAGGAAATATGTGACAGAATTTTTGAAAAAAAAAATATAAATCTAGCTCTCAATTAGCACTAGAAATACAAAGGCATTTATGTTATTGGAACAATATTAAGCCTATTGATCCTAGGGGACCAATTAGACACAGCGAACATCACAGGTCAATCTGGAAATTACCAAATAGCTTACAACATAAACTTAATTACGATACATCTTGGTTATCTTTGGATAGTCCAGCAGGTTATGTCATATAATCTTGCGTAACGAGGGACTTTTGAGCAAGGCCGGGCGGGACCGTTCATAGCAGCATCTCCAGAAGAGGCAGAGGCAATAGGACTTCTTCACACAGCAAAATGGGCGAGAGCAAAAGGATTAAAGGACTTCAGCATAGAAGGCGACTGCAAGAACCTGTTTGACTATTTGAATGGGAACCCTTCCTCTATTTTTTTGGCAGCATCAACCTATTATGGATGAAGTAAAGTATGAGATTAGCCATTGCCATAATTTTTTTGGTTTTTTCTATATCCCAAAAATTGCCAACAATTCAGCTAACCTTCTTGCAATGGAATCTAGAACTTTTCAAAGTATCATTGAAGCTTTGGAAGTAGATGTATTTCAAACAACTACTAAACTATCCTCCTTTTTATATCATCGAAGCTTTGGAAGTAGATGTATCAAATGCCAGATACATTCTGACATTAGATGACTCTACTCCTTAGATGACTACTCAGAAGTGCTACATATCCCCATATTTATCCCCCATTAGGTGGCGTTGTTTTCGGCCATTGATTTCATTAGATTGGTGGGGCGGGGAAATGCAGGGGGGCCATTATTCGGTGTTATGTGAGGTGGGGTTCCATGGGGACGAGAAGCATTTTCGGACTCTACTCGGTCAGATGCAAGGTTGCTAACCCCCTAGGTTAGCTTTTTGAATGATATTTTAACTTGCAAAAAAACATTAAAAGAAAAATAACAAACCCCACAAGTGTACTACATGAAAAAGATATATACATAGGTCAAAAGAATTACAAGTAATATACTTTTCTCTGTCAGAATATGATGCTCAATGCTAACGAAGTACTTTTAGTAGTTACATTTGGCTTCTGTTTTTCACCCTTTGTAAAAATGCAAGGGACAGAAAAATCATTGCTTCGTTCTCCGAAGAAAAATTATGGAATCAAGTGGGGAGCGTGTTACTGTATGTAGCGGCACTGGCAGCAGCTTTACTCTAAGTTCATATGTCTTACAAAGCGGGAAAAGTTGTTCCAATTTTCAGGAATGAATACCTTGGCGTTCATCCTAGAATACGTAAATGATTTTACACCTGCTCTGTGTGGATTGTAACAGTTTGCAATTATTTGCATTAAACCTTGCTGCAATAGTAAACAACAGTAACGGTTAGATACCCCCATGCTGGAATCTAAAACCTCGAAGGAAGAAAGACTCTTTTCAACGAAGCTGAGAAAAAACAACAAAACAACGATTTATACCGTATCGAAGATTTCAGTTTCATTTTGACCTGTCAACTGTACTAGTCTTTCCTTCGACACAGTCCATATCTGGAGATTTGAGAGAGGAAGTTAGAACGCGAGAATTGATGGAAGCATGTGTAGCGAAAGACACGAGCTGAGATCAAAATACTCCAACAAGATCAAAATACTCCAACAAGAGTTAAGTTTTGTCTAACGTTAACCCTGATGGCTTAAACACATCGGACAGCAAAAAGGCCATCCGGACCACAATGGTTCATTGGATCATTGTTCAAACAGAAGTGGTTATATACCTAGAACCAAATCCCGTATAACCAATTATATTCTGTCACCTAAAAGATGCTATTTGAGAATGATCAGGGGAAGATAAGTTCTAAGAAAAATAAAAAGCTCAACTACAAGTTTTCTTTGCAACAGGGCCTTTACCTGCCGCAGTAAACCTTCGGGACCGCAATGATACCCACGTGGCATGTCATGGTCATTCATTTCAAAGCATCTACAAGCAAAATATGAAACAAGATAAGCATTAACAAGGATACCTTGTTCGACAATTGTTTAATAGATTGGACTAGTTAAAAGGCTTTCATCCATCTAGGAGTGGTGTAGAACTGTGAACATGTTGTGTATAAGAGTCAAATATGAGAGGAACATCGATGGATCATTACAAGTATCAAATTATGCACGAACGGAGTCGATCTGAAAAAATGGCTCCATAGCCTACTAGACAATGTAAACATATATCTACCCATCTGACTCATCATGGGGCACATAAGTGTATCCTTACCAAGCGCTTGTGATCCTTTAGATTACTAACAAAGTATGTTTATTTGCATGATCACAGGTTACATATTTTAGACAGTTTATTTGTTTGTTTATACTATTTTATTTTTCCTTCAGTATAATAATTTGATTTTTTATCTGGTGTTCACCTGCATGTTATCAAGGCTATATACGGAAGACAGAGAAAAGAAAAAAAAATGATGACAAGGTTCCAGTATAGATGACTCACGAGACGCGTAAAGCAGCTCCATGACGAGATAGCATCAACGCTAGAGGATCATAACCATCCCTCAGAGGAGTGTTGTAGTACCCTGCTGTAAGCTCAGCTGGATGTGAGCCTGTATAGTACCACCAGTATACTACAGCAATTTTAGCAACCAGCAAAACAGAATCTGGACCGTCATTTTGATATTTCTCCAACATCTTTGCAGCTTTTTCAAGAATTACATCCGCATGGCGGAGAAGTTTCCCACTGTACCACTCCTACAAAAAGATGACACTCGCCTATGAAGTTTTTGAATTTCACCGACGAGCATAATTTTATTTGCAATATGCTAATATCTCAATGAAAGTAATGCCATGTATACGCACGAGAAAAAATTGCCCATAATCTGAAACATAGCTTTCCGGCCCATATTCAAAGAACGGGACCCCATCAGGAACACTATTGTAACAACCAGCATTTTCCGGTCCCTTGCATCCCCACTCAGGTTTTCCCTCAATGCATGCAACCAATTCCAAGTCTTCCATCCTAATCAGAAAAGAAATCTTGAAAAGTAAATGAAAAAAGCAACATAATAATTAGTTGCTGCTGCAAGCACACTGCTAATAAAGATTGGGAGGGTGCTTACATGTACTTATCATAGCACTGGAATTCACCAATTCCAGGAAATCTCCACCTTCCATCATTAGAGGGATGTGCAGGGTACCTCAATTCACCAGAAGGACCAAGGCCAACGCTTATTTCTTTGATTATACTTCCCATAAGGTGCTCAAATTTGTTTTTGAAACTCAACATAAAGTCCTCGTAACATTGTAGGGCAGTCCGACCACAAAATATAGGAACACGATCCACACCTAGTGTAAGATAGTCATGATTTGAGAATCCATGCCGGTCTCGGTAGTATATATCGTTATTAAGACGGCCAATCTGAAAGAGAAATGACAATGAGGCACTCCTCCTTTCAATTTTGGAAAGAACATAGGAAGAATCATAAATGTCTTTTTATGGATATAATTGTTGTTATCTTTGCATGGTATACAAGTAAAAGAAATCCGTAATTAAGAAACAGGGAGAATATATTAAATGAAAGGATCTCCAACTAAGTTATTACACATCAAATTTAAGAAACTGCAGTCATGTTATAGCAGGAAGCGTTAAAATTTTTACCTCCATAATCCACAATGGCAAACTGACACCTTGTTTCCCATTAGTTGTTAAATGCATGTTTGCGTGGAAAGACAATGCGACATGTAACTTCAATCCTGAGTCAGATATCAGCTTGAACAGCTCCTCATAAACTTGCCAGTTATATTCAGATGGAGAAGAACGCTCTACAATTCCCCACCATACTTCGACTGTAATTCCGTGCACGCCTGCCAACTTGAGTGCTTTAAGAGACGCAGCTATGGCTCTGATTCTAAAATTAAAAAAGGGAAACGAATACAAGCTTTTATTCTCACAACCTCGAAACACAGAACACGAAAAGTACTATCAATTCTCTAATGCAAGAACATTTCTGCTGTTAGTGATAAGGTAAAAATGGGAAACTAATGAATAATGTAGTTCCCATGTATTCTCTCACCCATCGAAACATATTAAATTCTAGTGGAAAAATAGTAAAGATGACAACTATCTCAAACATGCAAAAAGATTGAAAGCTTACTTCTTTATCTTTGCATTTCCAGAGGTATCAATCCCGAATGTATCTTCTGGCATCATCACAAAAAGAGGGACTTTCTTACGCTTCGAAGACTCCAATATTATAAACCTGGATTTCTCTTGGTAAGCCATGCTGCAGATATGAGAATCGAATAGAAGGGAAAAATAATAATAATAATAATAATATTGGCTAGATTATCCATGAGGCTCGCTGGTAGATTAGCACAGCAACCTGTTCAATTAATGTAATAGTATGTCGTTGGAGTTTAACTTGTTAGGCTTCCAACTAGTTTCATGTAATAATATCCATCCAATAATATAATAATAATAATAAGGAATTTTTAGTGAGCTTGGTAAGGATTTTGTAATTTTTTTTGAAGAGAATAAGGAATTGCATGGCACGACATGATGCCAATTTCAAGATGGGCAATTCTCTTTTTCATAGATTAGGGATCGTTATTCAAAAAGGTGTCGGTGCCCAGCTTGTTGCTAGGTTGCCCACCATCCCTTGTAATGTTGATTTTGATATTGATTTATAATAATAGTTAATAATAATAATAATAATAATAATAATAATAATAATAATAATAATAAAAGGAAAGAAAGAAGTAGAACAAAAAGAACCCACAATTGGGGGATACCACCACAAATTGGGGGATACTCAAAAAAATAAAATAAAAACATTATGAAGTAATTTGATAAACCCCTTATCCAAAAAATATTGGTACTGACTATATCACCCTTAGATATCCCCCAAGTGTGTTAGAAGAATAATTGGCAATTCGAATAGAAAAAGAAAACAGAAACATTTTAGAACTTTGAGAAAGCCAAAAGCACTGTTTCAGGATCATTTTCCATACTGACAAACCCAAAAGATTAAGCTCTTCAAAGAAAAGCTTTCGTTGTAAACTGTAACGAAACCAACATAAAGAATTCAAAGCCTGAAATACAAAAATTTATCTCCAATTGCAGGGTTGAAAGCCTGAAATTCAAAGCCTTGATCCATCTGTACAAACATTTTCATTACCCCAGTAGAATGGCTACTTAATTGCTCATCCACTTACGGAATGATACTAGTGACCGTCATTAGGCTCAGAAGTTCAAAGTTTGTGTTTGTGGTAGATTCGAAGTAAAATTCGTAAAGGAAAAATAGTTTATGATTTAACCACATCAAATGGAGGGTCCAACAATCACAACAGCAATAACTTAGTAATAGAAGATACTCTGCCTTATTTACGGTCACAGGATATTCTCCTTAATTGACCAAAATCATAATAATATATATGGCCATTATCTCTCAAAAGAGGGTAAGGCATTATACCAAAAACTCTAACATGGTATCTACCTAATAGCCGATCCTCTTTTTCTTCTTCACCAAAATCAACAATGGCAGGAGATAAAAAGACAGTCCATCCGGCGTTTGCTATCAACAACATCAAAACCCTAATCCCTATTATCCTAGACATCAAACAGGATGAATACTCATCTTGGGTTTTTCTGTTTGAACTCCATCTTCAGGCTCATCGCCTTCTTTTTCTCATCAATGGAGACAAACCCCCCCATATGTTGACGCCGACACCGTGCTCCAACTCGACGCTCTCTGTCGTCAATGGATGTTCTCCACCATGGCCAAGGATTTAATGCTCACCGTCCTAAAATCTGGCAAAACTGCTAAAGAGCTTTGGAATCATCTCAAGAAACTCTTTCAAGACAACAAAGGTAACCGCGCTGCGACTCTTGAACGTAAGTTTGTCAATCTTAAGTTTATTGATTGCACTAGTATTGATGATTACTGCGATAAGCTCAAATCCCTGTCCGATCGATTACTTGATCTTGACTTTCCCATGGATGATAAACGCCTTGTGATTCAACTTGTCAACGACCTTCCGGAGGAATACAACACGGTAGCCTCTTTTATCCAACAATCAATGCCGACGTTTGATGCCGCTCGATCCCAGCTGCGTACCGAAGAGATTCGATGCTCCCAACAGCAATCTCAGTCTGCACCTACTGCTCTTGCCGCTGCAGCTCCACCCACAGACCGCAACAACCAGCGCTCACAGCGTGGTGGTCATGCCAGACGCGGTGGCCATCGCTCATCTGCTCCAGCCACCGAACCGCCCCTGTTGCCAACACCTCCGCCCCCCTACCAGCTCTACGGTGCACCTCATCCTACGTACAACATCCACTGTCCACCACAATGGACAGTGCCACCTTGTCCGTACCCTACAGCACCTCCGGCAACACATTGGCAGCCACCTTCCAGCCGCGGTTCCTTCCAAGGCCGTGGACGTACTAGTCAGTCACGCGGTCGAACCTCTGGCGTTGGACGTGCACAGGCATATCTAACTCCATCCACGGAATATCTTCAACCCAGTGACATTGCCGAAGCGTACAGGTTTATACTCACCTGACGACGCTTTCTATATGTATACCGGTGCCACATCGCATCTCACTGCGGATTCAGGTACTTTGAATACTGTTTTTAATACTAGTAATATTCATTCCATCTTAATTGGCAATGGTCACAGTATTCCAGTCACTGCCTCTGGTACCAAGTTCATAGATATTTCGTCCCGCACCCTAAAGCTCAAAGATACTCTTGTTGCTCCCGACATAATCAAAAACTTGGTTTCTGTTCGTAAATTCACCACTGATAATCATGTGTCTGTTGAATTTGCCCTGGTTTTTCTGTGAAGGATTTGAATTCGAGGAAGATTCTCCTTCGATGTAACAGTTCCGGGGAGCTTTATCCTATTACTGCTTCTGCCGTATCACCTTCAACATCGTCTCTGTCTCATCCTATATCCCTTGCCGTGTGCTCTCATGACATTTGGCACAGCCGTCTTGGCCACCCAGGGAAAGCTATCTTAGATAATTTACGTGCAAACTCTTCAATTCAATGTAATAAAAATCAGTCTACCAAACTTTGTCATTCTTGTCAAGTTAGTAAACATGTTCGTCTGCCATTTTTTGAATCAAATTCTGTTACTTTTGCTCCTTTTGATATCATTCATAGCGACTTATGGACCTCACCATTGCATGTTGAGACTGGTTTTAATTACTATCTTATATTGTTAGATGACTTCACAAATTATCTATGGATCTTCCTCTCAAATTAAAATCCCAGTTTATACCAAGTTCTTGGAATTTCGTTCTTCGTTAAAACTCAGTTTGAACGTGAAATCAAATCTTTTCAGTGACATGGGTCGTGAATTCGACAACTCATCGTTTCATGATTTTCTCACAAAAGGGTTAGTTTTCCGTTTCTCATGCCCTCATACCTCCTCTCAAAACGGCAAAGCTGAGCGAATGATTCGTCGTGTCAATGACATCACTCGCACGCTTATGTCTCATGCATCTGTCCCTCCCAAATATTGGGCCGACTCCCTACATATGGCCGTCTACCTCCACAACATTCTTCCTTCCAAAATCCTAAATTTCTCTTCTCCGGTGTCCATTCTCTATCAACGTCAACCAACGTACTCTCATATTCGTACTTTTGGTTGCCTTTGCTTCCCAATCTTTCCGCTACCACTACTCATAAGCTTTCTCCTCGTTCCACTAAGTGTGTTTTTCTTGGTTTTCCAACTCATCACCGTGGCTATCGATGTCTCGACTTAGCCACTAACAAAATCATCTTATCTCGTCATGTGACGTTTGATGAAAACGTGTTTCCATTCAAGAAATGTCTCTACTCTCATCAACTGTCAAGACTCTCCCTCCACACCATCTTCCACTCTCCTTCCCATTCGTTTCCGTTACCCAACATCTCCTCATCCCTGTCCAGCCACCTTCCGCCTACGTCAGTTCCTTCTTCCACTACACAGCAGCGCCCAGACGTTGCTCCACCATCTTCCGCCACTGCACATACACCGTCTCCTGCAATACAGCCCTACACACCTCCTCATCGTCGTTCCACTACAGCACCTCACCTCCACATTCCCCCACAGCAGCAGTCAGCTCCCACAGCTCCTGACAGCAACATTTCAGTGCGTCTGTCACTGCAACAGAGCCTGACAGCAACACTTCAGCACCTGCAACAGCGCCTGACACAACACTTCAGCGCCTGACTGCACTATCCAGGCGGTCACGCCTCCATCTTCCCTCAGCCTGGCACTTCAGCCAACTCCTCTCGCCCTGTTACTCGTGCATCTCGTGGAATCTTCCGTCCCATTCACCGATTGAATCTCAATGTTCAGACACAACAGCATATCTCCAATCTGCCAAAATCTCACCTTTATGCTCTTAGGGATCCCAACTGGACCAAGGCCATGCTAGATGGGTTTATTGCTATGTTAAAAACTAACACTTGGGACCTAGTACCACGACCTATTGGATCTCATGTTATTCGTTCCATGTGGTTATTTCGTCACAAGTTTAATGCAGATGGTACATTGCAGCGATACAAAGCCCGTCTTGTTGCCAATGGTAAATCTCAACAGGTTGGGGTTGATTGTTTTGAGACTTTCAGTCTGGTTGTTAAGCCTGCCACCATTCGTACCGTTCTCAGCATTGCCACATCAAGATCTTGGCCGATTCACCAATTGGACGTAAAGAATGCTTTCCTACATGGGGACTTGTCTGAGACAGTTTATATGCATCAACCTCCGGGATTTGTTGACCCCGCTCGACCTGATTATGTTTGTCGTCTTCGTCGTTCTCTTTATGGCCTCAAACAGACGCCTCGGGCGTGGTTCCAGAGGTTTGCGACTTTCATCACAGGTTGTGGTTTTCGGGGTAGTGTTTGTGATCCATCTCTCTTTATTTACCGGTCCGGCAGGGAAACTGCATACTTATTACTATATGTTGATGATATCATACTCACTGCCTCTACTGATGCTCTACTAGCCCGTTTTATCGACCTGATGAAACTGGAATTTTCTATGACTGATCTTGGCCCGTTACATCATTTTTTGGGTATTACTGCTTCTCGTTCTTCCTCAGGGTTGTTTTTATCTCAGTCACTCTACACAAAGGACATCATTGCTCGTGCATCCATGACGAACTGCAATCCAGTAGCAACACCGGTCGACACGCACTCTAAGCTCAGTGCTACTTCTGGACCAGCACTTTCGGATCCTACTTTATACCGTAGTCTGGCCGGAGCGTTACAATACCTCACTTTCACTCGACCGGATATATCTTATGCGGTTCAGCAGGTATGTTTATTTATGCATGACCCTAGGGAGCCACACATGCAAGCCATTAAGCGCATTATTCGATACCTTCAGGGCACTATTGATCATGGTTTGTCTCTCTCGGTTTCGAATATCTCTGGTCTCACCGCCTATTCTGATGCTGATTGGGCGGGCTGTCCTGACTCACGCCGATCAACATCTGGTTACTGCATTTTTCTTGGAGACAATCTTGTCTCTTGTTCTTCCAAACGTCAAGCAACGGTGTCCCACTCCAGCGCTGAAGCAGAATACAGGGGTGTCGCTAATGCTGTGGCTGAAACGACCTGGCTACGAAATTTACTTCTTGAGTTACATATGCCATTACAGCGGGCCACTCTGGTTGATTGTGACAATGTGAGTGCTGTCTACATGTCTGGTGATCCGGTCCAACATCAACGCACAAAACATGTGGAGATTGACATTCATTTTGTTCGTGAACGGGTTCGTATTGGTGATATTCGTGTCTTGCACATCCCTTCCGAACATCAATATGCTGATATCTTCACTAAGGGTCTTCCAAGACAATTGTTTATTAATTTTCGTTCTAGTCTTAACGTTTGTTCCTCTCCCGCTCAGACTAAGGGGGTGTAATAGAAGATACTCTGCCTTATTTACGGTCACAGGATATTCTCCTTAATTGACCAAAATCATAATAATATATATGGCCATTATCTCTCAAAAGAGGGTAAGGCATTATACCAAAAACTTTAACACTTAGAATGTCAAGGCAGAGAAAGAAACTTTCACAAAGTTGTTGCAAAACCCAGCCACTATTGGTGCAAAGAACAGTCAACAATAGTTCACTTCAGTCGGTATTGAATGCAATTTACAACCAATGCCGACTAACACAGTCGGTATTATATTCACCAAACAAATCAATACCGAATGTTATAGTCGGTATTGTCTTCAAACTCATACCAATACCGACTGCTCATCAGTTAACCTAATGTTTGTTTTAAAACCTACAAAGTTCGATCAAAGCATTATGAAAACACTATGAAAATGGATGTGAATCACTCACGTTCCCACAAAATCCATTTGATTGAGTTCTTGATTGTCGAAATTCTCTTCCTCTTCCTAATTTTAACACTACGAGGAGCAGTCAACAATTATGAAGGGGATACTTCTAAGCTTTTTAAGCTTTTTTAGGAACAGAAGTGACATTTCATCACTAGAAAAAATCCCCTTAACCAAAATTTAATCACATATAACCGTGAGTATCCCCAATTTGTGAGAGTATCCTCCAATTGTGGATTCAACAAAAAAGAAAGAAAAGACCCTTAAGAGATAAATAAGATTTTCGATATTAACACAAGAAACTGTTAAAGAACCCAACTGGTTATTATAATAGTTGTTTCCTTCATTGTGATCAATCCCTATTGTGTTTCAACGCCTGATAGTGATAACTTATTGAAGATACTACTCTTACAGACCTAATATACCATAAACACTCTAAATTACAGCGAATTTCTACATTGAAGAAACTCATACATTTCTCAAGCTACCAAGGTATTAATAACAACCCTAACAAGAATTTCTGATCATTTTCCTTTAGACTCAACCTTTCATTTACTGGTATATCCCTGCAATTCAGTTGCAAGAATTTATCTAATCCTATCAACTCAATCATTTAGCTTACTCAATTAGTAAAATTCATAAAACGAAATTCCTAACAAAACAATCAATATTCTCCGAATCATTTCATTTCAAGACTCTACAATATCATTTCATCAACATGCAACCACATAAATTTATCCCAAGAAATTTGAAATAAAAATTCATAAATGAAACCTAAATTGAAACTTAAAAGAAGTCAAATACATACCTTTTAAAAGCTCGATTAGGAGAAACATTATTCCGGATATAAAATCCCTTCTTGAATGAAGAACAAGTAATAGTGGAAACATTTCTAAAACTGCTCTGTATTGTTGTTCTCTTCTGAAAACAGTATAAACTGAAACTGTTATTACTACTCCTATTACAACTACTATTTACTAAACATTTTTCCGCCATTTATTCTTCAATATCTGATCTAATCTTGAACAGTCAGATCAGATCAATCAAAAACCAGAACTTTTTTTTTTTTTTTTTTTTTTGAAGAAATGGAAAAAGGCAGAGAGACCTTTTTCTTATTAGTAGCAGTTAATAGAATATCCCTAGCTTCTACGGGAATTACAAAAATAACACTAACAGTTCGCTTATGACTTTACTGCGCAATCATTTTAGCGGTTGATAAAATATTTTTACTGCAAAAATCTAATATTGACGGCATGGATTCTGAGAATAAGTCGACTTAGAAAAATCGTTGTTGAATCTGAATCGCAAGATTTAAACACATTTGTGGTTCCATTTGCAGGAGTTTGGGTCATTAACACTTTTTAGTAAGAAATAATAGGAGGGCCAGCCCAATCGTCTAATTTGATCACACTTTTGTAGTTCAATAAAACAAATTAATCACATCAAAATATGGACGATGGAGAATGGTATTTGGAATGTGACGCGGCACTACATTGTTTTAGGATAAGTGAAACTGAAATCATACGATTCAACCTAGGAAGTTCACTCGAAATGATACTTGGCCAGATACGGATATTTTGTGGTTCGCCGCGTGGCACAATATAAATCTTAATCTTAGGAACACGTGATTCTACGGAGTCCACATTTTTACGCAGACTTTTTAACGTTTTCTCGGAGTGGAGTTTTGAAATGAGCAAAAATCGCAAGTGTTGAAACAGAATCTAATTCTAACAAACATTACAGATTCACAGAATGAAATTAAAAGAAATAAATTAATATAACGAAGTGAATATAATTAGATTCGAATCAGTAGTGATAGATTATGTTCACCACATACGAATGAATAAAGAACTTCTAAAAGCTAACAGACAAAAATTAAACTAGGAAACAAAAAGAAAAACAACATAGCCGTGGTTAAATCAGTGACAATGCGCAGTTTGTTTAAAGAACCAATGCGGCCAAAATACTCCCGATGACTAGTCCACCGGCAGCGTTGAATTTAGAGTTTGAAATCGCCCCATTTTCACTGGGACTCTCTGCAGTATCAGGAGCCAAAGTCGATGAAGGACCGGAACTTAGTGGACTCATTGGCATTGAAGCATCTGGAGACAAAGATGGTGCAGCCGATGTTGGTATTGTCACGGGTGAATCTGCTGGTGTTGCTGCAGTCGCTGGTACCGCTGCAATTGCAGGAACTTCCGCTGCCGGTGGTGATGATTTGGGTGCAGGTGATGGTGGAGATGAAACAGGAGCCACAGGAGTCGATGGTGGTGAGGGTGTTGGGGGTGGTGGTGATGTTGGAGTAACAGCGGATGGTGCAGGAGAGATTTTACGTGGGGGTGAGACAACAGGAGGTGATGAAGATGGGGCTTTTGATGGAGATGGTAGTGGAGTTACATGAGATTCTGCTTGTGGTGGTGGTGCTGTTGTTGAAGATTGCGGTGGTGGTGGTGTCGTTGCTGGTGATGGTTTTGGGGATGACGCTGGTGATTGTGCAAATGCAGAGTCCAACACGCACAATGCTAACAAAATAATGAAAACTGATCGATTCATGATGAGTTACTAAAAGTTGTGATGATTAACTAATGATGGTGCAGTGTTACTATTGTTATTGCAAATGAATCGATGGATTTAGAGAAAGTGTGATTCTAGAGAGAGAAAGTGCGAAAAGTACTTTTTAGAAGTGAAGAGATGAAATTATGAAATGAAAAGAGACGAGGTATAAATAATGAGAGAAAAGACGGGTATAAATAAAGAGACGGGTTTGGATTTCAAAATTAAAAATGTGACCGTTGAAATTGGTTCAGTAGTTAGGTTACTGTTTGCAGTGGGTAAATGTAGCCGTTTGGTGTCCGTATTGACTGGGTATTCCCGGTTTATTTGTTTGGAATTCAGTTGTATTACTTAGGATTCCGTGGAATGGTGGAGTTCACAGTAATGTTTTTGATTTGTCACATACCAAGGAGAATGGTCGTTTAATATCTTGGCCACGCGTGTTTTAATATCGTCCGGTGAGAATCTTTGTTCAGTGATAATCGGTAAAGCTGTTCAGACTTTAAGATGTATTTTTCAAGGGTGGTTGATAATGAACCGAGATTTTGAATAAGGGCAAAACAACACCGTTACAGTGGGTGGGTCCCGCCGACGGGAGAAAACAGTTTTGGGCCCACTCATTGTGAAGGTATTGTTTTGGGCCCACCCAATGTGAGGGCAAAACTGCCTTTGTTCAAAATTTCGGTTAATACAGAATTTTCGATTTTTTAAGGTACCAGATGACCAAACTTTGTACACACAAAAGGATGGTTGACGGACCACTTTTTTGTTGAATTAAGTCAATGAAAAAGACAAAAGTCTAAGAAAATCTGCACTGACCTACGTGTTTGTGCAAACCTTCGCCAAGGTATATGGATGGTGCAGCAATGGTGCATCCAAACGTGTCATTGTAGTTAATTATCTCGAGGATTTTGTTAATTTGTGCACCCATACACAAGATAACACCTAATCATTACACCGGGAAATTGCGAAAACAATTTAAAAAATGTTGCAGTAAACCATCGAGAACAAGACAAAGAGGCAGAAAAGGAGAGGAATTTCTTATTGATCATAGAGTTCTCTGGTTACATGGGTACAATATACTTTATATACATGGAAAAAGGGAAACCCAAAAGACTTCCATTTTGGACCGCACATTTATGGGCATGGGCCCTTTAACACTCCCCCTTGTGCGGTTCAAAAATGGAACTCCAGATGTAGTGCTTCACATATAGTGGTTCGAATGTAGGTCTTCGAATGTCGTTGTCTCCTTGATGACTTGTACCGAAATCAATTGCCTTACTAAAACTTTGACAAGGAAAAACCCAGTGGGATAAAACCTTGGTACAACTCTTTACATGTAGTACTTCACATGTTGTCTCGTACTTTACATGTAGTTCATCACATGCAATACGATCTTCAAAGATCGACGAGTCTAAGTTAATTGCCTCGTTAAAACTTCGTCAGGAAAACCCAGAGGGACAAAACCTGAACTAAAGAAAAAGAGTACAATATTAATCAAACTTAGAACATAGTTAGATGCATATACGTTGCCTCATTAAAACCTTGACAAGGAAAACCCAGTGGGACAAAACCTTGATGAAGGGGAAAGAGTACAACGTGACAGATGCAAGTAAAGGTGATCCGTCGCAAATGATCACTTTGCTTCGTTGAAGTTTATTAGTTGCTTTACAACTTCTTAGGCAGAAAATACTTCTGGAAAAGACAATAGCCTTACTTGGGAAATTGATTCCCGATGTTTGTTGTTGTCTAATTAAAAACCTTGTCGAGCAACAAAACCCTGTGGGACAAAGTAACCTCGGTGAAGGAAAATATTTCAACACACCATTAGATGCTCCCCCTGTTGTCAGACAATTTTCATTAGTCTAATGCAATCAAAAGGAGCTTATCACACTTTACTTTGGTGATATGAATGTTTATAAGACCATGTTGTTGATTCTGGAAGTTACGTTGCTTAACAGAATATCGTGTTTCATTTCTTTGATCAAGATATTTTCAGTAATATCAATGACGATATTTATGTCTTCAACGTTCAACATATTTGATGTTTTTAGTGTTGCTTCGCTAAAAACCTTGTCGAGTAAAAAAAACTTGGGAAAAACTATTCTCGTTCAAAGGGAAAAAGAGTACAACATGACTTCAATTTCGAAGTAAAATATGTCGACATCATATCCTTGGATCCTCCCCCTGATGTCGGCATCTCACTCTGATTACTTTCAGAGTTGTTCCAGACAGTTCTTTTAGTCATATACTTTTCGAACTGAATATCGGTAATGACTTAGAAAATAGTCTACCATATCCCCCCCTGATTACTTTCGTTGGAGAAGATATTATTGTTCTTTCATAATCAACAACCTTCGGATTGCACTTTCGTTAGTATTCCTTTTTATTTCTTTGCAGGGATAAAGAAATTTTATGTCAATGGTTACTTATAAGTACATGATTACATTCACTATACCATTCCAATGACGTTGCGTTGGCCCCGAGCTATATCTAGCTAACAAGTTCCCTGAGGATGTAAAATTTAATCGAGTACATTATTATACTAAGTACAATAATGCGTCTATTGTACTTAGATATGGGAATTTCATCTCCCAATACATATTCGTCATATTCCTTTAGACGAAATGGTCACTTACTTACATTTGAACCTCGACTAATCATGGGAGTGCTATCAGGATGCATGTCTTTGTTAAATTGCCTGACAACTTTAGACATATGCAAACTGGTGGAATAAAATCCCACAAGCTCAATACTTGGTCGAGCTTTCCCTAGATTTTTCATCCTAAATTCGGATTTTAAATAGCTTTTAAGGTCCCTTATTACATCAAGAGTACTCATCATGTTTGTACCGTCGACATAAATATCTATAATTCCAAATTAGGAACTTTCTTGTGAATACGCAAGAAAAAATAACTTACTTGTCTATCCCCTCCAAATCAAATAGCCACTTAGACGGGTATACCACATCCGCCTGACTGCTTGAGTTTATAAGTGAGCATTTTATCTAACTGTAAACGCACTCTGTGGTTTAGAGTCATTTGATTTGGGCACCAAAAGTATATCAAATACTTTTGTAAATATCTTCTATCTCTTTATTCTTTCAGAGATACGTAACAACCACATACATATGCTGCATTTCAAGTCCTTTTGAAATTACCAAGCTAACTAAGTAGCGGAACTCTATAACGTTTATTACAAGAGAATAATTCCGGGGCTTTGTGAGAAACCTCGCGCCACAAGGCGAGTCTTTGTACTTTAAGACTACTTTCTTCTCATTATGATTTATGACAAATTAATTATGTATGTATGTACAATAGGCTTTACACTTGGTTGGTTAGCACTACCACACTAAATACCCGTATATTTGCCAAAGAACTAAGTTCTACCTGGATTGTGTAGGCCAAATATGTTATTTATTTGGAATTAATCAAAATAAAGCATGGTTCGATCTCATTGTGCTCTACTTCTGGAGCAACTATTTATGGATTATATCATCATTGTGCATGCATGATCCTTCGATTGACTCATATGCATTCTCATAATCCGTCAGGATTTCATTGTTCTCTAGAATCATTCAAAACTTCGGAGCGTCCTCCAGTATTGATTCATGGACATAGTCAGAGACAATCAAATGAGATGATTTTATTAATGATACAAATCAGGATATTCCTTACTCATCTACTTCCTTTCTAGGTGAGCATTGATCGAACCTGGTGGTCTCTCCATCTTCCTTTATGGAGCCACGGACTTAACTACACTTCCATCAAGTGTAGTTGTAACACCTTAGTCTTTGGTGTACCCCATACTGAGGATTTCTAACCTTGCAGGGATATTTGCAGCTGGTATGTGTGATCTTTTCACTTTAGCGACATCAGTGTACATTCTGAAAATTGATTATTCTTTGTCACTTCACATTTACATTTGTGGAGTACAAGAATCAATATGAGACACAGTGGGAATACACCACGACAATTCCTGTCGTTCCCTTAGAAAATACTTTTTCTTATCTCCCCCTAACGACGGGAAGACTGTCTCACTAAAGTGATAAACCACAAATCTAGCGGTAAGATATCTCCTGCCAAAGGTTTTAAAATGCGGATAATTGTTGAGAGTAAATATCCAACAAAAGTACTTAATCATTTTCGTGACCCGTCATAGTACGATGTGGACTTGTAATGGCACATATATAGTGCAACCAAAAATGCGTAAGAACAAATATGCCAGGCTTAAATTCAGTTACCAACTGTACGCAGAAAAGGTTGACTAATATTGGGTTCTAAAACGAATTAAGTAAAGATGCGCGTAATATTGCATATCCCCAAAGAAATAAAAGGTAGGTTGGTACGCATAACCTATTCCTTAAACACCATTTGTAACCTTTGATGGTAGCCTCTGCGAGACCATTGGGTATAAGATGCTCCATATTGATCCTATTAAATATGCAATATTCATCAAGTCCTTTTGATGTAAATTCTCTAGCATTAACAAGGGTGGTTAGCCTTTGCACTTTGCATTGTGTAACATGTGCTAGGAGTTTTCAAACGCAAATATCTTGGGAACTACAACTAGCCCAAAATTTCAAAACATTCACCATATCCATCAATCACTTTAATGGTCCGCATTCTGCATGAATATTTTTCTAAATTTCACCTTGTTTTCTTTGTAATATGGAATTTTTACTATTTGCATCTTAGGATGGTCTCGATCCTGTTCTACTGAAGAGTTTGTAAAAATGAGTGATATGCTTTCTTACCTAAAAGCATAATGGGGAGGGGGGTTGTGCATCTAGTACTTTAGAGGACACTTATTGAGAGATATACAGTTACTTCGCATCTGTCAATCTTTTTCCCATTGTCTTGTCCACTCAAACACAGTTATGTACGTATGATTCCTTTCAAAATGAAACATCATGTCACAACCAAAGTGCCTTTATGGTTATGTCAAAGCCTAAATGAGTCAATTCTCAAAATTTCATCGTCGGAGTCAATATGGATTCAATAATCCAAATACTATAGTGATTTACATTTCACCAAAAACTCATTAGTTTCTCTAAGAAATATTTCCTTCCAAATATATTAGAAACTATAAAAGATGCAATCAATTATATTCTCATCATTGTGAGGTTCCACGTGATATCCATTTGCATGGGTTATTTTGGAATTTAACAAGGTGTGATTATCTCTCGGTACATGTAGAGATTTTGTGATGTCTTTGTTCTATCTTGAAGAAAAAAAATTGAGCAACGCTGCGCTCGATGATCCAATCCTCGTAGTCACATTATAAGGAAATAGTTTGACAACTAGTTTAAATTCCTTAAGCTAGTGGAAGAGAGTTAGACACTTGCGTCTTGAGAGTTTTAATAAGTGGTGTGGCCTTATTACGTAATAAAAGTGGGATTCAACTCAAGTACTTTAGAGTGAATATATATTACGTGTCACCAAATATATCTCAACTGCTTTAGAGAATTTATGTAAGCGCGGACATTGGATCTCGTTCAACTCAATAAGATAGTCGATTGACCCGGAAAAGTTCATGTTTCCATTAAAGTTGATGTGAAAATTGGTTGCTACTATGATACACACATTACATTGTATATATCAACACCTATGACCAGGTGCATTTCCAACTCTTTCATTTATGATGGGAGCTAGAATTACATCTTAGCTTCATCCCATATTCAGCATATACCTGTACTTTGGTGTCATTACTATTGGGGAAAAATATATTTTTGTCTCATGATATATATGTCCCTTTTTACATGTCTTATATAAGTCATTACGTCTAACCCTTATCACTTCGGGTACTTTTCATTTTCAATTTTGCTACATTTAGCTTTATTTGAGAAATTTCTTTATCTCAATAGGCTAAGAGAATCTCACTACACATGTCAACCACTTACTTTAGGTTGAATATATTACAAAAATAATTAATTCTCTTGTTGTAATACTTCAACATATACCGGTTCGTTAGTATTATGGATGAAGTAGAGAAATGAAAATTTTCTGACTCATATCATGATTGACTAACGGTGGTTGAACTTTGATTGCACCTAGTTTGTTTATGCTTGAGAATCTTCTCTTCTGATATAAGATTCACTCAAACTAGTTCAAGGTTTCGAAATGGATCTTTAGACTGTTGTTAGTTCTAAAGACGATCTTGTGATAATCCATTGTTAACAGACTCCGTTTTGTGCGTGATTGATCACAAGAGATTCAAGTAGTTGTGTGCAGGTGTTTATTGAAGATCTAAGAAGATTTGAAGACAAAGAAGAGATATAAGATTTCTGACTTGGTTATATAAATCTTTGGTGTGTACAATACTTTTTTCGGTAATAGAGGATCCAACTATAATCGATTTATCCTTGTGGTATTTTGATAGAATAGTTGTGCAGATCAGCATCAATACGTTTCCTTGGGATTAAAGGTATTGATTGCAAAATCTTAACGATTACCTTTGTGGTGATTGAACATAAGATAGATCTTGGAACCTGGCAAAGGAGTTTATGTTAAGATAAACAGAAGAGCCTTTGTCCAACTCATATCACTTGGTTTGAGAGAGTTGATACCAAACAGATTTGTTGTTCTTTTACTGTTTGGAATACGAACCAAAGGAATTGATCCAAGTATGTGACTTGTTTACAGGTCGGAGGCGTGGGAATACAGAAGGAACTAGGTGAACTATAGGTTTAGTTGCTTGGTCTCAACTATACGAAGTTGGTTTATTTTGTATAGCGGCTTAATCCTGAGAGTATTCAATTCTGGACAAGGTCCCGGGGTTTTTCTGCATTTGCGGTTTCCTCGTTAACAAAATCTTGATGTGTCATTTACTTTTATTTTCCGCATTATAATTGTTTTATTATAATTAAAAGTAAATCACACAAACTTTAATTCCTATTTACTTGATAAATAATCCTATTGTGTTTGGTTAAGTCTGAACCTTTGTATCAAGTAAACACACTTTGATTGTTGTATTGTCTCGATCTCGTATCCATAGACGATCACACAAAGTGTGAACCGATCTGTTGTATTGTCTCGACTCAGTCCATAGACAATCACTTTCGGATAAAGGACTTATAGGAAGGAAAAGTTTTAGCTTGAGGTATATTTGGGTACCCTCGCCTTTTCAATTGATATCAGAGAAGACAAACACGAAAAGATCTAACAATATGTGTTTGGTGCGATCCATCCTATAAGAATAAACTTGAGTCCTCATAAATCGACTTCAATTAACGTTCCGCCAAGATTTGATGGGACTAACTACCCGTTGTGGAAATCTTCTATGAAAGCTTTTCTTCAATCCCGAGATTTCAATACATGGTTATTAATCGAAGACGGATATCAACAACCGATGGATTATTCGAAAACCGAGTTTAAATGCTTAGCGGACTACACTCACGAAGAAAGAATTTGTGCAAAGCAGAATTCTGATGGGTTAAATGTCATCATACATGTTGTGAGCCATGATCTTCTACATCATGTGTTTGCTTGTAGGACTTCTAAAGAAGCATGGGATATTCTTGAGACTGTATTCGAAGGAGATGACTCTGAAAAAGAAGCTAGACTTCTTTCCCTTTCATCTGAATGGGAACATCTCAATATGGGTGATAACGATACTTTCGAAGAGTTTAACTCTAAAATTTCTGAGATTGTTAACGCATCATTTTTTCTTGGAAAGGTTATACCTGAAAAGAAATAATATGAAAAATTCTCAGATCGTTACCATCCCGATACGAGTCTAAGAAACATGTTATAATAGAAGGAAACGATCTTTTTATACTTTCTCGAAGCGCTCTTGTAGGAAAGTTAAAGATCTTTGATAAAGAAACTCTGCTTAAGAGTTGTTGTCAAGAAGACAAGATATATGTTGAAAAAGATCTTGACTCAACTCTTGTGCTTATAGCAAAACGAATAAAGGACATCTTATCTATTGATAAACATGTTCCTGATACTCCATTGGTTTTCCATAAAAAGGGTAATGAGGAAGTACAATGCTTCAAGTGCCGTAGATTCAGACATATGGCAAAACATTGTCCCAGCAGAAGAACTCAGAAGTGCAACAAGGCGTATATCTCCATTCTTAATAATATTTCGGAAGAAGAGCCCAATGAAGAAATATCTAATTGCAATGCACTTCTTTCCAACTTTAATTGTGAGGATTCCAGTGAATATAATCAACACCCAGAAAAACTTGAGTTGGAAATTAAGAAAAATGAAAGGTTAAGCCTAGATCTTGAAAACCTTTTGAAGTCCATTTCAGATAAATTATGTATGGTAGAATCTGAACCAGAAAAATTGGGTGAAATACCAAGAGAATCGGAAACCAGTTTTTCTGATGACACAACAAGTTCTTCATGTAAATAAAGTAATCTCGATACAATCCCTTGCGAAATCAAACTTATCCAAGCCCTTCGAAAAGGGATAAGGAAGACTGGTAAATTGTTTGGCTTTCAAAAAGTGATTGCAAACTCTCGAAATTACAAGAGAGAGGAAGAACAGAAGGAAACACAGTCCACTGTGTTGATAAATCATCCTAAGGATGTTTTTGCTAAGAATGGTGAGAATAATTCTCACCTCAACACACACTGATTGTGTTGAGTTTTGCATCCTCACTTGTTGCCCAAAATTCTGATTGTGAGGAAGCATAAATCTGGGCAAGTTACTCATGTTTGTTTCTTTAGTGAAAAATATTGAATATTTCTTATTCTTGGAAAAATAGTTTCGGTTTCCTTAAACCAAATATTTTTATATTCCTTGATTTTCTCCCATCTTATAAATCTTGTTCCTTCCCGAAAGAAGAATACCATACTTAAATGGAGAAATCGGTAAAAGAAGAGTCATCTCTTGATGATTTAGCACTCTGTGCATCAGTTGCGACTGAAACTCATGATGTTCTTCTTCATGATAACTCTCAAGACTCTCTAAGAAAATAGATACACTCTGTTAAAGGTTGTATTAGATATCATGAACTGATGTTAAAGGATTCTAAAGAAGTACTAGATAACCTTCATTCTCAACCGGAGATGAACAAATCTACTGAAAAAGGAAGTGCTCAGAGGAATTTGAATCCATCTTTTGAATGCAATCTTCATAAAATTTGAGAGAAGAATAATAAACATCAATTTTTGATTTCTTTCTGTTAGGGCATTGCTCGGTCGAACTCGCATGCGTTGCTATCTCAAGCATGTTTGTCAATGTTAGTGACCAAAACTATAAGTCTTGATTTCTAGTCTACTATAGCTAAGGTCTCGGACTAGGATAGAAAGTGTAGTTGAGCTCAAGAACTCCATGACAATCATCATACAAGACGAAGGACTACTCAAGGAACTGGTGGATCTTCATCGACTAAAAGGTATGTAGAGACTTGAACTTATCTATCACTCAAAAGTCTATTTATCTCTTATCTTGAGACAAAAGTCGTTTTGCTATATAGACTTAGATTATACACATTTGGTATTTCGAGCCAAGTTTACCTCGCCTATCTATTTCTCGAAATATGTGTTGGTAAAGCTTTTGCTTTAGCCAAGTTCATCTTTACCTAGTGACGAAAGTCATGTTATGTTTCAATCACTTTGAAAATTTCTCTAACGAAAAATGGTTTGTGAATAACAACTATAGAACGTCCTCTGAGAATGTTTCAATGATTGAAATGAGAGTTTAAACTATATAACCATTGGAGGATATAAGCATTGTTATGGAAACACATATATATATAAGTCCTTATTGCTTGAACCGGAGTTTGCGAACTTTGTTGATCAAGTGAACCGGAGAAGTGCGTGAGCTAAGTCCGCGAACTGGCGAAGTTCTCAAACCCGAGAATTTCTTTTGGAGTTTGTGAACTCCATCCGGGAACTTAAGTCCGCGAACCCAGTCCGCGAACTTGAGTAGGTTATGTCTAAAAACGATGTTTGTGAACTTATCTTTATAAACTACGGAATGCAATTGCAAACTATGGCTATATAGTTCTTGAACCGATTCGAGTGAATCAAATCGTTTTTGCTTCAATTGTGTCTTGTGTAGTACATAAGATTTCCTTGCAATTGAACAACTCTCTAACTAGTCCATTTGAGTCATTTGAACTAGTTATGGTGAAGAAGAATATGGTTGATATGAAAGTGATCATATGGCTAACCTTTTGGTTAACTATTGTTGAACCAACTAATGTACAAGTTTGGGTACGGTTACACAAGCCTATAAATGTGCATTTTATTTGTGTATAACAAGTTATGTTTTCAATCTAACGGTTGAGAAATATTAGCTTTAATCTAATAAGGTTTTCATCTAACGGTGAATATTGAATGCTTTGTTACCAAGCTAACATTGATTGCAAACCCTGCTTTGAAAGACTATATAAGGGAGAATTCTAGCAACTGGGAAACCTAATCCCCACACATTCTTTGTGATACTAGTTGTGTTAATCTAGAGTTGATTCTCCTTTAACCTTTGGTTTCTTCTATGATTGGAGCATGTAAAGAACATCGTGATACACGTGGTCTTGGCTATAAGGGAATAGACGCTCCAAAAACTAGTAAGATCAATTTTGTTAAAGCTATTGATAATTCTTCATGTGGAAAACCTTTAGCAGTGTGTAATGTTCCTAAAAACAAGGTCACTACGTCTTCCAAATCTACTCACACGAGAATAATTAAGAATAATTCCTTTAACTGCTATTATTGCGGAAATAAAGGACATTCTGAGCGAAGATGTCGTCTTCGTTTAAGGAATGAAAAACTTCACAACATTCTTGCATGGATGTCTGAAGAAGTTATCAAACCTGTCTCTCATATTATTGGAGTAAAAGGAACTTTCAAAAATCAAGAAAACTACCTTGATAAGTCGTTTCTTAATCGTGCCTTTGAAACAAAAAATGTAAACAATGATAGAATGAAGAACATCAGAAGAGTAACTGACTTCTTAAACAACTCTGAAAAGAGAAAAAGGCATAAAAGAAAGAAAAAAGGGTCAAGTTCCTTTTCTCTCTCTGAAGAAGGATGCGAATCCAAGAATTCTTCCCCAGATTTCTTACATATCAATAATCGAGTCTCATAACTTAAGATAAGCATAAACAGACTCAAACGGGGCATCAAAAAAACATGGAAAGCGGTTGACTCGGGTACTCCTAGTTCCTCTCTTAATAAAACTTCTTCAACCTTGTTGTGTGATGTTTCTCAAAATCCCCTTAAAGGAGAAAAAGAATAAGTAAATATTGATGAGAAAAATGCTCATCTTAATACACCATGACTGCTCACTATAGCATCCCTCTTTTAGATTAAGAAGGATGCTCTTTATTCTCAAGAAGTTGTCTTGAGAAAGCTGTCAAGGTTGTATGCTATCTTTTTGATGATCTCAAAAATATTTTGAGCCTTTTTTGTTTCTTCTCTCTTCTTGAAGTTTGTTCTAACCATTTTTCTTGGGAGAAATTCCTTGTTCAACCGTCCTTCCGCTAGTTTTTTGCTTCTCCGTTTTCTTGGTCACATGACCACAAGTGCATGTTCACCAGACCCACACGGACGTCAAGTTACCTAGAGTTTTTTGGAACCTCTTTATATATATATATATATATATATATATATATATATATATATGTCATCAATAACACATTGTTCCATAAGGTCAAAAAGATTATACTTTTTATGCACAATGGATAGAAGCAACAAAGATGTGGTCGAGGAGTGCAAGACTATCGATTTCATGAAGATCCTGTTTTCATAACATGCCATCATGCTATTGATCATGAAAACAAACTACCAGTTCAGATGTCTTCACAACTGGTAGGAAATCTTCTTCGGTATTTTGAGATCGTTCGTGAACAACTCGGAATTGCAACAAGGAATCTTGAGTTCCTGAAAAACGAACTGAAGAAAGCAACTGATGAGCTTGTTCTTGTTCAAACTTTAGTTGCTGAACGGGTTTAGTGTTTTTCAAATCATGATCTCCTAGATTTAGATTTCCTAGTAAATCTTCTATTTTTTGTGTTTTATTTAGAAGAATAACTAGATTTTGGAATAGCCATTATTGTGATTACACATAGCTATGTCCAACGTTTTCATCTTCATGTTTTTAGGTTTATTTGTTTAAATTTTAAAATTGTTTGGAAGATGATTTTTGCAGTATTAATCTTTAGGTTTCATATATTGCAATATTATTATGGGATATGTATGTTTGCGTCCATGAACTTGATTGTCCCATATCTTGTCAAAAGTAAAGTCGTTCATGAGTTGATATGCATGTATTGATAAAAGAATGAATTGACTTTTGACAATTACAAAAATTAAGCCTATTATGTCAATTTTTGATGGAAGATAGGTTAAAATCTTTTGTGTTCAAGGATTATGCCTATTGAATATCATTGTGCAAATGGTGATGGAAAATAGAATGTGTCCTTGCTTATTCCACGGTATTAGGTCGATCTCCGATCCACAATTTTTGTGTACATACTGTGTTGTTCCATAAATTGTCTTATGTTGAGCTCTATCGACTGAGTCATTGTTTTGGCATAGTTGTTGTTCCATGAGATACTTTGTGTCGAACATGACCAATTAAATTGATTACTTTTATGATTAGTTTGGTTGTGTATTTCGATTAGATTAATTATGGTTTTTCTTGTGATTAATCTAATTGAGTTTTTTTTAAAGTCTCCATAAGTTTACTTGTGTTGATCATGTTCGGTTAATTTAATTATGAGTCTCTTATGGTTAATTTAATTGAATATTTTGGATTCAAATTCATACTTGTATGTGATTTTTTATGTCCAAAGAAATCCTTCTTTTCTTTTTGAAATTAAGGTCGCTCTTGTTGTTCTTTCGAGAATGACATATTATGGGGGAGAGTTCTTAATTGAACTTGTGC